>NC_042615.1:145139430-145444335 GCF_901001135.1 Rhinatrema bivittatum
CCTTCATCTATACCAGGCCACGTTCCCCTCAGGTTGAGCCTTTGGTTGCTAGGACCAACAGAGCTTAGTTGGGGTCTCTGCTGTTGGCAGAAGAGAAGGTCCATAGTAGCTGGAGTCATAGGGAGGCAGTAATCAGGTGTATCCGGAGTCCAGGCAGCTGTCAGGAGTATCCGGGGTCCAAGCTGTGGTCAAAACCAGTTAACTGTCCAAGGAAGGAGAAGAGGGACGGATAGGCAGAGTAGGCAGGCAAGGACAAGAATAAGTAGGCAGCGTAGTACAGACTGGAACGAAGACAGAAAACAACCTGAGGACGAAGACTAAGGCAAGCTGGCCGAGGACTGAAGACAAGGCTGGAAAGAACACGCTCTAATAAGAAGTAGCTGACCTGTTGCTGAGGAGAATTGCTGCTGGGAAGCTATCCTTTTATAGGGCAGCACTGGTGACGTCATCTGTAAGTGCCAAGGGGGGCTTTCCTGCTGTGGTCCCTTTAAAAGCTGTAGAGTGCTGCACGTGCCTAGGGAAAGGCGCAGCGCATTGGAGAGTCAGTGGTGGCCTGCCGGGTGAGGGGCCGGTAGCTACTCAGTGTGGCCAACCCAGGACTGAAAGTGAGGGCAGTAGTTCGTGGGGTTAGCTCATGGACCAACGAATGTAACTCTCCAGATATATCCTACAAGTGCTAGTTTTCAGCATTCCACCCTGGGGGCCAGATATTTCCTCATTTGATCCAATACATCAGCTTACCAAATGACCAGACATCTGATTTGCTGCTGTACTTCCTGAAGTGGAAAACCTCTGGAGGTGACCATTTTATTGGGAATTTGGTACCCAAGGAGCTGATATATTCATCATCCTGAACATACCTAGAACAAACCAAATTATATGATGTAATGAACAACTGACTAAATATATTCCAGTGTAATCTAACTGTATATTACTAATTGATAAAGATAAATTAAATATTTCAGGTCTACAGTGCTTGATGTTACAATTAGGAAAAAATCAGATGATTTCCTGTCAAGATACCATTACTACATTTGGAAGGATAGAATTGATTTTGCACTTCATTCAGAAATCATGAAGACTTGTGATGGACAATTAGATGAAGAATCATTGACTGCCATTAGCTCTCTCTGCTGACATGCTGATTTTTTCTAATTAGAAATAAAACTGTTCAGATCTATAATTATTAAACATTCAGAAATGACAAGAGACAGATTATAGATTAATCAGTTAATTGAGGCATGAGCTTCCATTTTGTCATTCAGAGATAAGCAACATGCCAAGTATAAATTCATACAAATAGGATTCTAGGAGCAGCATAAACTACTCATGAAATATATGGACTGCACACCCCAAAGTGTCCCAGATCTTTAATAATTTGACAATTATGGGATTCCTTTCCAAAGTGTTCATCCAGAAAAGTCCTGTGACATCACAGCTTCTGATGACGAAGCAGAAGATATCATCTGTTTCTTTTATAAGGGAAATGTATAAAATAATGGAAGGTATTAACAGCCTATTCCAGGTACTCAATGATGAAACTTTCATGTCTATGAGCAGGATTTTATTGTTATGAACCTGGTACTTTACCTTGTCATTCCAAAATCTGATATTTTAACTGCATCTCATTGACCAAGCAGTTTCTTGCTGCCTGTAGGAGGAAAAACGATAGTGCATGTAAGCAAATGTGAATGTAGTCCATCCTGCAAGCTCATGAACAAAACACCAATTTCTTTCCTATCCAAGAATTAGAAACAATCAGGTAAATTTTCAAAGGCCCATGTGCATAAATTTCGGGGCTTAAATGCGTGGCAGGGCCTTGCGCACGCCGCGTGCATTTTACAACAGGCCCGGCCATGCACATAAACCTCGATTCGTGCATAAGTGCCGGGCCTGTCAGAAGGGGCGGGCTGGGACAGCACCATTAGCTTCTGTCCCAAGGAAGCTTGCGCTGGCAGCCAGCCGGCGTGCAGAAGTTGCTTCTGCACTGACGGAGCAGTAAGTAAAAAAACAAAAAAAAAAGGGGATAGTTAGGGTTAGGTTAGGGAAGGAGAGGGGAAGAGGTAGGAAGGATAGGGTTAAGGATAGGAAAGTTCCCTCCCAGTCCTCTCCTTAATTGGAGTGGACTGAGAGGGAACTTGGGGAGGCCCGATTGCGTCACCGTGCTTAATTTACTAAAATTCACCCCCCCCCCCCCCGCCCGCTCTGCCCGCACATGCGCAGTGGATTTTAAAATCCGGCGCACATATGCGCGCGGCCATGAGATTCTATGATATGCACGCGCCAGAGCGCAAATGTATATAAATCGGTGCGTCCATGTTCCCGGCGCGTGTTATAAAATCTCATGGCCACGCACTGCTTTGAAAATCTACCCCAATGTTTTTTATTGCCTCCTATTGTACAAGTTTACTCCCTCCTCCCCCTCCCTCCCCCCCTCCAAATGCATATGAAACCAGTTTAAGATAGGCTTTAACTGCATCTAGGAGAATTAAAGACCATTAGTTGTTCATATTTAAACTGGTTTCAAACCAGCTACAATACAAACTCATTTTTGTGAAGAAAGTTGAATAAGGACTGCATTGGTGTTTCTAAAGCACCAATCCATCTCTCCTATTCTACTGCTCTCAGTCCATAGTACCATCACAGATTTTCCAAGCAGAGTCCAACTTCTGGTAGAAGAGCATTCTGTCAGCAGCAAAGTAGGGTCAACAAGAACAAGAAAAGAAACTACTCTCTGCTTCTAGACCCTTTTGATTGTAAAAGGTATGAGCGTAAGTTACCCCACACAAGCTACACCCTGCTTGGAGCAGGTGTAACTTCATGCAAGGTAATTAATGCATGCATTAAACCAATGAAACAAAACCAAACGTTGCAACTTGACTTGGGTACTGCAAAATAGCAGATATGTCTTACAATTATTGTTAATTATTTATAATTTAAAAGACTTACCCGAGAGAGTGGTATCAGAAAGATGTCAGTGTGTTCGCAGTCTCATGAGCTCTTGCCCTTACAGGGCTACAGCCCCTCTCTTGACTTCACCACTTATTAATTACGTCATTTACCTACTCTCTTCAGGTTTGTCAATTGATATTACGTTTTTATAAAGTGCAAGTGTGCCTCCCTTAAAATCCCTAGAAAACCCGTATTTTGTCATCTAACATGCCACAACTAATTATTAAAATCTTATTTTGTTTTATGCTTATCTCTCAATAGTAGTGCTGTTATGTTTCTTCGCCGTGTTTCATCACTGCTTCAAATGAATCGCCCGACATTGGCCATGTTTCGGCGCACTCCTCGCGCCTGCTTCAGGGGCTACCGTTCCTTCACAAACTCTATTACAAAAACATAAATCTATAAATACCTCTAGAACAATATCTATATATGTCTCACTCTACTGCGGCATTAGTACTCACGATTCAGTGTGACACAGATCCCTTCTACCGTGTTGCCTTTCAAAAAATGGCGCTCAAACGCTATTCTTCCGTCTCCACCGGATGTCAGCTGTTTTATACCCGAACCTCAAATCCAGAACTAAACTATCCACTACAGAAAGACCGCCCAATCAACTTCCTTATTAAGCCCAGCAGGGGCAATTGTGTTCAATTTAAAAATCCAACGCTGTTCGCTGTGTAGTAAACACAGATTTAAATCCCCTCCCCGCTCATCCTGCTCAATACAGTCCAAGACCGTACTATGTAAAGTTTCAAAAACATGAGATTGTTCAGCGCAATGCTGAACCAATGGAGCTTCCATCCTTCCTCTCTTCAATGCGCTTTTATGCTCTATTAGACATACAGAACAAATTTGCCATGATGTTCGATAACGAGAGACATCTACTTTACATTAAAAGAGAATGTCTGGCATGCTACATCTTTAAAAGAATCCACAATTCAAATACACTTATAGAAATCACAAAGGATGACAAGAAAGAAGAATTTAAAAACTCAACTTCTCCCTTGATATTAATATAAACAATATTTATTAAAATAAAGCTGTAAGGGGCTGTCCATAAATGAAGTCATGCTCCGATGGGGCTTTTTGTGATGAGGGGGTTTGGAGATTTGTGATGAAGTGTGACGAGAGGGGGTGGGGCTTGATTTCATGCCAAAATAGTGTGACGTCATTTATGGATGACCCCTAAAAGTGATATTCACCTCCAACTTTCTAACGCTAAGAATAGTAGCACCTATAAATAAGGCATGCTAACCCCAACAATGTCCATTATCATGAGATAATTGTCTGTGCTAATAGTTCCAAGACAAAGACTAGGACATCTAATCATATGGCATGGGTAAGCATTTGACAATGCCATCTGCCAAGGATACTGACACAAATAGAACCAGAAAAAACATTTGTAAATTGGCTTAAATATGTATAAGCTATTGATGTAGGTTTCTCTGTTAACTAATGCTCACTGGATCTGGCTGCCCATTGGTCAATACTCCATTGCCTAAATTCAATTATTTCTTAATCATTCATAAATGATAGCTCTCCATCGTCACAGCACACTGGGCATGCTTACTAAATCTCGATGAATGAATCCATTTCTTTCCAGGTACTCCATCCCCTCGCACACATCTTGGCATATGCTCAGGAGGGACCCTTTCCTGAGCCTTCCTTTCCTTTGTTGAAGGTAGGTGAGCAGGCAGCCATTTACCATGAATTCAGTCACTATGAAGGGGGCTTCTCCTTGATGCACACTCCATACAGTTGAACTAACTTAGGATGGGATAATTTCCTATCAAATGAACAGCACGTCTGTGAGCATACATTAGTCCTTTAAAAGGGAGCTGTTGTCTACTTGGTTTATAGTTGAGCATTGAAGATCACAACTACCAACACGATCATGCAATAAACTTTAAACTGTTTTCCAAGCTAAAACCATCAGTCGATGGGAATTTGCTTGCAAATGATCCCCTTTTGCAAACATTAAGAAGCTCAAATTGCTGCAAAGAAATTCCATCACCCTTGTGAGGGACTTCAGACTGTGTGTTTTACTATCCAAAAAATGTACAAATTTGAACTTGTCATCCTTTTCCATTGTCTTGTAGATCCCAAGCATTAATCGCTGAGTCCGGTAGGATGTCACGAATGACGGATTGTATCCTGTCACTATGATTAATCAGGGCAATTTTACAAACATTCCCAGAACAACAACGTCCCCACAGACCTTGTAGCTTATTTTCAAAGGGAAAGCATGCAGGTAAGGTTTTTACTTTAAAAATCGCCTCATGGACTTCGCACCTGCTCTTTCTGATATGACATTTTCAAACTCTTCTTTATGTTTTCTATAACCAGCCTAAAAGTCAGAAATTTGTGGTTTATCCTTCTCTGCAGATAAGTTGACAGTAACATTTTAACAACTCACTGTTGACGTTTTCCTGCCTTATGAAATCCTCTACAGCGATAACAAGGTTCCATTATACTCACATCATTACTTTGGCTTCTTCAATGAAATCATCCTCAGACATTGCACCTTCGTTAATTGCTTTAATTGCTACTTTGACAACTGTCCTCCATTTGCCCAAATGGACTACTTCAAACTGGCCACTTCCAAGCTCCTTCATGAAAGTCAACTCAGATGGGTGTATCTCCCATTTCTCTGTAAAAATCAACCAATCTGTCAGAGCTGCAAACAGCGTCCCGAAGCAACTGAGGGGTAAAAATGTACAAAACTATTGATAGGTTAATGTCTCCATAATACTGTGAAAATGTATTTCAAAATACTTCTGACCTTTATGAATTAAGCAAACATGTCCAGATAAAGATTTGAGAAGCTTGTCAATGTCATCTTATGCTATATTGTAATCATAGATGGCTTGATTACTTTTGAATGAAAAAGTGGACAATATGAAATGTTAGAAGTTCTAGAGGAAATGCAAGCCACCATGCAACTGGGTTTGTCTGGCAGGCTGCAAGTATAGTAATAATTAGAAGTCCTAGTAAAAATGCAGGCACTCACATAGCCTGGTTTGTCTAAGGAGGCTGGGTGCTTGGACAACTTCTATACTCATATAGATACATTATTATGATTATTACAAAGCTTTGGGGATAGACATGGGTAAAAAGTGGAGCACTGGGACCTTGTATACCTATCTGCCTAAGACATTTGAATACAAATGAGAAAGACAACAAGCTGCCCGGATAAGGGGAGATATCTTACACATAGTCATGCCCTATGACTAGCAGCTAGGATATATCCTCTCAGTGTGGACAGGAATAACTAGGCAGATTGGTTGAGTCAATTGGTCTTTTTTCTGCAGCCATCTACTATGCTATGTTATGTTACAATGTTATGATAGCCCCTAGTAACCTTCAAAGGGTTTGAAATTGTTTGAAGAGAGGTTTTCTGTATTCTTGAAATTTACCATGCAACCCCACAGTAATGGAATGGTAGCTGTGGTTTCTCCCATGTCCATATGTCCTGCATGTCTGAGAAACTCATACTGAATTACTTTCTGAGCCACTTTTCTTGTATCTAACTGAGATATGTAGGGTTGGGACTGCAGTTAAATTCTATCATTTTATACCCTGTGGTACAGTCACCCGCAGTTCAATCCGTATCTTCATGACCATCCTTAAAAGTATTCGCAGTGCTTTCCTAACTGCACTGGTATATGCCCCGAGGGTAAATTGCTCTGGGAGGGTGATCACTCTCTGATGCTTCAGGCATGGTGCCTCATCCTAGCTACCGCTAATCTGACCTCTCTCTAGTTGTGTTTGAGTTTTCTCCACCTTTCTGTGGGCCACTACAATGATATGGACAGCGGCCTGGATTTACAACCAGACCTGCAGCTTTCTAGCATTGTTGGTGGTTTTAGACTGCTCCCTATAGTGCCGTAGGACATGTGAGGTCACCTTGTGGACCAAGATCTCTGAGATTAAAGATGGTCTTTCAAGGCTTCCTGTCCTTCCTGTAATTGGTTCATCACTTACGTCGGTAGCTGTTGAAGCCCTTGCATTTCTCCAGTCCCTAGAGCCTGAAGGTTTATCAAGATATTTGCTACTGGAAGCTAGAGAACAGTTCAGATGCTCTGCAGGCTATTCTTTCCCCTTATAAGTAGGATCTTGGTTGGCATCTACTCTATTACCTGGTGCATCCTTTCTGCATCAGGTACAGGTGTGGTCTGTATGCAGGTGGTTCTTATATTTAGTCAAGCTAATGAAGGTGTTATCTTTTTCATAAGTATTAACCTTCTCTTTGATTGGTTAGTATTTGAAAAATGCAAGAATAGTCTCCATGGATTTTAACAAACTTCTCAAAGAAAGATGGCTTTTTTTTTTCCAGAATTTTTGCTTTTTCCTAATTATGTTTATAATTCTTTTCTAGTCTGCAGATATAGAAGAATTGCTGGCAGTCCTGAATGGCATTTGTAGGGTTTTACAGTAATGGCTTGGAAATGCTATACTTTCCACCATGCTTCATATAGAGTTGAGCTGCATAAATGGTTTTGATTGTGCTTATACAAGGCAAGGCAGAGACTACATTGTAGGCAAGCATTTTTTACTTCTTGTCTTTAGTCTGAGCTGACATCATAGCGTGGACATTCTGAGCATGCCACCACCAATCATTTACATATATTAGTAATGTCATAAGAGTGACTCTGTATATTGATAAAGAGATAATGATGGTCATAACTATTGTAATTAAGTTGTTAATGTACTACATAATACTGAGGGGGAGAGGGCCCAAAAACTTAGTTAACAAGGGTTTATTTGGGGAGATTATATATGGCATCTGTGTCACTTTTTTAAAACATAGAATGTAATTATACTTATTTGCTGAAGCTGATATATAACATTCAGCAGGAACTTTTTTTAAGTCCCCAAATGCCAACTCCTATGCGATGTTAGAATTTACATTACTGATAGAGTGGATCAAACTTTACCATAACTGAATCCTGCTGTGGCGGGTAAACAGTTTCCCATTGGGCCAACTGGATATCGGAGACGGGTAACAAGTCCTACAAAAGCAAGGTATTCATGCATTGACTAGACAAAAGCATAGAAAATGAAACCTATATATTGCTATTACAACTCTTCCTATTTCCGGAAGTTGCATTTTACTGACATGTAAACATCTTTGCATAAACAGAAACCCACAGAGCAAAATAGACAAGAGCCCGGTGTACAGATTGTGGAATGGGCCATCACAGGCCTGATCTGTCCATGTGGAGAATGACTGTGCCCATACAATGCAGACATTGGATACCCATTCATTTCACAATTTTATCATGCCACCATCCGGGCACACTTGCATGTTATCTGCCGCATTGTGCTGATGATATTGGATTAGTTCAGGAATTGACTGAAAAAGATGCTTTTCTGCCAAGTAATACAGTCCAAGACTGTTTCTTTTGATTTGATAGTGTCTGATGTCTCCATTGTTGCTTCTACGGCAGTAAAAAAAAAAAAAAAAAGTTCATTTTATTTATTGAAAAGACAGATGTCTAATTAAATGCAAGTAGATAAGTAGAAAACATTACAAAAAATCTTAGCCAACAGGCCTCATAGATTAATTCCTATGTTACACGTAGCTGATTGTATCAATGGATTTAAATATCAGCAGATAATTTGCTTTCAGGATTGAGGTAAGTAAGGTCTGTGCAGAATGGTCTAGATTTGTAAATATATTGGCATAATATCAATAATTTAAGTGATTTCCAGAGTTATTTATCAGGTTGGTTTTAGAATAAATATGTTAGAAATGTAAATCTTGTTGTTAGCCAATCAGCTACCAAAAGGCCTTCACAGTTCACAGGGCAGCTGTGAGGGAGATTTAAGAAAATGACTAAATGTTAGAAGGGTTTTTTTTCTGTCAGTTTCTGAAAAAATCCCAAGGCAAAGACTCTGTCTTCAGAATAAGTGGCCTGATTAATAATCTCTCTTATTCACAAGTGATGTTCTTATCGCAGGGTCAGGATCTGCCATCATGGCAGTTTTGAAAAGTGTCCTCTCCTGTGCTGTCACTTCCTTTCTGTGTCCTAGCTTCTTGCACTGGGAAATCATTTATATTCAGTGTAAAGATAAGTTTACTTCCTTGGCTTACTGGCCGTGTACATTCAAATTTCTGGGGCTAGCATTATTACAGTTTAAAAAATAATATGCAGGCTATGCATGTGGATTGGGGATCACCGGGCTCAGGTGGCTCCACAGAGGCAATGCGCTGGATCTCAGGTAGGGAGATATGGAGGCCGCCATTCCTGCAGCAGCCCCTGCCAGTGAGAAGCATAACACTAAGGGTAAGTCTTGCAAAAGATTTCTCTCCTGCTATCCTATAGCCAGCGAGGGTGCATGCATGTTGCCTGGGCACACTTTATCGGATGGGTTTGCTTTTGCTAACAGAAGAAAAAAAGAGAGGATTAAAAAAAAAAAAATTTTAAAAAAAGAGGTCCATATTCAGACACAATGCGGACTGCAAAGTTAGCCGGATAAACTTATCCGGCTAACTTTGGAGGTATATTCAATGTTGAATATTGCCAGCTATCTTAACGTTAACCAGCTAACTTTAACTGGCTATCTTTAGGACAGTTCTTTGGCCTGACCAGATTTAGCAGACTAAGTTATCCGGCTAACTCTGAATATTGGAGTTAGCTGGCTAACTCAACTCCTGCCAGTTACGTCCCTGGAATGCCCCTAACTTAGGGGGTCATTTACTAAGCATTGTTTCCCAAATATTCATCTAGATGTCTAACTTTAGAGTTACCTTCTATGGTCAACACACCTGCATGCCCTCCGAAAACTCAATATATATCACACCACAAATCAGAGGTCCTGCAGTCATTATCCAAACTTAATCATCATTTATTGACAAAATATTTTTTATAAATATATTCAATTTGACTGTTCTTATGTTACCTACTAGGACCCTTACCAAAACACTCTAAAATCACACTCATGCTTTACCCTTAAATCCCTTCATTCATACCACACAGACCTCACTCATTCCCCACTCATTCTATACATAAAATATATAAAGTGCTAGAAATTCCTTTGCATCTAATGCAATTACAATACTTAATACATCATTTTTTAATACTTATTTGACACACTTAATCCCCGTATACTTTTAAACATATGATGTTAATTGCTCTTGTACTACTGTAAATTGGTCTAGTCCTGCTATAAATTGATCTTGTCCTTTTACGAGAGCCTCGTTTCGCCCTGGCACTTAGGGCTTCTTCAGGGACGTGGTTTCTTTTAAAATCTAGCATACATATTCATACTCAATGGGTCCATTACATAGTATTGTGTCATTTCATATATCATGAACTTTCACAGTCACTCTCTTTATGTCTCACTCTATTCACATATCAGCTTTACTGTGGTCCTCAGGTCTCTCAAATGCAGAACCGCTTCCAAACAATAGCGTGTGTGGCACTTCAATATACAAATGCCTGCCTGACTGCCTTCAGGCATCGCATTCCACACTCTGACTCCATCTCAGAATCTTTCACAGCCGTGATCGACTTCTCATGTTCAAACCTTTCCAGCATCTCTCTCTGAGGCAAACGAGGGGCTGTGCAGACTAATTTGACCTTTTCTCCTTCTCCCTTGCATCTTTCCCCAAATTCTCCCTTCCCCCACAGAACCGCACAAGGTCTCCTTCGCCCCCCCCCCCCCCCCGACCCCATCCCCTGGCATCCACTTTCTCCTTTCCTCCCACAGACCTCACATATCCCATCTTTCCACCTACCTGAAGTGGCTGGTCAGAAGAGAGTAGTGATTTCAACTGGCAAAATTGGTGATAGCAGTGAAGTGGTAGCAGTGGAAGCAGTCACATAGCACAGTGCCTGTGAGCCAGAGCATCCTCACGGGCTCTATAGCGGCCTCACACCCCACAGGGGCTTTGTTATTAAACAGGAGAGGGCAGGATCACTGAGGGACCTGTAAGCGCACACTAACTCATAGGCCACATGCTTCCTGACTTCCACAGCCCTTTCTCTTTTCAGGCAGGTAGGGGGGAAATGAATGGCAGGAAAGAGTGGCGATCAATGATGGATGTATTTGGCAGCCACCCTTAGGTACTGTTAGTGCTTGCTTATCTCCTCATCCCACCCCAACCTTCAATTTCTCTTCCTCCCCCCACCAAACCTCCAGTTTTTATCCATCTGGATCTCTAGTGCCACTACCCCATGTGTATTTCTGGTTCTACCCACCCCTTTCCATTCAGACCTTGTGACTCAATGCATGGCTGTGGCAGTGGGAGATGGCAGCTCTTTTGCACTATGGTGGCTGGTAGTAGGCAGGAGTTTGATCCTACGTGCATGCAGAGAGCCAGGAAAAATGCAGGAACTAGCACGTTTTCAACTTGGCATTCTGCCCCCAGACATCTGGCCCCTAAATACCAGCCTAGTGCCTTAGACTATAGTGATAGTGGTCTTTGGAGAGGGGTAATGGGGAGAGAAAGGGACAAGGGAGAAGCAAGAGCCCACTGAATGCCACTAGGACGTTTGATCACTATATCTACAGTATACATACTTTCAACATAATCCCTCTGCTTTTCAACACACCTGGTCCTGCACTGCTCAGACATTTATATGTTCTCAAATAAAAATGTTTTTGGACAGATGGCAAGCCAAGTATGCACCACCACCTTCACCTCATTGGGCCTCTGAAACCATACTGCCCAATATTCATCACCACTTAGCCAGTTAAAATCCAAGTTATCCAGCTAAGTGGCAGCATTTGAATATCCAGCTACATTCAGTAGCTGCCAGATAGCCAAATAACTGTTTATCTGGCTAAAATGGTAGGTGGGACAGGGCCCTAACTAGGAGGAGCTACGTATCTGTCTTAGTTGGAGAAGTAGTGATTTTGAGACTTATCTGGCTAAGTTAGCCTGGATAAGTTAGAGCTAATGTTAAGCATGTCTAAAGTTATCTGAATAAACTTATCTGGCTAACTCAAAAGTTATCTGGGTATATTCAACAGCGTGGTTGTGCCGATGAATATCCAAGATAAGTTTAAATTGCTAACTTACCTAACCAGCTAGGCTTTGAATATGGACCTCTTAGGCTTTATTCACAGGCCCCGCTTCCCACACAAAAGTCCAGAGGGGATGGGGCCTGTGAGTGCAGACTTGGTCCACATGCTTACTGTGTTGTGAGGATCGCTACTGAAACCAAAGTCTGTAGTGAGGGGTCAGGAGTGATGGTGTTTTGTTTTTTTTTCTCTAAGAGCAAATTACAGGGGCTCAGATGGAGGGCTACATCTATCAAGCAGTACTATAGACATGGTTAGTAGTAGCAGCATCAGTGGTATAGCTAGCGGCTTCCCCCTCAGATTCATGTCTTACTGTTCCAATGTTAATCAAAAAGTTCAGGTCCTGCTAACAAGATCAGATTTCTGGTTTGTCATCAGTAACACCATCACTGCATTGAAATGGGAGCAGTGAGCCTGGGCTGTGCAGACCTGGAGTTACAAGTCAGGGAGAAGCTGAGGTCAGAGAGAGAGAGAAAGAAAGAAAGAGAAAACCCTGTACTGAGAGGATCAGGGAACCAGAGATGGGATATTTCATGTATTATTTATTTCATTATTTGAAGTAATTGCTACTGAAATGAACTCAGTTCTTCCTCCTCTGCCAACTCTCCTCCCCCTCCTCCCTCCATCAGTCTCAAATGGACTCTCCCACCAGCCAGTGAGGTCATAATAACAGCAGGAGGCCTATAAAAGGCAGAGCTGCCTGGGCTCAGTGGCATTTCACAGGAGGGCAGCAAGCAGTGAGCATCTCTGCTGGCTCTGGCTCTCAGGAGACTGAAGGACCTGAAGATTCTAGAATGGAACTCAAGCAACAGAACCAAGGTGAAGCGCGAGAGCTATGAGGTCATGATGACAGCAGGAGGCTTATAAAAGGCAGAGCTGCCTGGGCTCAGTGGCATTTCACAGGAGGGCAGCAAGCAGTGAGCATCTCTGCTGGCTCTGGCTCTCAGGAGACTGAAGGACCTGAGGATTCTGGAGTGGAACTCAAGCATCAGAACCAAGGTGAGATTATTGCAACATAGAACTCCTACCTGCATACCTCACCTTCCTTTTCTCACCTTTTCTGCTATCTCCCATTTATCTTCCACCATACTATCCTCTGGGCGGGAGGAGGATGTTTTCCACCTGGAGCTTCAGTGCCCCAGGCTCACCCCCCTTCCTGTCCTTTTTGAAGGTTTTGTTTTTAGGTTTTTGGTTAAATTTCACCCCACACCTCCTGATTAATGGGCACGCATCCAGGAGAGGACCTCTGCGCCAGAGGGATGACCTGGTCAACTATCTCCTGTCCGCTGCCAGACACTCAATCTGGCGGTCACGGCAGGAGATTTTGGCCAGGGGAAAGTCCCTCGACTGCGAGGTCCTCTTCCGAGGAGTGGTGTGCGCCCCGCTAAAAGCAGAGCACTTCTGTGCGCTGTCCGCCAGGCGGGTGGAGGAGTTTGCCCGCCCGCCGGTGGGTAGTGGACGGGGTGCTCTGCTCCTCTCCCTCACCTCACCTCCCCTTTTTTAGTTAATCCTTAAGATTTAAGTTCTTTGAGTTATAGTTTGTTTTTAGTTGTGCACGTTTTGGGTGTCCCCTCACTCAGAACCAAAGTGAGGGGGTGAGGGGACCCCTTCCCCTGATCCCAAAAGGGATCCCCTCCCCTCCCTTACCCCCCTTCCTTTGTATATGGTCGGTGACCTCACCTCCACCCCTTCCCCGCTCAGAAGGCGGATTAGGGGCCCCCCCACCCTCACCGTCGAGGCTCCAGACTGGAGAGCGGCATCAGGTGCGGCAGGAATGCACACACCCCCCCTTCCCTGGCATGTGGAAGAGACAGAGACCAAGATTAGGGGGCACCGGGTGCAGTAGTTCACACCCGTGCCTCCACAGGTAAGTTGACTGCAGGTGAGTGGTTATTAGGCCACAAAATGTTTTGTGGTTTTTGTTTTGAGGCCCCCCTCCCCTTCCTTTTATTTACTGTTGGTCTCCGGTGCCCTCGCTAGAGGGTGTCGGAGAAGAGAAGTTCCCCCTTTTTTTCCTTTTTAGTTAAGGGGGTGAGGCGGCCTTCGGCCCCCCCGCCCCCTTCCGCAGGTCCTTCAGGAGACTGAAGGACCTGAAGATTCGGGAATGGAACTCAAGCAACAGAACCAAGGTAAGATTATTGCAACATAGAACTCCTACCTGCATGCCTCATCTTCCTATTCTGCTATCTCCCATTTATCTTCCACCATACTATCCTCCCCAATCCCCCCTTCCCTCAGCCCTTCCTTCTCCCCTTCTCCATCCCTCCTCCCCCACCCTTTCTCCTCACATCTTCCTTCTACCCACCTACCTTCCTTCTTCCCTGTCCTTTTACACTCTCACCCTTCCTTCTCCCCCTCCCCTTCTGCTTCCTTCTCCCTCACACCTTATTCGCCACTCCCCTTCCCCTCCCTCTCTTTCCTACAGCTTTCCTTCACTCCTCCCCCTCTCCCCTCCCCTCCCCTCCTCCCCTACCCCTTTCCTTTCCACTCCTCCTTTCATTCCCTCCCCTCCATCTCCCTCTTCAATTCCTCCACCTTGCTCTTTTTCCCCTCTACCCCCATCTCCCCCTCCTCTCAACTCCATTTCCCTCCCCTTCTCTCCTCTCTCCTATCCAACTTCCCCTCTCCCCTTTCTTCCCCTCTTCTCTTTCCAACTCTGCCCCGTTATCCCCCTTCTTTCCTCACACCTACCCCTATCCCCTTCTTCATTCTTATCCCCTTTCTCTCCCTTCACCCCTGCCCCTCTCCCCTCCTCTACTGCTTGATCCCACCCCTATCCACCCCCTCTCCTACCCTTTCCCCCTCTCTTCCCCTCCCCCTCTCTGATACACTCTCCCCTCCTCTCCCATCTCACTTCTCCCTCTCTCCCTTGCCCTCTCTCTCTGCTCCTTGTCTATGCTACAATCTTGCTCCTCACTCCTCTCCCTTCCCATCCCCCTCTTCTGCCTCCCCATCCACCTCTCTCCCTTGCCTTGTCTCCCCTCTGCCTACTCCCTATCCATCTCTCACCCCTACCCCCTCTCCTATCCACCTTTCTCCCTTCTCTCCCACTCCTCTTCTATTTTCTGCTCTCCCCCTTTTTTCCTCTGCCCTCCTTTCCTTCCCCCTCACTCCAATCGCCCCTCTTCCCCACCACTCTCCCTTCCCAGTCTTGCCCTCTCCCCTCCCACTCTTTCCTTCCTCCTCCTCTCTTCCCCAGACCTCACCAGCAATTTCCCATCTTCCCCTATCCCCCCTCTTCCCCTAGTCATCTCCACCTTCCCTCTTCCCTATCTCCCCCTTTCTCCTCATCCCTCTCAGCCTCATCCCCCTAACCCTCTCTCCCTTCTTCCTCCTCTCCCCATCTCCTCCTTTACCCTATCCCCTCCTCTCCTTCTCCCTCCTTTCAACCTCTCTGCTCTTACCCTCACCCTCTCCCTTACCCTATCTCTCCCCCTCTCCTCTCTCCCCTCCTCTCATGACCCATCTCCCTTCTCCCTGTCTCCTCCTCTTATCCTCACCCTCTCCTTCCCCTCCCCATCTCCCCCCTCATATTCTCACTCTCATCTCCCTCTCCTCTCCCCTCCCCATCTCCCCATCTCCCCATCTCCCCCTCTTTCCCACATCCTCTCCCCATTACCCCTCCCCTCTTCCTCCATCTCTTACCCATTTCTATCCCCTTTCTCCTTCCCCTCCCCACTTCCCCCACCTCCTGCACATCCCCCTCCCTCCCCTTCTTTCCTCCCCCTCTTCCCCTCCCCTCTCTAAACCTTTTCTCCACTCTATTTCCCCCTCTCTCCCCATCTTTCCTCTCCACATCACCCTTTCCCATCTATCCTCTCACTCTCCCTCCCCTCCCCCTACCTCACCCATCTCTTCCCTCCTCCACTCCCCATTTCCACTGTCTTCCCTCATGTCCCCATCTCTCCCCATCTCTCCCCTCCTCTTCCCATCCCCAACATCTCCCCATCTCTCCTCCACATATCTTCCCCCTCCCCTACATCTCCCCATCTCTCACCCTCAACATCTCCCTCACATTTCCCCCTCCCCTACATTTCCCCATTTCTCACCCCTGCCCCCTCACCAACATCTCTCCCAAACAACTCTCCCCCTTCCCCAGCATCTTTCTACTTTCCTCCAACATCTCCCCAACATTCCCCATTTCCCCCTCCCTCCCCCTCCCCATCTCCCAATATATCTGCATCAATCCCCCTCCCCATCTCTCCCCCACAGCTCTCCCTAGTATCATCAGCACATAGACATAGATGTCTGTGTGGAGGGGAGATGTTGGTAGAGAGATGGGAGAGTATCTCCCAAATGTCCTCTATCCTCCCTCCTCCACCTCTCCCCATAGCTCCATATCACCTCTGCCCTCCCTCGTGTCTCATTTCCCCTATCTGCTCCTCTTCCTCATCTTCCCCATCTCTCCCCTCCTCTCTCCATCCCCAACATCTCTCCCATCTCTCACCCTCAAAATCTCCCTCACATTTCCCCCTCCCGTACATTTCCCCATCTCTCACTCCGCCTCCTCACCAACATCTCTCCCATCTCTTGCAAACAACTCTCCCCCTTCCCCAACATCTTTCATCTTTCCTCTAACATTTCACCCTCCAACATCTCTCCCCCTCATTGACATCTTAACATCTTCCCAACATTCCCCATTTCCCCCTCCCCATCTACCCAATATATATGCATCTATCCCCCTCCCCACAGCTCTCCCATCTCTCTACCAACATTTCCCCTCCACACAGACATCTATGTCTATGTGCTGATGATACTAGGGAGAGATGGGAGAGCTGTGGGGGAGAGATGGGGAGGGGGATTGATGCAGATATATTGGGAGATGGGGAGGGGGAGGGAGGGGGAAATGGGGAATGTTGGGGAGATGTTGGAGGAAAGATGAAAGATGTTGGGGAAGGGGGAGAGTTGTTTGGGAGAGATGTTGGTGAGGGGGCAGGGGTGAGAAATGAGGAAATGTAGGGGAGGGGGAAATGTGAGGGAGATGTTGAGGGTGAGAGATGGGGAGATGTAGGGGAGGGGGGAAGATATGTGGAGGAGAGATGGGGAGATGTTGGGGATGGAAGAGGAGGGGAGAGATGGGGAAGATATGGGGAGAGAATGAAAAGTGATTTAAAAAAACTTGGTCAAAGATTTGGTAGCTGGGATTCAATACTAAAGAATACATCTGGGATGCGGCAATCTAAAAGAGCTTTATGTGATGGGTGATGAAAGACTAATGTGATGGCCTGGGAGAGGGACCTTGGTGTGATAGTGTCTGATGATCTGAAGATGGCGAAGCAATGAGACAAGGCGATAGCTAAAGCCAGAAGAATGCTGAGCTACATAGAGAGAAATAACCAGTAAGAAAAAAAGAGGTGATAATGCCCTTGTACAGGTCCTTGGTGAGCCCTCACCTGGAGTACTGTATTCAATACTGGTGCCCATATCTCAAGTCAGGATAGAGGCAATCCAAAGAAGAGTGACCAAAATGGTGAGGAGTCAGCATTGGAAGACTTAAGAGGAGAGGCTAAATGATCTGAATATGTATACCCTGGAAGAGAGGAGGGGCAGGATACAGACCTTCAGATATCTGAAAGGTTTTAATGATGCACAATCATCAAACCTGTTCCATTGGAAAGGGAGTCATAAAATGAAACTCCAGGGAAGACAACTTAGAACCAATGTCAGGAAATATTTCTTCCCAGAGAGGATGGTGAATGCCTGAAATGCCCTTCCAGAAGAGGTGGTGAAGACAAAAACAGTCAAGGAATTCAAAGTGGTATGGGATAAACACAGTGAATCCCTAAAGGCTAGAGGTTGGAAATAAAGAAAACGGTGCATGGGGGTAACTGGGGGTAACTTTCTGGTGTGGCAGTTGCTACCATTAACAATTAAGCCTTGAAACTGTTAATGCAACTCCATCATTGCTCTCTGCTTCAACGGCAGTGAGAAAAATGAGCATATAACACCAACCCTAATGGCTCTACACTGGCTACCAATCGATTCATGCATTCTTTTTAAAACATTATATACCCTACATAAAGTAATTTTTGGCGATCAAAATAACTGGATGAAAGCTACGATAAGATTACACACTCCACAAAGAAACCTTAGATCAGCAAATAAAGGTCTTCTGACGGTACTTTATGTTAATACGGCTAGACTAACTTTAGTGCGAGACAGAGCAATCTCACTAGCAGGCCCAAAACATTGGAATGAAATGCCACTTGAACTAAGAATGCAATTGGATTTTAAAGTTTTTAAAAGAGATTTGAAAACCTGGTTATTTAAGAGAGCTTATAGCACGGCTGATTGATGAATTTTATTAATCTGATTTTCTTATGCTGTTCTTATCTATTTTATTTTGATTTTAATTATTTGTTCTATTATAAAATTTGTTTTTATTTCATTTCTGAGTATTTTTTAAAAAGTTTTATATACTCAAAGATGTATTTATTTTCTTAATTATGTAAACCGTTGTGAAAGTTTTTACTAAATGATGGTCTAGAAAACCTGGTAAATAAATAAATTTAATTAATTAATAAAAGGGGAATTGGATTTGGGGAACAAATAAACATGGGGGTAACTTGCTAATGCAGCACTTACTAGTCTTAATCACTAAACCTGATACTTTTGATGCAACTCTAACTGTTATTACCGACGGTCGCAGATGGCTGCGACCGATTCAACTCACGTCATGCGTTGCTCTGCTCGCCTCTTCGGGTTAAACACTCGCGGCTCGGGCTAGCTACTAACGCTGCATATCTCCGGGTTCTCAAGCCTCCTCATGGAGTCTGGGACACCGCCGCCACCCACGCCGACTCTGGGCCTTCATAGGCACGCGTGCATGCCACCACAAGGTTGACATCACAAGGTTGGGATTCATAAGCACCTCCCTCGCCCCTTGCTAGCTGACTTGGCAATGAGTTCCGTCGTTACTGGTACTGGTTTCCTGTCTCCTCGGATCCGTGGTTCCTGTGTTGGATCTACCTGCGCTTTGGACTCTGGCTTGGGTACCCGCTCCTCGGGGGCCTGTTCGCGCCCTAGTCGGAGACCTCATCTCCTGGCTGCCTCGCTCCTCGGGGTAGCTCCTGCGCCTTCCAGAGGTCCTGCCTGCCGGCTTCCCTGCTCCTTGGGTTTGTCCCTCGAACTACCTTACTGCTTGGAGACTCGACCCTGCGCTTCCTCGCTCCTTGGGACAGCGCCTACGCCAGTGACTGTACTCCGTGCTTCCCTGCTTCTCGGGGCAGTGCCTTGCTTCTCTACCAGAGATTCCATCATGCGCAGGCCCATTCCTCAGTGTAGCTTACATCACTATCTTGGAATTTGCCTTGGGCTTCCCTGCTCCTCGGGTTAGCCTCCGTCATCACATCACATCACAGTCTCTCTCGCTATGCTGTCCCGCCCCTCAAGGCAGTCTCTGTTGCATTCCTTCAGAGGTTCCTGTCTCACACTCCCCGGGGCCTGCATAGCACTTCTCTGTTGGAGGCACCTGCTCTGGTACTTGCATTTCCAGTTCTGCCTGAGTACTGTGCGTTCGCTCAGAACTGTGTCTCCTACCCCGCTCCTCAGGACTCCTCACAGTACTCTCCCTACAAGCCCCTGAAATCACGTGGCTGTGACTCAGGACGCTCCACCTCTCTGCCACTACTACTATCTCCTGCTGCAGCTAACCTTCCCTCCCGACAGTGAGGACCTGTGGGGCTCCTCCCTGCAGGTGGTATTAACCTTCACCTCGGGCCAAGGATCCACGAATCCGATGAATCACAACACTAACATTGTTCTCTGCTTTCATGGCAACCATTAAGGGAAATTGGAATCAAACAGCATCTGAGTGCCCTGACTTTTAAGGTCTGGTAAACTGATAGGCATGGGGGTAACCTGCACAGTGCAGCAGATACTAGGATAAGCTTGCTGGGCAGAATGGTTGGATCATTTGGTCCTTTTCTGCCATCATTTCTATGTTTCTTGCCATCCCCCAACATTTCTGACACCTCCACCCCTCCCCAACATTTCCCCAACATCTCTCCAATCTCTCCACAAATTTCCATCTCCCCAACATCTCTCTCATCTCTCCCCCCAACATGTCTCTCCCACTCACCCCCTCCCCCTTTCCTTTTCTCCATTCATGGGATTGGAAGGGGATGGGAAATTTTTGAAACTGCGACAATCAGAGCACATCATGGAGTCCTATCAGAGTCTCCTGGCTAGGTTTATTAGATACTAAATACACCTAGTAACTCCAATAGTATTTCTCTCTATTACTTACATGTAAGGAGACACCATAAATTATCTTAGTCTAAGGAAATCAGAAAATGCAAACCAAAATATTATTTCAGTTTCTCAATATTAAACTATCTCATTTCTAACTCTACAGTTGTTAATTGGAGCTTTGCAATTTTGGGCGATCTTATTCAAAACATGATGTGTTTCCATTTAAATTAAAGTTTTGCTTTTAACCAGTGAAAGATCTACTTCTTATCTGTAGTTCTAGCAGTTACTATATCTTATGAATAATAATTTCTGCCTTAGGTAAATAGTCTTTGCTTCTCTAAACATTTTACTGTTGATAGTAAGCAAATTCTGTGAGATCTGCATAGTGAGCCTTAGCTAGCTTTCTAAAATGATACAATTTCCCCTTTTTGTAATTTTTCAGAAATGCCCAGGTAAGAGAAACCTGTTTGAACTTTCTTATGCATATCATGCTATTGCACCATTAATGTCACCTGCAAATACATTACAGAAAATCAATATTCCCTGGTATGAGCAGGAATCAAAGAAGAAGATGACACCACAGGTAAGGCTTGAATAAGAGAATGTTGGTATGTTTTACTTGGGCTATTGTAACCATTTAGCTTTGGGAGCCAGCTTCAGGTAAAGGTAGCTGTAATTGAAGTAGCAAGTTCTCAGCGGTGAGAAATTCCTGTGAGGTTGTTTTACCAACAGGCAGGAAAGCACAATTAGGAGTTGCAGAAGTGCTAATGAGAAGGCTGTGCAGCTAACTGCAGTTACTTCCCTGGAACTCTTATAACTTCCTGGGCTGGACTCAGATGCAGAGCTGTTGATTATAATCCTGGTACCTGGTTGTAAAATCCAAGTTCCGGTGCCCTTTTCTTACTCCAGATCCTGACCAGGTTCTGGGTTTTAGAAGGTTCAGTACTTTGTTAAAAACAAAACAAACAAAAATAAATAAATAAACAACCCAACCTCTTAGAGCATATAAAAGGTTCTAATGGACTAAGAAGACAATATCTTTTGGGAAGGCAATGATACTCAGTCTTGAGGCAGGGTCAATACCCTCACACCTGCTGCTTTGCCAAAAAAACCCCAAAAAACAATGTTTGTGTATGGGGGTTTTCATATAGATAAATGTACCTATTTATTTATAATCATAAATCAGAGTTTATAAATCCTAATAACATTCATGGTTTTTATTTATTTATTTTTAACTTTTATATACTGACATTCTTGCATTAAATGCAAATCATGCCGGTTTACAGTGAAACAGAAAAAGCAGGAAAAAATTCCTTAGTCGAATACAATGAAAATATATATATTATAAATACTTATAGGATTTCCTACTGTTAACTAGATTAAACAGACAGAGTTACTTTATTAAGATTTACATATCGAGAAAAGATACCAGAAATAGCATATATCGATCATACATGTAAACACCTTTGTAGATATACAAAAATGTTTCATTAATAGCAATAATCGCAAACAACCATACTCACAACCATCCATACTTATTATAAAACATGTCCAACATGTGACTCTGCTATGCACCAAACAGATATCTATATATATCTCATAGGGAGTCTTTTTATACACCCTGCTGATTTTCTTAATATATCCCATGTGAAATCATTCTATGTACCCCAGCAGGGTATATAAAAAGATTCCCTATGAGAGTTGGTCCATTGGTATAAACCATATAAATTGAGGGGAGAGTGGTGTTAGAACCAGCAGAAACAGGATAGGAACCCTGAAGGAGGACCAAAGGGATCGGGTGCAGGTAGATGACAAAGGCCAGCTGGCTAAAATTCCAAATATTTGTTTGCAAATTTAGACATTCTAAGAATCCGGAACTAGTGCTTGACCTAAATTTGTTGTGAACTTAAAAATCCAGTATTTCATAGGAATAACAGCAGTATCTTCTGATTGTAGGTTAGAATGTACATACATACCAGAGGCCTTGACTAGGCAAAGTCTCGCAGAAGGAGCTATGACCCTATGAGAGGGCTGGTGAGGTGACCTCCATGAGAGGTCAATTGGGTCAACCATACTGAGTGTTTAAACAAGTAACTTTCTAATAAGAAAAGGGAAAGCAGGAACCAGGAGGTTCAGGTTTCCTGGGAGAACCAATGGCTGATATCGAGACTTGGGAGGATGTATCAGCTAGAAGCCCATACAATCCCTGTACTTAGCCTGGCAGGGGGGGATGGGGGAGCACACAGGGGTTATCCCTCATTTTAAGTAAATAATACTTACCAAAAAGAGCATGATATTCTCTGGCCAGCCTTGGTGCTGTAAGGGCTAAGCCTCATAGAGGTTAGGTAAGGATGTAAGATTATGACCACTGGTAAGGCAGAAGCGGTCCATGTAGTGTGCTTTAGAGTCTGGGGGAGCCTCTAAGAGGTCAGTGTTACGAGACATACAATATTCCGAGAGAAGAGTCCAGGCACTCGAGCAGCCCTTCCACTGTGGAATACTTGGAGGAAGGCAGGTAGGACAAGGCCTGCAAAAGGGCAAAGTCAACATGGGTTCAGGCCTCATATTGGGCCCGTGAGAGTTGATTAATTTCTTTTGAGCATTTCAACCACATTTCTTTCTGAAAACATTAGTGATGTGCAGGGTGACAGAGTGGGTGAAATCATAAGAACAATACAAAGAAAATGCTTCCTGTAGAATGCAGGCTTGTTAAAAGGAACAGAGAAAGGAAACCTATTCATCCTGCTTGCATATTAAGTTGCAATTCTTTAATTTAAAACTCTTTATTTTCCACATTTTTTCAATTTTAAGTCAAACTGACATTTACAATATGTTGGACAACCAATAGGAAAAGGAAAGGAAATATACATTCCTTTAAAGAAAATATGAAGACAAAGTTTGTCATCCATATGAGACCTCAATTAGGGGACTGAATACATTTAACAAGGAAAAAAGGAAATAATAAAGAAAAGGTGAGCTCCCAAATAGTAATTATAATCCGCTGTACCATAGACACAAATAGAAGTGCTAATCTAAGAGGGTGCAAGCAAGGGTCTCTCTCTATTCTGCAAAAATCCTTCTAACTGGTCAGGATCACAGAAAAGATATCTAATTTAACAATACATTTTCAAGGAAATTAAAGAAGAAGTGATGAACCTATATCAATCACAATTCTTTGGAGGAGTCAAGATCACAAGTTTTCCATAGAGGGAAGTCTCAACTTGGTAAGGAGCTTACTATGGAAGAGATCTACCATCACTTCTTTTCAAGCACTGCAAAGGAGCATCTCATGGACATGACATGTTGGGCGTCCATTTCCTGGGTGTTCTTGAGTAATCCCTCAAAAAAGGGATCAGGTGCCCAATATGCTTCCCTGTTTTGACAATAATAGGACATGTCATTCAAAATAATTTTATGAATGCAAAAGGCGAGGTCAGAAGCAGCAGCAGCTCAGATCATGAGATAGGTTTAAGGCTCCTCGAAGTTATCTGCAATTCACTAATGAGTGTAGGAATTCAAGCAGAAGTTTTATATTTGCCTTCAGAGGCCTGCATGAAAGAAGTGACTTGAAAGGCAGCAAATGCGTAATGGATTAAGGAAGCAATTTACAGCAGTGTGCATACTAAAAGCAAAGCCAAGATTCGGAGCCTAAAAGAACACTTAGCAAAAGCCGGGCAGTGTCTGCAACGGGAAGACCAGAGACGCTAGGAGAAATCTGTAGAGTAGCTACAATTGGTCTTTTTCTGCCGTCATTTCTATATCTCATTATACATTGACAGAATATTAGAGGTTAATACTTTTTAAAGGAAGAACAAAACAAGATGGTATCTAATACAAGAATCCTGGAAGTAGGCTTAAGTAACTTCCACCCGGGTTAGGAACTGCTCGGGTACATCCCACCTGTTTGGACTAGTCTGCAGGATGATAAGGAAAGTGATATTTATATTTGCTGGTTAATTTCCTTTCCCTTAGTCCTAGCAGGCTTGTCCAAGACCCACCCAAGAAAACAACTGTGGTAAAAATAAAAGGAGGAGTGAGTGGATTTATATGTATATATATATAACATTTTTTAGTGAATAGTTTTTGTATAAACCTTATAGGTGTTTTTTCCCACTTTTTGGAGTGTTTTGGGTTTTTTTTTGCATATAATAAGCACCTTCGGGGCCTATCTCTCCGTTCCCTAACTTTGAAGATGGTGTTCTTGCTGGCAGTCTGTTCCGCACGCCGCATCTCAGAGCTACAAGCGCTGTCCTGCCGTGATCCCTTTCTGCGAATCACTCCTGAGGCTATCCATCTTCGCACGGTTCCCTCCTTTTTACCTAAAGTGGTCTCACAATTTCACCTCAACCAAACCATATCCTTGCCAACCACAGCGGGTTTGAAGAAATCTGAAGAAGGGCGTTTGTTACGCCATCTCGACATCGGCAGATTGCTGCCCAGATACCTGGAAATGACAGAAGCAGTACGAAAGACGGACCATCTGTTCATCCTTCACAGCGGGAAGAAGCAAGGGGAAGCAGCCTCTCGGCCTACCATAGCCCGTTGGGTCAAAGAAGTTATCAGAGCGGCCTACGTAGAGGCCGGAAAGTCACCACCTTTACAGGTCAAGGCTCATTCTACCAGAGCGCATGCAGCATCTTGGGCAGAATCGAGGATGCTGTCGCCCGCAGAAATATGTAAGGCGGCGACATGGTCCTCCCTCCATACCTTTTCCAGATTTTACCGTCTGGATGTCCAGGCCAGGGAGGACACAGCATTTGCGAGGGCAGTCCTACGTGGTCCTCAGGCAGGCTCCCGCCCAGGCTGGGAGTAAAGCTTTTGTACATCCCACTTGTTCTGAGTCCATCTGGCTACACGCCAGGAAATGTTGAGATTACTTACCTGATAATCTCGTTTTCCTTCATGTAGACAGATGGACTCAGCATCCCGCCCGGCTGCCAGTATACATGGGTTTCACCGATTCAAGGTAAGCCATGTCATATTCTTACATAAGAGCGTCCACTCTACCAGGTGTCGACGCCTTCCTGTTGGAAGCGCTGGCGGTCTCCAGCTACTGTCCATCGGTTAGGGGAATCCTGTTTCCCTATGTCATTGATCGTCAGTACACATATATCCTTAACAGCTTTTGCAAGGAAGATTACTGAGTTGCTTCACTTCCTGTGGGGGTATATGTACCCGTGCTGACATCAGATCCGTCTCAAACTGCTAGCACGAGCACACTATACCCACTTGTTCTGAGTCCATCTGTCTACACTAAGGAAAACGAGATTATCAGGTAAGTAATCTCAACAATATGAACTGTATATGTAAGCAGTCTTACAGTGCTGGGCATACTGTAGGATCTTGTTGCACATGGGTTGTGTTACCTGAACGTAAATTCGGCACACTGCTGCATACATAAAATGATTGTGCAGGCACTCCCTTGACTCCTTTCTCACCCAGAATCACAATGCAAAATGCGGATTTGTAAAATCTCACGGCCAGTAATAATTTCAATTTGCATGCAAAAAAAAAGGATCAGTGAGGGTACCTACAGTATATTGCAAGTCATGGGTCCCTGTCTAACTTTGCTATTTTGGCCCCAAAACATTCTTTTGAGTGTAGAGTCCGGAGAGCCACACCAGTTCTGGGTGTTATACTGAAACTTAGTTGAATGACTAGACACATTTTTAATTTAGTGGCATCTATCCACAAAATTGGACTAGAAGAGTCTGGATGACTTAGGTCACTTCTGTTGATTCAGTATGCACTGGAAACAATAATGCAAGAGAAAATGTACCTTTATCTGTAGCCCTGGGGCCACTGTGAGAGCAAGCAGAGACCAGTGTATGTCTATTGTAAAGAACATTCAACCTAGAACAGTGTGTGCTGCTTAGACAAGCAATGATCTCTCCTCATCATTTGTCCCCAGAACTGACATGATCCTGACTTATACAGGATGCACACAGTACAAGGCTGTGTTTACAAGGCTTATAATGGTCAGAAACCATTAAAAAATATAATTTCAAAGTTTCGGGCCGATTCAGTATGGTGGGCTTTGCCGAGCGCATCATTAGCCCCCGTTTGGCCATGCGTTTTTGTTGCGCTATTTTTACCCCTTATAGAGTAAGGGGTAATGGCGCGTGGAAAACGCGGGGCCAACCCCCCCAAAACTAATAGTGCCCGCAACATGCAAATGCATGTTGATGAGCCTATTAGTTAGTCCCGCACAATTCAGAAAGTAAAATGTGCATCCAAGCCGACATTTTACTCTCAGAAATTAGCGCCTACCCAAAGGCAGGAGTTAATTTCAGCTGGCACCGGGAAAGTGTACAGAAATGCAGAAAAAAATGCTTTTCTGTACACCCTCTGACTTAATATCATAGCGATATTAAGTCGGAGGCCCCAAAAATAAAAAAAAAATAAAAAATCTGCCCGCGGCCCATGGGTTGGAAGACGGACGCTCAATTATGCCGGCGTCCGAATGCAGCTGTCAAACCTGCTGACAGCCACTGCTTCTGTCAATAAAGAGGCGCTAGGGACGCGCTAGTGAATCGCGTGCCCAGGAGAGTGGCCTGGGCACGCGACATAGATGATGGCTCTCTAATGCGAGACACATCGGAAGGCTTTACAATGGACAAACAAAAAAAAAAACAATACAAATGTATAGAATGTAGTAATATAGGAAAGTAATAATATACTACTGTAACTCAGAAAACAATGTATAGCATTTTAAAAAAAGGCAAGATGTTTTAAGCATTTTTCCATAAATATAAAATGAAAGAATAAATCCTTAAATGTGATGACTTATCTTCTCAAAGTAAAAGGAAGTATATATTGACTTCCCCAGAGATACATTTCTAAAAAAAATAATAAAATAGTACCAGGTCAGGCCAGTGGCAGCCTCCACGTTCCACTTACGTTGTAATTAGGGAAGGAAGCAATTCAGATAGGCTCCCCATGGATCAGTTTTTCCAAATGGGCTTGTTTTGTGCATACCTTGTCAGGAATGAACCTTATTGTAAACCTTATTGTATTTTGGGAATGATCTCAATCTCTCACATGAACTGCTAATGTCTTTCTTCACACCTCCTTCTGGAGTTCATAAAGTGTAATTTTTTCAGGTAACCTGATCTGGCAGAAAATCACCACCTTACCGGAGCTGTGACACTTTAACCCACAAGAAAAAGAAACTAGAGTAGGCAAAGTAAAATATTATAACTAGAAAAGGAATTATTACAAGCTAGTCCATCTTGAAGAAAGCATTTCTAAAAGTATTTATAAATGCACTTACTCATATGCCTCTAAATTAGTGAGCATGTTTTTTGTTACATAATTGCTGGGAATGAAACCTTCTTTCCTATGAATAAAAAGAAAGATGTTAACATGCATCACTTATTATTTTACATTAGGAAAAGATACAATATCAGCTACCGGACATTTAAACCATAGAAACATAGCAGCAGAAAAAAAACTGTATGGCCCATCTGTCCAATTAATTTAGCATCACTTCCTTAGAGATCACCTGTATTTATCCCATTCTTTCTTGAATTCAGATACTGTTTTTGTCTCCACCACCTCCACTGGGAGGCTGTTCTACATATCCACCACCCTCTCTGTAAAGAAATATTTCCTAAGATTACTCTTGAGTCTATCCCCTTTCAACCTCATCTCATGACCTCTCATTCTAGAGCCTCCTTTCTGTTGAAAAAGGCTCACCTCCTGTACATGAAAACCTTCCAGATATTTGAATGTCTCTATCATATATCTCCTATCTTATTATTTTTTTTATATATACCAACATTCAATGTGAGATATCACATTGGTTTACATTCAGGTACTGCCCTATCCCCAGAGGGCTTACAATCTAAGGCCTAGATTTATCAAAATGAGGTAAGTATTGCAAAAGGGGTGTGGTTTATGCAAATGTTCAGTTTATTGCAATTTGTGCTAATTACCTATGCAAAGAGCTAAGTTAGTGCAAATTGTGATAACATTATCAGACTTTGTGATAGGTGCTAGGCCTGTTGTATTTCCTGCATACAACTGCTGGGGGACCATGTTTGAGAGAGAGAGAGAGGGAGGGAACCTGGCCATAACGTCATCTCCCTAGATGGGTATTTGTATCCCTATGGTAGGCCCACCTAGTAACTCGAGGTGAGGTTTAGGTATTAGTGTAGGGGGTTAGGATGAGATTTGGGCAATGTTCTCTCAACCTAGCTTGATGGACTCTCTACCTGGGTAACATCAAGCTAGGTGGAGAGAACATTGTACAAATCTCATCTTGGAGTGAGTTTCCTCACTCCGAAGGACATCAAATCTTCACAAGAGACCACTGTTCTGTTCATACGTCTCACTTTGAATGTCAAAGTGGCCCCTAACCCCCTACACTAATACTTAAACCTCACCTCGAGTTACTAGGTTGGCCTCCCATAGGGTTACAAATACCTATCTAGGGAGATGACATTATGGCCAGTCTCAGTGTCTCTCCCTCTCTCTCTCTCTCTCTCTATCTAAACTAGGCCTGCAGGAGACATCACAAAAGGCAATAAAACCTTACCACACAGTCATGGCAGCTATCACAATTCAAAAAGGTGTAGTTAAAATTGGCATTATGCCTGCACAATAGCTCTTCACAGACAGGCAAACCCAGCCCACCCCTAACTCTTCCAAATTTGCATCACATCATACGATATGGTGCTATCACATGCATTAAACACATTTTTGCATGCAGTAAGCCCTTAACACATGCAAAAATACCTTAGCAACAACAGCAAGACTCAAACCCTGGTCTCTTGGTTTATAGCCCACTGCTCTAACCTCTAGGCTATTCCTCAACCCTCTTGCCTTTCCTCTAGGGTATACTTGTTTAGATCTTTAAGTATAATCCCCATATGCTTTAGGAGGACATTGCTCCTGGAAGAACTGCTGCATGTAGTAACAGCCATTTTACTAACACAGACCTAGATTCATCAAATCGCTATAAATAGTGCCCGCGATAAAAAAAGGTGTGGTTAGCCAAATTTCCAGTCTGTCGCATCGCACAGGTAAAAAACACATGGTGTTGTGTCAGTGCACACGGCGTTGTGTTAATGCATGGTGCATTGTGTCAGCACGTCGCATGTTGCATCAGCGCATGCCGCATCATTTTATGCAGCTAACTTAAGTTAGTGCATGGTACGTTATTTTTTCAGTTTATATATCCTGGCTTCCTGCAACTTCCCCCTTTAGGGTGTATCAGGAGTTTGGAGAGAGAAGGTAGGTAGGTGGTGTTGGTGGCTAGTTGGAAATTCTTTATAGTGATTACTGAGTGATTTGTCTTGTTTTCTGTTGCCATCTTTTTCCCTTTATCTTTGTCTTTTTTATTGGAGTGAAAGTTTTTGTTGTTAGTCCAGTTTGTCTGTCTACATTTTGGTGTGGAGGAGCGAGGAGGAGTGGAGTGTTGGTGGAGGGGTGGAAGAGTATCTTCCTGCCTCCTACCTGCGTTTCCTAAAATTTTGTGCCTAAGCTCTCATCGCACAGGCCGATGTCACTTTCATTCTTTGATCACTTACTCCTTTGGTTCTCTCATTTTTAAATTGATTTACTAGTTCTAGCATGTCGGATTGTCATTTTTGTATTCAGACATTGTCAAATATTTTAAGCGTAAATTAGGCTGAGCGACGCGCTCGCATTGTCTTCTTTTGTTCTGAATTATTTTTACTTTGGTCTTTAATTTGTTTAGGCATTATGTAATTGTTCTTAAGACAATAATAAAATGAATAAAAGTCAAAATTCTTTATTAACCAATATTGCAAAACATTTCTAATACATTTTCTTCACTCTATTTTAAGCAAACGGAGATTGTTTAGTAGTTTTAAATAGTCATACATTTCAAGCTTTGATCAAATACAAGTTGTCCATTATCCTTAGCTAGTTCACTAACTGCTGCTTTCTCGTCCTAACATTTGGGAATCATAGTACTCGTCCTAACTATAAAAAATTGGGAAATAATCTGAGAACAAATTTAATTTGAGACACTGCAGCAAAAAAGAAAAAGGCAAAATTGACGATTCATATCAGCATTTCTAAATGCGAACAAGCTGCAGCTCCGCAGTGCTTTACGGAGCTGATACCGAAACAGCTCGTCTTCTCCCACACTTGTCCGCGGCAAGTGCAGGAAATTAAAGAGCAGCCAATCAGAAGCGGCTGTTTACGTGACGTAAGAGCCACCACTTTCCCTCTCTGTCCCCGCCTCCTCGTCCAGTGGAGGCTCGGGACGGTGCAGAGAACTCTGCGTGCACGGCGTTCTCTCCTCCCACAGCTGCAGGTAGGTTCTGGATAGGGGAAGCTGTCATCGGTCACTGCGGGAGAGGGCCTTGGCTCTCTCTGCTTACTTGTTGCACATGGACTCGTGACGGAGAGAATGTGTTGCTGCAACAGGTGGGGGTGGGGTTTGTAGCTGGAGGAAGTGGTGGTTGGGGCTGCCTCTCGCTCTGGTAATAGGAAGGAGCAGGGTGGATGCCAGACTCTGCTTTATCGCTCGTGACAATATTATTTTCTCCCTTGGAGGATAAATATAATCTTTTGTAGCTTTATGCTGAGAGTAAATTTGAACACCGTAGAACTGTTATGATCACATTTTGATCATAATTCCTCCCCCCCCCCCCCCCCCAAAAAAAAAAACAACCAACCCAAAACCAAACATTCTTGCTGGAGATACTGCAGCTTGCTGCCGATAGACGTCAGCACAGGCAGGAGGGAGGCGTTGTTCCGTGGGATACAGGTATGGTTTGATTGCGATCCATCCAGTTCAGCTTTCTTCAGGTACTTAAGTTAACTGCCATAATTTATTTTTTAAGCTAAGTAAGAACCGAAAACATATTTCTGTGTACAGCAAATGATTTTCCAATTATATTTACGGCAAATATAAACAGTGGTTATGAAACAATACCATTGTTATATAGGTAATGAAGGCAACTTGATAAGCGTTTTATACATAGAACTTATTTATGGCCTGTCTCTGTCTGTGAAAGGGAAAAAAAAAAGATTCTAAGAATCAAATATACTAAAGCAGGGGCGGCCTATTCCAGTCATCAACAGCCACAAATAGGGCTGGTTTTCAGGATATCCATAATTAATATGCATGAGAGATATATTTACATACAATGGAGAGGCAGTGCATGCAAATCTCTCTCATGCATATTCATTGTGGATCTCCTGAAAACCAGAGCTGTTCATGAGGATGAGAGTTGGACACCCCTGTGCAAAGGACTTTTCCCATTTCGTCTCTATGGGAAAAGGCTTAGTACATCTGACTAGGTGAGAAATTCAGATTATACATGGATAAGTGATTAAACTAGGACTGGATTTAAGATTCAAACAAGGCCTCAAAACGTGGTTATTTGAACTAGCGTTCACACAATGATGTCCATTTAACTGTAATGCCATTTTCCCTCCTCTAACTCCTCCTTCACCCAATCTGCCCACCCCATTCCCGATCATGATTTTAATTAGCTTTATATAACAGAAATGTCCCTGTGCAATATAGATCTTATTTATTTATTTATTTAACTTTTTTTTTTTTTTTTATACCGGGATTCATGTAAAATGTTACATATCGTCTTGGTTTACATTGTAACTGAAAAACTGGCATGTGAAATGCAATTACAGAGAACAGGGCATAAAACTTGGATCCGGTTACATGGGTAGAAACTTGGCACATAATTAAAGGGGGGGGAGAACAAATGCCTATTAAAATTGCAAGGCATGTTTTCTTTCTCAGCACCATTATTGTATTATATGCTAAATGGTTGTAGGGTTTGTTTTGTAAAGTTATATTTAAGTACTTCAATATATTATTTATATGTTAAATACTAATAGATGGTCCACGGTCTGTACAGCCTGTTTTCCGTCAATCCTGTTAACTGTAATTTTTTTTTTTCTAATTAATAACTGCTAAGAATGTCAATTGTAAAGCCTGTTGCTAAGTTACTGTTAAATGTAAACCGCGGTGATGTATATCTTTACGTACTGCGGTATATAAAAATCCTTAAATAAATTTTTGGTGTCCATAAGTAGAACTGTATGGCAATGCCCCTTTGAAGCTGTGCCACCACATGACCCTAAAACAAGCAGAAGCAGGATCTGCTTTGCTCTTGAATATTTGGCATCTTCAAAATATAGCACCCTAGTAAGTTGTCTATGCCTGAATCTGGGCCTGGATTAAATTAGAAGAGGAATGGTAGATGGAAGTTAATTGATTTGGGCCATTGCTCTCAATGAACAAACGAAGACTGGAGAAAAATGCAAACCTGAGAAGTTCACTAGGCTATGCCTGAGTCAGAGGAACAAGTATGAGGCTATACAAAGTGTAGTTGGAAGGCTATGAGCATAAATGTTTATAGTTCAGGCAAAACAACCATAGGTATCATTTGACTACTTAATTTGGGGAGTTGGGGGGGGTAAGGGGTAGGGAAGTCACATGTGCAGGGGAGGGTGAACTTTCTCTCCTCCTGCACCTCCAACTGGAATTGATCATAAAAGTATTAGTTTTCAACACAACCACCCAATCTATAAAAAGCATTGCAAATATTGTCCTGGGCTGTAGAATGCCAATATACTGCCTGTTGGAGAAACAAAAGAAGCTGGATTGCTATAGATGCCTGTACAGAACCTTCATGCCAGCAAAATCTTTCACCTCAGCCAAACATGCAGAACTCGGACAAATCCTCAGCAAATGCAGAACAAGGTATTATTGTGAAGTTTAAAATAGAAATGTGCAGATAAAAATAGGAATCCCCAAGAAGCTAGACTCTGCATACAGGGCAACACTGGAGAAAAGGAAAGAAAACTAAATTTCCTTTGTACTTGGCAACAAACAAAGGAAGATGAAAAAGCTGTTCCCAAAGCAAACATATTTCAGTCTCTAAAATGAAAATAAAATGCTTTTTTTTTTTTTTTCTACCTTTGTTGTCTGGACATTTTGGGTCTTAACATAATACTCACCTGCCACAAGAACAACAACAAGCACTGGGCCGCCCCAGTAACATCTTTTCCCCCTTCACACACAAACAGAGAAGAATGAAAAGAGGCTGGGCATCCCCAGCTCAAAGTGGTTTTTGAGCCACTTTGGCTCAAAAGCCTTCATCAGCCCTCTTCTTCCCTTAGCTACCATATCATTTGGTGGCCAAGGGAGAGGAGAGCTAGCTCGTTTGATCCAAAACCCTTGATCTAGCTGGTGCCCCCTCTCACCCAAACCTTGATTCAGTGCCCACCTCCCCCAGTCCTCCACCAGTTTTACTTCTCCCCCCTCCATTGAGGCCTATAAGTATCCCATCAGTCTATCACCAGTTTTTTTCCCCCTCTCTCCTCATTTCCATCAGTTTCTCTTTTCCCCTTCATCTTCTCACTGCAGCAGATCTGCCATCCACTGCTGCTCCCAGTTCACCCTGTCACCTGCCAGCCTGTTCTGCAGTTCCTGAGTTCCCGCTGCATCTCTCGGTGTGTGCTGCTTGGCTAACATGTTCAAAACTTGCAGGCGGCATTTTCTGTAGGCTGATATCATTCATCGTGAGATCAAAGTGCAGGACATGCTGGCTAACAAAACCGAGAGAGTTGAGGCATAGATAGTAGCAAGTGATCCCTGCTGCATCTCTCTGGGTTCAGGTCATGTGCAGCCCAAGATGTGGCCTGTACGGCCACTGGAGGAACCCTGTATGGCTGCACACGTGCGCATCAAATGTATTACTTTCAGGAGGGGAACATGCTCCCCCCACAAAAAAAAAACCAAAACAAAAAAACCAACCTATACCCATGAATTCCAGAACTCTAAACAGAACACTGCCTAATGGCAAGGGCTAGCCTAAATATTAGATAATGTTGCTATCATGGAGAATGGTTCATTGTATCTCATGAAGAGCATATGGCTTTAGCAGCCTGTGATCTGTTTAGGAAGAACAGGAAATGGCAGAAAAAAAGAGAGGAGTACTCTTTTTTTTTTTTTATGTGGGAAAAAATATCAAAATAAGTAAAATGCATAGGGGAAGGAGGAGGCAAAGTGAGTTGCCTTGGAAAGGGAAGATGACCCGTCAACCTCCACTGGTGTAATCTACAGGCCCCTGACTCCAGTGGAAAATCTGAGCAGAGATCTGGTTGAGACATCCAAAAGGTAGAAATGAAGGGGAAGGTGGCTTTGGTGGGAGATTTTAACCTGCCAGCTGTGGAGTGAAGGATCCTGTTCCTGGACTCCCTTCAAGAGGCTTTCCTCAGACAAATGTTAATGGGACCCTTGAGGGAAGAGATGAAACCTGACCTAGTATTTAAGAATAAAGGAAACATTACTGAGTAGGAGCTCACCTGAGCACCAGTGATCATCAGACAGTTCAGTTTGATATAATGGGTGAGGGGGAGGAGACCCACAAAGCTCAAATTCTTGGCTTTCAAAAATACTAACATTGGTAAAATTGGGAAGTATCTTTAGGCACTGATCAGGTGGGCAAAAGTTGCTGAAGTGGAAGACCAGTGGGCTAAACTAAAAACAAAAAAAGCTATAGTAAGGGCAAGAAATTTTCATATTGGAAAAGTAAGAGGGAAAAAGAAATGTTTTCTGTCACCGTAGAAAAGAAAAAGTAAGTAAGGGCATGCAAGATAAAAGCTTTCACTTCATTTTTTTTTTTTGTATACAAGTATCAGTTAAATTGTTTTAGTTAATGCCAAAACATATAAATGAAAAGTCTGTTTTTTTTCTGTTACTTTTGAAACCAAAATGAAACGCCAAATGCAGATGTTTTCATATCATTTCAAAACAAAAGCATTTCTTAAAAGCCAAGGCAACTAGATTAACATTCAAAGAAGAGCACAGGAAAGCATTATCTGATAAGGCCGAAACAAGTGGGCAAAGCTTTCAGGACTGCAAAAACAGAAGAAAAGATAGCCGAGAAGATAAAGCGAATGTGGCAAGACCTTTTTTTGGATATGCAAGTAAAAGAAGCAGGAGCAGAGGGATTGTTGAGACTTAAGAGGAGAAAAGAACTGCGCAGGGTGACAAGAATAAAAGCAGGGTATTGACAGAAGCAGGGACTGGAGGTGGAGCACCAGTTGAGAAAGATGGATGTTGCACCTCTTCATAAAAGTGGTGACAGAGGAAGTTGGAAATTACACTCTGGTTAGGCTATCGCTTGTGGTGGGTGAATCAATGGAGACTCTAGTGATGAATCTAGGGTGTAGGACTAGCAGATGTAAGGTAGGGATGTGAATCGTTTTTCTGACTCGTCAGAATTTGGGGGGCCCCCGAACCCGATAGGAAAACCCCACAAAAGTTTTCGTGGTGTTCTCTTATCGTTTGGGGGGGGGGGGGGGGGAAGGAAGGAAGGGCATTTAAAAATAAATCCCAAACCCACCCCGACCCTTTAAATTTAATCCTTTCGCATCCCCCCCCCCAAATTTTTTTAAAGTACCTGGGGGTCCCGGGAGCGATCTCCCGTGCTCGGGCCATCTGCTGCCACTAATCAAAATGGCGCCGATGGCTCTTTGCCCTTAGCATGTGACAGGGTATCCGTGCCATTGGCCGGCCCCTGTCACATGGTAGGAGCACCTGTACAATTCTGAATTCACTACAAAGTATTAACACTAATAATACATACAACCATCCGTTCTAATAGCCCAGGTCTGGAGGCATAGGACTACAACCTTAAAAGCCACAAAGATTGCTAAAATCTCAGAATAAAGGATTATTAGCATTATTGCTCCTACCATGTGACAGGGGCCGGCCAATGGCACGGATACCCTGTCACATGCTAAGGGCAAAGGGCCATCGGTACCATTTTGATTAGTGGCAGCCGACGGCCCGAGCGTGGGAGATTGCTCCCGGGATCCCCGCTGGACCACCAGGTACTTTGTAGTGAATTCGGAATTGTACAGGTAGCCAATGTAGAGCTATCAGTGAGTGCATAATGTGATCAAATTTTCTTGATCCTGCATATTCTTTGCGGGTATCCTGAAAACCAGATCTGCTTTTGGATCTTGAAACTAGAGTTGGCCATTCCTGCTCTAGAACAAGAGATTATGGTATGAGGCTTTGGTGGGTGGGGAAAGGAGAAGAGAGGAGATAGATAATATTCCTTCCTGCAAAATGTGGTGGATGCATGGAATGGGCTTGTAGGACTAATAGGAATCTGCAAGTGTACTAATTACAGTGTTTTAGAATTTTATTGGTCAAACTATTGTCGATCAGATTCACTTTAAATAAGAACAGGAATGTATTTATCTAAAATTAGAGATTTTAATGCATTTTATTAATTATAGCAATTGCTTCAGAAATTCAAGACATGCACTTCTGACGCAATATGTTGCGTCTGATCACGTAAAATATGAAGCACAACATATGAGGCTTTTTGACTTGGACAATTTTAAACTTTTGTTCGAACTTCCAGCAGTTTGAGAGTTTGAGTCATGCGGCGTCTTTGGAGATAAGAATCATCGGTTATAGGTAGCTGCTCGAGAGGTGTTTATACAGAAGGTAATTAGTCCCGGCCACAATGGTGTTGTGGTAAAGTATGATGAGATTGGGGACTTATAAGAGTGGGAGAACTATTATAACTGTTCCATGATATGCCAGCTGTTGGATGAAATATCAGTCCCTGAGGAAGCCAAATAAACAGGCGAAACAAGGATATCTTTTGTTGGACGGACAAGAAAATAAAAATCTTGAAACAAAGAGATTATGAAATAATGGTTTCACACATTTAATATTGCTGTAAAATGTATTTAATTGAATATTTATAAGTGTAATATTGATATATAGTATGGTTTGTGCATACATATGGTTTTAGATGATGATGTGTGTGATTGAGGGATGAATGTGTTAGTTTAGCTTTTAATGTGTCTATATAGGTGAACATGTTGTGAATTTCAATAAATGGTGAAATGGTATTTGATGATCTCTCTGTTGTGTGATATGGCTGTACTAAGTGGTGGCATGGCATTGATCTCGCCCACCCCTTCTGAAGGTCCTAGCTCCTCTCCAGTTATTGCCATCTCATCCCTCAGCCCATACTTCTATTACTGCCACTGATCCAGGTGGGCAGGCAAAGGCAAGCAGCAGCATACTAGATCCTCTTCTTTTTTTTCGTTTTTCGCCATCTGGGGTCTGACTTGTGCTTTGAATCGCACTGCATTATAGTGTCCCACACAGTTCAAAACTGGGCCCTGAGCATAAGAGAACTTGGCCTGAGACATTGCTGTCCATCTCTTTCTCCTTCTGTTGGTGACTTGGATCAGTGGCCATGAGAGAGAGATTGGAAGAGGAAATAAGTCCAAGAATTTTAGTCCTCCCTGGGGCACATCAGGGCAGGGATGGCAACTGCGGCTTTTTTTCATCTCTTGGGGGCCATAGCTAATTCAAAGCCGCAGGAGGTGGCAAATCTTCATCCACATCAGATTTTAACCTGGGCACAGGCTTACTGTGTGCTTTCCTTTCATATACTCTCCACTACTAAATTGGCTACCATTTAAAGCTGGATTTGAATTTAATTAGTTGCTTTTCCAAACTCAAGTTATAAATTCAGGAATCGTAGGTATTTCTGTGCTTCAGATGGCTTACTGTCTAACTTTGTTCCTGAAACCATGGAAAGTGAAATGACTTGCCTAAGATCACAAGGAACATTGGTGAGAAAAACTGGATTTGAACCTGACTTCTCTGCTTTTCGGTCCAGGGCTCTTATCACTAGACTACTCCTCCATAGATGGACTTGAAAGAAAGTTGGACTTGGTCTTCCATGCAGTATTTCAAAAGTCCACACAGAGGAAATAATTATCGATTACAAATTGCCCCCAAATAGTCCCTTTTTATGCTGCTCGCCTGTAATTTTCCTAAAAGCAGCCATGTTAGCAAGAGGCCACAATTATCCCACTCTTGATGGGATAATTGTGTGCGTGTGTATGTATGTCATTTGTGACATCACAGTACACACTGCATGAAGCAACCCATCTTCATGAGTTAATAGCTCATCCAAACATGGCTGCCCCCAGGGTTTTAGAGAACTGCAGGAAGCAGCTTGGTGAATTAAACCTGATTTGAGGGGGGAATCACGTGACATGGTGGAGGAGTAGGATGTATTCCTGCTGAGCTCCGTGTTCCCTCCCTCCAAAACATCTCATTTTTTGTTTTAACCTTTTTTGGCTCGCTGATCAGGACAGAGTCAGGCTCCTTCTCAGTGCCGCCCTTTAGCTTTGGTTTAGTAAACCAGAACGGCGGACGCAAATGGCAGCAAAATCGCAACGGAGGGGCCTAGAGAAATTTTAGGCATACCGACCACAAAATGGCGGTGAGTATCAGCGTTCCTCCATCCCTGGAATCTCGGGACGAGAAGGTAACTGAGCTGGTTGAAGCGGTGATGACTGCGCTCTGTTAAATTCGACAAATTATATAAAACATTTGATGAAATGAGTCTTATGTTAACTGACTCCTCGACGCGCTCACAAGAAACGGAAACTCGCATAACCACTGTCGGAATGCGTGGCTAAGCTGGAGCAGCAATTAACTGACTTAAAATCTGAAACAGAAAAGGAAGGGAAAAAACTCGATGACCTGGAAACAAGGATTCCTAGAAAGTATCCGTGAGGTTGACCTTGCCGAACTTTTAGAATCTTGGCTACCATGGGCCCTGGATCTCCCTACTAAGCATGGAGTGTTACGGGTGCAGTGCGCTCATCGTCTCAGCCAAAAGCAGCCAGGAAGGAACAGGCCACGTCCGGTCATTGCGAAATTCCTGAATTCAGCGCATAAAATGGACATTTTAATTGCCTATAAAAAGAAGCTCAATTTAGAATATGAAGGTACCCTGATACTGGTATTCCAAGACTACTCGGCCCTAGTTGCGGTGCAATGGAAGGCTTTCACTCTGATCTGCACAAAATTGATTCAGCACAAAATAGCCTTCTCGCTGCAATTTCCTGAGCGACTCCGAGTCACCTGGCAAAATAAAACCTGTATATATGACTCTGGAAGCAGCACAACAAGTCATGAGTGCCCTGGAAATGCAGCCAGGACAGAGAATGACTGTGATTGAAATCATAACACCTCTTTTTGCTTTCCCCAGCCTTGAATTCTTATATTCTGTGGAGAGCAGTGTGGATTTCCTGTAATGTGGTGCATCATGAAAAATGTGTTTTGTTTTTTTTTTCTTTTTTTTGAACCAGGTATACTGTGGGATCTGTACTCATTTGCCAAAATTCACTATCATAGAGGTGGCAAGCTATTCTTTGGCTGAGCTCCTACGAGATCAGTGTGATTCAGCTACATCAGTGACTTTGGTTTCAGGGAAACCTGATTTGAGTAAATTATGTAACTGATTACAGGGAGGGTAACTCTGCTGGGTGTAATTTTGCAATATTCAACAGTATGAAGATGTTAATTTTTTGTTTTTTGCTAGTTGTATGGACTCTGATTTTTAGTTGTGTAGTGGTTAGCTTTTAGAAATGTATTTTTAATTTTTATTTTTTTTTTTTGCTTACCTCTCCAGGGCTAGAAGAGTTAAGGAGTATTGGAGGGGGAAGGTGCGGGGGCAGGAGAGGGGCCTAGACCCCGGAAAATAGGTGAGGTGGTTACTTCTATTGTAGTGACCCCTGATGGGGAAAGGAGGAACTGTAGATTTTATCATGTAAATCAGAGTTCAACATGTGCTCTTTGGGGTTGAGGAGGAATTCAAATATGTTTATTTGAAACCTCTTATCAAGATTCCTTCCCCCCCATTCTATGAAAACGAGGCTTTTGGCACCATCAATTCCAGCTTTTTTTCTTTAAACAGAAGAGTCATAACGTACTTAGGACATTGCAGAGTTTGGTTACAGTACAACTTAGTAACAAAAGTTGACCAATATAACCGCAAAATCTAATTAGCTCGACGTGTCTACATTTTTATCAACTAAAGTAGTTGTAGAGTGCGTACCGGCTGCAGTCTGATTTCAATGTATGTGGTCCGCCGTGGGGAGAGCGGGCAGTGGCCCGGCGCTCCCGCCTCCCCCGGCGCCTATTGGCCAGTAGCGGCCGCGCTGCTCGCCCATAGGCTGCGGGAGCTGTAGTGCTGGAGGGACGCGCTTCCTGCCTGCCACAGCTGCCGGGTGCGGTAAGCGTGCTGGAGTACAAATATCGCGCGCGAGAAGGGGGGAGCGAAAAAAGTGGGAGCCGTGGGGGGGACTTTTTATTGCAACGAAGAAAAAGCTGGTTCTCGGCACAGGAGGAAGGAAGAGGAGTACACTCGGGACTTAGAGGTGGGTAACGAGAAGGGGGTGGACAAATGGGAACTGGCGGTAGGGAGGGGAATAGAGAGAGGCGATAAGGAGGGGGGACGTCTGGTATCTGTTTTCTGCTGCTTAGCGCTGCTTGAGTGCCTCTATTTTCCGTCTTTGGTGGCACCCGCCTGTATGGAAAATACTTTATGGCACTGTCAATCTGATCTGTATGTATTTGGCAACACCTGCAAAAAAATTCTATGCAGCTAAAATACTCCGAATTTCTACTTTGGGAAGTGAAAACCTGGCAAGTGTAATTTTTCAGGGGGCTGCTGTAATTGGACCTAAAGTTTTATGTCCAGATTCTGTAGTAAGCATCAGCTGAGAAAACTCATCCTTCGGGTGAACTAAATCGAACAAATGTGCCTTATCCGTCGCTTTTTTTGGTATTGACTACGTGCAAATACTGCATAAGAGCATCCGAAGAGCGTTGTGAATGTTGTGCTCAAACGAAACCAGCCTTACTGACTCGATTTACTTAACCGTCTGTCTCTTATGCCTCTATGCTTTATAAGCTTCTGTTCCTGCTAACTTCTTGAAAAATCAAGACAGGACGGGAGAGCTCTTATTCCAAGTGCAGCCTCAACCCTGAGAGATGGCTGTGATGAGCAGTTTAGTTTTACAGTTTGTTGCTTAAAGGAAATACTGGCTCGGTAATCTGGCGAGAGACTAGCGGAAGAGTGACGCGAGAAATTACCTCATTAGGCTTTACGCTTGCCTTGCTATTTTTGTTAACCGTTTTAAAATTGCACGGCAAGTGTCTGGCTGTCAGCATTTAAGGCTGACTGGCTTTTTTTTGTTTAAATGCTCCTTGGAATAGTTTGGGCAATCGGTTTTTCTAGCAGCTATTGCTAATGTGTGCCTGAATATCCGCCACACAATCGGAACACTTCAGTGTTTTTGGACATTTTTAAGAACTAGCCATGCGAGTTTTAACTACTTAGATTTAAAAATAAAGTTCATTTAACTTGAGATGCTGTGTAGTATCAACTATATTAAACAATAAATAGATCAGAACAAGAGATTTTTTTTCCTATTACATAAATGTTATTTCATTTTAGTTGGCATATATACATCCAGAGAGAGAGAATTGGCCTCTAAGTTAAAACATTGTTCTTTCCTGTTCTGTGCATGTAAAGACGTTTTTGAAGTTAGGTTGCCGCATGTTATGTAGAAATGTTTGTGACTAGGCATGTCTGCCCTCCATGGTTTGTTTCCCCCCTCCCAAGGAATGGTGTAGAGAGGAAATCCTCTGAGCATTATCTGAGTTTGCAGCCCTGCTTGTGTGCTAATGTTGTGGAAATGATTCACAGTTGCATTATGTTTACAGTAACTAATTTGCATGACTATGCAGACAATAACAGGAAAATGAAATCCAGTTTGAAAGGTACCATGTTTTCTAGATTTAACTAACTTTTTTTTTTTTTTTTGAGGATGTTTTATGACTGGATTTGTGTATGTATTGCATTTGCTAGTAGTGGTGCTGATGAGAGGATATGTAGGGCTTTACCCTCCCAATCCATCTTGAATATTCTCTTGCTTTTGATGGTAGGAGACACTATGTATTTTACTGATATGCTTAAACAGAAACAACTAGAAAAAGCTGTTTGTGGTAAAATAGCATGGTAGGCAAGTTCATGTGAATGTATGGAAACGAAAGCTAACAAAATGTCAGCATATTTTTTTATTGGACTAACTTAATACATTTCTTGAGCGTTATGTCTCTAAATATTTAGCAATACTGCCCCACAAGTTAAGCAGCAGCTCATGAATCCATTAAAAGCAAAAACTTTAATACTCGTTGAATTGTCTGATAAGTATATATAGTCTGAGTATCTGAGAACTCCCAAGCATCCAAATGCCAATAATGATATTGCCACATTAGGTTATACAGTATAGAACTTCATGGCAGGGCAGACAAGACGCGTGTGAGAGCTTTTTGCTGCACACCCTGTTCAGTTCCTGATTTCACCATCACTTCCTTACCATTACTTATCCCATGCTACCTTGACTTTAAAAATATTGTTCTTGCCCTACTACCTCTGAGAGGCAGTTCCATGTATCCACCACCCTTTCTGTCAATAAGTAAACTTCATCCTTTTTATTTCTTCTCAAACTTGTCAAGCAAGATAAACATAGGGCACGTGTTTCATGGCCTAACTGGAATGCATCAGGTAGTTAGTCATTGTAGTTTGTCCTGTTTCACTGTTGGCATATTGAACAGCTATTTAATGTAAATCGGTTTCAATTGTCTTTATGGGATTTTTTTTTTTTTTGTGACGCTTTCATATTTAGTGCAGAAACTTCACCTTTAGTGTCAAACTATATGTAAATTGAGATGTGCTATGAGAATACCCATCCTACTGAATCCAGATGCATATATTTTATCAATTCACTTCTCTTGTATTGCAGATGGAAGATACAAGCCAAAGGTAGTTAATTCTAGGGTCTGTATTTCCCTCCTTCCTACCCCAGCTCATCCTTTTGATTTATAGGCAAAAGACCCTTTCACATTTTAAAAAAATCACTCTTTTATCAAAAAGACAGGATTTCTCCAGCCTTCATCAAGAGTGTTTTTTTTTTTTTAAATCTGGTAGCGACCTGCAAGGGGATAATTTAATAGTGAATACAACAATACATTTGAAGGACTCCAAGTTATGCATTCCTACTCTCTTAGCAACCTAAACTTAACTAAGAAATCTTCATAAATAAGATGAAGGCAACAATCCAGCAGCAAGAGGGGAGTGTCATATGTATAACTTTTTACCTGCTGGTAAGGTTGTATGTGTGCCCCTGGCTCTCAGAGAACTAGTGTGATCTCCATAGGTTAGAGTGGCAGTCCTGGAGGAGCAGAGGCAGATAGAGATATATAAAAGAGATCTTCAGGGACATAACATCCAACTCCAGTCTGGCAGCCCTGGTGCTGCCTTGGAGGAGGAAGGCCACCTGATCGGAGAACAACAGCCTGGTGTAGTAGGAAGTGATCCTTTCACAAGGACCTGCACTCCAGTTGATGAATTGTCCTCTAGCACCAAGGACCAGTCTCCCAGGTCTGAGGACCAGGAGGGAAGGGTTAGGTCAGCCTCACAGTTGGCAGTTCAGTTATCTAAAATTGTAGATAGCTGGGTGGCTGCTGTATATGGGAATCGCTGGGTGCGAAGGTGGAGGACCTCATGGGTCACCTAGATAAGATTTTAGACAGTGTTTGGGAGGAGCCAGCTGTTGTAGGAAGATTAAAGGAAGGAGGTTGTGGAAGTCAAGTTTTAGGCTTTTAGGTAGAAAGCTGAAATCCAGAACTTCCAGGGTAGTACGGTAGTATCTGAAACTTCCCCGTTTCACTCACAGGTCCCCAGGCAGAGAGCTCCGGAGGCTGCACATGGATGCGACAATGGTACAGGGAAGAGGTATTCAGTTTTGTAAGGAACTGGGCAAACTTGTGGGGAAGGGAGAATCTCCCACCCCCCAGTAAGGACTTGCTCCACCTTAACCAGGGTGGACTCAGGCTTTGGTGCTAACCTTTTAAAAAAGAGAGAGAGCAGCTTTTCAGCTAGAACAAGGTGGAGAGCTGACCGTTGCTCAGCAGTTCATGATTCGGAGGGAGGTATCTTCAAAGGATACCAATGAAACAGGAGCATTGGGGCATCCCAACAGAGGTTCCAATAAAAGCAAGAGTAGTCTAGGTGCCTTTAAGTAATCACCTGAGCTAAAAAAAATTCTAAATTATCCCTGTCTGCTAAAAAAAAAAAAAAAAAAAAAAGATTAATACAAACAAAAAACACACTTTGAAATATCTGTAGGCCAATGCCAGAAGTCTAAGAAGTAAGATGGGAAAGTTAGTGTACAGTATAGCGGTGAATAATGACATAATTGGCATCTCAGAGACCTGGTTGAAGGAGGATAACCAATGGGACAGTGCTTTACTAGGGTACAAATTATATTGCAATGATAGGGAGGATCAACATTGTTGGGTTTGATGCTTTATATTCGGGCTGGTATAGAGTCCAACGGGATAAAGATCCTGCAAGAGACTAAATGCAAAGTATTATCTTCATGGGCAGGAATCCCATGTGTGTTTTGGGGGAAAGAGTATAGTGATAGGAGTATAGTACCGTCCATCTAACCAAATGATAAGATGGATGATGAAAATGGTAAGAGAAATAAGTGCATTGATAATGGGAGAGTTCAATTGCCCCAATATTGACTGGGTAAATGTAACATCAGGACATGCGAGACAGGCAAAGTTCCTGGATAGAATAAATTGCTTTCATGGAGCAATTGGTTAAGGAACTGATGATAGAGGGAGCTATTTTAGATCTAATTCTTAGTGGAACGCAGGATTTGGTGAGATATGGTGGGGCCACTTCGCAGTAGTGATCATGACATGATCAAACTTGAATTAATGACTGGAAAAGGGTCAATAAATAAATCTACAACTCTAGCACTACTTTTTTTTTTTTAAAGGGAGACTGATAAAATGAGGAAAATAAGTTAGGAAAACACTGAAATGTGCAGCTACAAAGATTAAGTATGTATAACAGGCATTACATTGTTTTAAAAATACCTTCTTTATAAGCATATTCTAGATGTATTCCACACATTAAGGAAGGCCAAATGATTTCCAGCATGGCTAAAAGGCAGGCCCGGCGCAACAGTGTGCATGCTGTGCATTTGCACAGGGCAGCACACCTGGGGGGGGGGGGGGGTGGGAAAGAGGGCAGTAGGAGAGGTTGCAGAGTTCCTGGCACTCAACCCGCCATCAACCGAATGAGAGAGGGTGCAGACTGCTGGTGGCCAAAGAAGGAGAAGCCCATATTATGTTTGTGTACGTGCCTGTGCACAGCTTCTGTTCCACCCCCCCCCCCCCCCCCACACACACACACTAAGCAGGAAGATAGGTGGGCTGTGGTGGAGCTCATCCCCCCCCTTAGGAGACTGTGTGTGAGTGACTGTGAGAGACTTTGAGTATATATCTATATCTCTACACCTACCTGTGAGGGATTGGAAGCCGGAGATTTTTTTAATCCTTAATTAGTTTTAATTATTGGGTGTAATTGCATTCTGCTCTTTTGAAATATTTAATATCTTTTTTTTGGGGGAATAGAACTTTTTAAATCAGGTTTTTTATTCATCAGATGTTTCGAAATATATTATTGGTGTTTGGGAAATTTTTTGATATTCTATTTATTAACTGGTTTGAAATATTCTTTTTATGACTATGATTTCTTGATTTATTACTTAATGTTTTATGAAGAATGATAATGTTTGTTTTTTCCATTGTTGCTCTGCATATAGAGGCTGGCTTGTTGTGTTGAGAAGAACTGTACTGGAAGCCACATTTTTGTTGTCTATATTCGGTCAGGGTCTCTCTGTGTGTTCTGCATATGTAACAGAGGTGAAGTATTTTGCTGGCATGTAATTTCTGTGTAGGGATCTGTAGCAGCCTGGTTTCCTAATAAGAGTTTTATTGGTGTTCTAGGGCTTGGTGTAATATGTGCAGTGTTGTCTGTTAGGGTTGTTTTGGTAAGGGGAGTTTACTCTATTGTAATGGTAATTACGTTTATTCATCGCTTTCTGAGGGCTAAGCCTACACCAGCATGCATTACAAAAAAGTCTAATTTCATAGGAACTCAGGGTGTCCTTTTTAAGAGCTTTCTGGTTGGCACCACAGGATTGCATGTAAATATAATATACATGTTATAAGTGATATTTTTGTAGTTTTGAATTTTTTTGTCCATGTAAAATGTTATAAATGTATAATTTGTCTGTAAAAGGTGTGGGAATGTGTGTGGGATGGCATGTGCCCAAAGTTGTAAGCTTTGCCTAGGGTACCTAATACCCTTCCCTATCCATGGGTTCTGGGGTGGGAGGGCATGTCAGTTTTTAAAAATATAGATTGCAGGATGGAGCTGGGCTTTATTTGATGGGCCCAGGACCGGCACTGAATGAGGTGGGGGAGCACATTACTTTTTCACACGGTAGCAAAAGCTAGCAATGGCCCTGTTTAAAGGTGAGGTGACAGGCTGTTTCCTAGGGTGTAGCAGATGGACTCAGGACCAATGGGTATAGTGTACTCCTGATAGATTTCAACCTGACGTCAGCCTACGTATCCCCGTGCAGGAAGCTTAGCTCTTCAGTATTTCTCCATCTCCTAAGAAGTTCAGGACACTACACACACTTGCACAGTGTTAGAAAATCTTATCTCTACAAGATGAGCCCCGCTCTCCTGCGGTGATAACTAAGGGTCCCTCCCCCAGTCAAGAATTCCTGAGGTGATTTCAGAGATCCCTCAGAGGTAAGCCTCGGTCCGGTAGCCGGTTCCCGGCGTGGACTTAGCCCTCAGAGTGGCTGAGAGGCAGCGGGTGCAATACTGAGCGCAGCGGTGAAGGTAATTCCCTCTCCCCCCCGCAGCTGGAGACTGCCCAGCATGAGACTGGGAAGTGCAGAGACAAGGTAAGGTAGAAAACTCTCTTAAAGTCTCTAGTCTCCGAGGCTCGGTTAGCCGCACAGATCGTCCTCCGGCATCTGTTGTATCGGGTTGAGCAGCCCCTCCGGGCTAGATCCCAATCCAGTGCGAGGGTCCTCGCTTGTGAATACCCTCCAGGGGGGTCGCCATCTTGTCCGCGTGGTCGGCGCCATTTCCCCTCCTTGACAGCTGATTTGTACGCTTACCTGAGCTGTGCGCACAACCAACTTCTGCGCACAGTGGCGCGCACATCGGTGCCAGGCGCACAGATAGACCTGTGCGCACAGCGGCGCGCACATCCCCATGAAGCGCACAATTAGCGGCCTGCACGCACATTGTCGGCGCACCCGGAGCGCACAAATAAGTCTCCCTGCGCGTGCACCTATTCACACAGACAAATTTTGAACCACTCTTTGAGAGTGGCACAAATCATGGCACCGCCAGCCAAGAAAGCCAAGGGACAAAACCCTCTGTACAGCCTGCCACCTGAGAGCTGCGCAACCCGAAGTGGCCTCTACCCTGTGCCTGCAGTGCGAAGAGACTCGGGGGGGGGGACCGAAGCAAGGCCCCCCTCAGCCAGTAGAGGCATCCGGCTCCACTAATGATAGTACCCCGGACCTCTGTATGTCCGACTTGGCCCTTCTCAGATGGACACCTCGGAACTCCACTGGATTCAATATGGACCCAGGGACCTTTTTCCTGGGTGGAATTCTTCAAAGGGCTGCAAACCTTTGTCCAGGCGCAATCAGTACCACCTGCGACACAGCCACAGTCCCCACCAGAAGCGCAAGACCTTCTAAGCCCCTCCATACAAATTTGTGAGATCACCGTGCCACTCCCTCTCCAAGAGGATGGCAGTGGAAACTACACTGACAAAACTACTCAACCTAAAGGTGATAACTAAATACTGGTCACTATTCCATCTATTTTATCGTCCCCAAGGAGGGAACGTTCCGGCCCATCCTGGACCTCAAGACCATCAATCGCTACCTGAGGGTACTGCACTTCCGCATGGAAACCCTACATTCAGTCATAAGGGCAGTACAACCGGGAGAATTCCTGACTTCACTGGATCCATCCGAAGCCTATCTCCACATCCCGGTCCACCACGACCATCAGTTCTTCCTACAATTTGCGATACTGGACCATCATTACCAGTTCCAGGTGCTACCCTTCGGACTAGCCACTGCTCCTCGGACATTGACCAAAATCATGGTGGTAGTGGCGGCGACACTGAGGAAAGAAGGAATCCTCATAGATCCGTATCTGGACGATTGGCTGATCAGGGCAAAATCTCCATAGGAAAGTTACCAGGTGACCACCAGAGTCAAGGATCTATTGCAGAATCTCGGGTGGGTTGTCAACACAGCCAAGAGCTGCCTGCAGCCCTCCCAATTGCTAGAGTACCTGGGAGTTTGGTTTGACACCAAACAAGACAAGGTTATTCTCCCCTCTACAAGGAGAAGGAAACTGTTGAACTATGCTCTCCCCAAGGTATGGGACTACCTCAGAGTTCTCGGTCTCATGACATCAACCCTAGAAGTCATCCCATGGGCAAGGGCCCACATGCGCCCACTACAACGTTCCCTACTGTCATGATGGAACCCAATATCTCAGAACTACTCCATGCACCTTCAGCTACCGGCAGAGGTTCATACCCAGCTCCAATGGTGGCTACAGGAAGATCATCTGAGCAAGGGAATAAGATTATCCCCACCGATCTGGATCTTGCTCACCATGGATGCGAGGGTGGAGAGCCCACTGCCAGGAACTGACTGCACAGGGACAATGGGACAAGGAAGAGTCAGGATGGAACCTAAACCGATTGGAAGCCCGAGCAGTCAGACTAGCCTGCCTACGATTCAGTCACAGACTCCAAGGCGAGTCTGTCAGTCATGTCGGACAACGCCACAACAGTTGCCTACATCAACCGCCAGGGAGGAACCAGAAGCCAACAGGTGTCCCTGGAAATAGACCCCCCTAATGACGTGGGCGGAAGCAAACCTGCAAGGGATCTCAGCCGCCCACATCGCTGGAAAAGACAACGTCACTGCGGACTACCTCAGCAGAGAGAGCCTAGACCTAGGGGAATGGACGCTGTCGACCATAGCCTTCAAGTTGATAGTAAACCGCTGGGGAACCCCAGCCATGGATCTCCTGGCAACCCAGTCCAACGCCCAAGTTCTTCAGCCGCAGACGAGAACCGCATTCCTGGGGAATCGACGCCCTCGTCCATCCCTGGCCACAGGAAGACCTGCTGTTTGTCTTTCCCCCATGGCCACTATTGGGTGGGATCATCTGCAAGAGAGAACACCACAGGGGGCTAGTACTTCTAGTGGCCCCGGACTGGCCAAGAAGGCCATGGTACGCAGACATGCGAAGACTTCTTGTGGGAAACCTCTGTGCCTACCGCCACACAGGGACCTTCTCCGGCAAGGACCGATCCTCCATGAAGATCCAACTCTATTCTCTCTTACAGTCTGGCCATTGAGAGGACTCGCCTGAAGAAGAGCGGATACTCTAGGGCAGTGATTGACACCTTACTCCGAGCACGCAAGTTCTCCATGTCTCTAGCTTACATACGAATATGGAGAATATTCGAAGTCTGGTGTGAGGATCGTGACATCCTTCCGCGAACATGCAAAATCCCCATGATCTTGGAATTTCTGCAGGACGGCTTGAAGAAGGGGGTTGTCTCAACTCCTTCAAAGTTCAGATGGCCGCGCTGGCCTGCTTCAGAGCCAAAGTGGACGGCATCAGTCTATCAACCCATCCAGATGTTTCCTGCTTTGTGAGAGGGGTCAAACAAATCTGACCACCATTAAAGTGGCCAGTGCCCCTATGGAATCTCAACTTAGTACTAGACTACCTAGCAGGAGCTTCCTTCAGACCTACTCTCTGTCACTATGGCTCCTGACCTTGAAGACTGCATTCCTAGTGGCAATATGTTCAGCCCGTCGCATCTCCGAGCTTCAAGCCCTATCCTGTCGAGAACCATTCCTCAGATTACCACAGAGATCCATACAACTACGCACTGTCCTCTCTTTTTTTTTTTTTTTTCTTCTGAAGGTGGTTTCTCAATGTCATCTAAACCAAACCATATCGATACCATCTCCAGACGAACATAAGGAGTCGGAAGACTCACGCCGTCTTCGCCCCCTAAATGTCGGTAGACTCCTAGTCCGATACCTGGAAAGATCGGAATCCGAACGAAAGACGGACCACCTATTTGTCCTTAACAGTGGGAAGAAACAATGGGAAGCGGCCTATGTAGAGGCAGGGAAGCCTCCACCTCTACAAGTCAAGGCTCATTCTACAAGGGCCCAGGAAGTGTCCTGGGCAGAAACCAAGATGCTGTCACCCGCTGAGATCTGTCGGGTGGCGATGTGGTCCTCCATACATACCTTCTCGAGGTTCTACCGCCTGGATGTCCAGGCCCGGGAGGACACATCATTTGCAAGGGCAGAACTAGGTGGGCCACGGGCAGCCTCCCACCCGGTTCGGGAATAGCTTTTGTACATCCCATTGGTCCTGAGTCCATCTGCTACACGCTAGGAAATGGAGAAATTACTTACCTGATAATTTTGTTTTCCTTAGTGTAGACATGGACTCAGCATCCCGCCCATGGCTGCCCCAAAATCCGGAAACCTTAGGTGACAATCCCAGAGAGCAAGACCAGCACGGGTAAGCCAGGTATTACCCCTAGTTCAAGACACTCATAGTTGCCGGGTGTCAGCGTTTTTTAGTTGAGTGCACTGGTGGTCTCCAATTTGAAAATCAGTTTAACTAGTCCTAGTTAATCAAGTTATCCAAGTTAATCAAGTTAGTAAAACACATACATCCACAATTGCTTTTCAAGGAGTATACTGAAGAGCTAAGCTTCCTGCACAGGTATATGTAGGCTGACGTCAGATTGAAATCTGACTCAAGTCTCCCATCTGCTATCAGGAGTACTCTATACCCATTGGTCCTGAGTCCATCTGTCTACACTAAGGAAAACGAAATTATCAGGGAAGTAATTTCTCCATTCCATAGGAACTCAGGGTGTCCTTTTTAAAAGCTTTCTGGTTGGCACCACAGGAGTGCATGTAAATATAATATACATGTTATAAATGATATTTTTGCCACAGAAGTCTGTAGTTTTGAATGGGGTGTTTTTTTTTTCATGTAAAATGTTATAAATGTATAATTTGTCTGTAAAAGGTGTGGGAATGTGTGTGGGATGGTATGTGCCCAAGGTTGAAAGCTTTGCCTAGGATACCTAATACCCTTCCCTATCCATGGATTCTGGGGGGAGGCATGTCAGTTTTTTAAAAATATAGATTGCAGGATGGAGCTGGGCTTTATTTGATGGGCCCAGGACAGGCACTGAATGAATTGGTGGGGGAGCACAGTACTTCTTCACACGGCAGCAAAAGCTAGCAATGGCCCTGTTAAAGGTGAGGTGAAAGACTGTGTGTTTGCCAAAAAAACCCCCTTCCTTCACTAATTGGAAGAAGGATCCATCTAAAGAAAATAAGAAAAAGCATAAGCATTGATGAGACAGGCAAAGATAATCTGAAAATAAGTTGGCTGTAGAGGCAAAAACTCATAATAAAAAAAAAAAACTTTTAAAAATATATCTGAAGCAGAAAGCTTGCGAGGGAGTCAATTGGACAGTTGGATGATTAAAGGGGCTCTTAGGGAAGATAATGCCATTGCAGAAAGACTAAACATTCTTTGCTTCTATGTTTACTAATGAGGATGTTGGGGAGATACTGGTTCCGGAGATGGTTTTCAAGGGGGATGAACCTGGAAGATGTGATAGGCCAAATTAACAAACTGAAGAATAGTAAGTCATCTGAACTGGATGGTCTACACCCCAGGGTTCTGAAAGAACTAAAAAAAAAAATTTCAGATCTATTTTTAATTTGTAACCTGTCATTAAAATCACCTGTTGTACCTGAAGATTGGAAGGTGGCCACTATAACCCCAATATTTATTTAAAAAGGGCTCCAGGGGTTATCCAGGAATATATAGACTGGTGAGCCTGACTTCAGTGCCTGGAAAATTCTTGGAAACTATTATAAAGAATAAAATCCAAAACATTTTGATAGAAATGGATTTACCCAAGGGAATTCTTGCCTCACAAATCTGCAACTTTTTTTTTTTTTTTTTTTTTAAGGGGTTAAACATATGGATAAAGGTGAGTTGGTAGATTTGGATTTTAAGTAAGCATTTGACAAAGTCACTCAAGATTCTAAGAAGATTAAAAAGTCATGGGATAGGAGACTGTCCTTTTTGTGGATTGCAAACTGGTTAATGGACAAGAAATGTCAGGATTAAATAGTTTTCTAAGTGGAGAAAGGTAAATAGTGGAATGTACAGATCCCTGAGACTTGGTCCGGTGTTTTTAATATATTTATAAATGATCTGGAAAGGGTACAGTGAATGAGGTGATTAAAATTGCAGATGACACAAAATTATTCAGAGTAGTTAAATCGCAAGTGGATTGTGATAAAATTGCAAGAGGACCTTGCAAGGCTGGAAGATTGGGCATCCAAATGGCAGATGAAATTTAATGTGAACAAATGCAAGGTGTTGCTCATAGGGAAAAATAACCCATGATGTAGTTACACAATGTTAGGTTCCATATTAGGAGCTACCACCCAGGAAAATGATTTAAGTGTCTTAGTGGATAATTCATTGAAATCATCAGCTCAGTTTGCCTTTTTTTTTTGACCGAAACAGCACACTATGACCTAGATTTTTTATTCTGCTATAAATAGGTGCTGGGGGGGGAGTGATAGTGTGCCCCGCGGCTGCAACCACAGTGGGCGAAATGGCACCACCTCGATGCAGCCGGGTGCACACTATCACCCCCATAGCAAAAGGTTATTTCCTGCGCTACTGTCTGCGATTAATGTTTAAAACGGTATCACCCACCGCACAGCCGGGCCCAAATCCCTCCCCTTTTCCTCATTTAAATGTTATCGTCATGATGCGGTCGTTATCAAGTGCATTAGGGCCTCATTGCACATGATAAGACCTTAACGCATGCAATAATGGCCCATCCCGTTTTGAAAAATGACCCTGTATGTTGGGAATGGTACCACTTTGTCCCTTTTGTGCTGTCTTTGGGTCTTAACACTCTTGCTGCTTTGCTCCTTTTACAGTGCCTTGGAGAACTCCTGCCACTGCCTTTTTGCCCTTAATGGTTCCTTGGACTATTCATGCTCCTTTTGGTGCCACTTTGCAACAGTCTTAGTGCCTTAGAGTTCTCTTCCTTTTTCTGATTTTGTCTACCCAAAAATTTCATTAGAATTGATTTAGAAAACCCCAATGTTGAAGCTCAAAATAGGCTGCATTGCTTCTCCCATTGACTTTTAATGAGAAATTTAATGGGTTTTTTTTTTTCATTTGAAACTAATGAAACAAATGGAGATGACCTACAAAATGAATGAACAAACCAAAATTTGTGCCTCTGCACATTTCTAATACATACACAGATAAATGCTTCACCTCCCTCTCATAATACATGCAGCCAGATTCCTCTCACATGCATCCCCCACAGCCAGTCATTCCTGCTTTCCTGCTCTTCTTTGCTTCTATTGCTCCTCTATATGCCATTTCCTTTTTTCTTTCCTGTTTCCTTTCTCTTTTTTTCTTTTTCGCTACCTTCCCCTCCGCTAGCCAACTTGCTCCTATCTTCTCCCCCTCCCACCTATTTCAGGACATCTGCAGCAACAGAAGAATTAGCAGCAGCACGCTGATCACACAGCCTTCTGTTGTGGCCCATGCTGGGAGCAGGGGAAAGATTGGGAGGAAAATGTTAGTTCGAATGACTTGTGGTCTTTCTCCACCCCTCTTCCATTGGTGACTTACCTGGCCTTCTGGCACTATGCTATTCCTCTCCCCACTATCTGTGATGGCTTTACCCAAGTGCTGCAGCAGTCAAAAAAGCAAACAGAATGTTAGGAATTATTAGGAAGGGAATGGTGAATAAAACAGAAAATGTTGTCATGCCTCTATCGCTCCATGCTGGGACCGCACCTTGAATACTGTGTACAATTCTGGTCGCTGCATCTCAAAAAAGATATAATTGCGATGGAGAAGGTACAGAGGAGGGCAACCAAAATGATAAAGGGGATGGAACAGCTCCCCTATGAGGAAAGGCTGAAGATGTTAGGGTTGTTCAGTTTGGAGAAGAGACGGCTGATGGGGGTGGGGGGTGGGGTGGGTGGGGGTATGATAGAGGTGTTTAAAATCATGAGAGGTCTAGAACAGGTAGATGTGAACCGTTTATTTACTCTTTCAGATAATAGAAGGACTAGAGGGCACTCCAAGAAGTTAGCAAGTAGCACATTTAAGACTACTTGGAGAAATTTTTCGCTCCATGCACAGTTAAGCTCTGGAAGTCATTATCAGAGGATGTAAGTAAAGCAGTTATTGTAGCTGGGATTAAAAAAGGATTGGACAAGTTCCTGGAGAAGAAATCCATAAATTGCTATTAATCCAGTTGATTTAAGGAATAGCCACTGCTTATTACCGGCATTAGTAGCATGGGATCTATTTAATGTTTGGGTACTTGTATCCTGGATTGGCCACTGTTGAAAACCGGGTGCTGTCTGACCCAGTATGGCAACGTCTTTATGTTTACATACGTCTGCCACCCCCAACAAGCATATGAAGTTAGTGGAGGGGAAAAAATGGGTCTTGCAAGGCTTCCTATAAGTAACAAGGATGATGAGGAGGTATACGGCTACATAGAGGGGAAGGCATGACCAGGCAATGATAATGCGGAGGGCTATAAACACGCATGCTTATAGTCTAGGTCAGTGTTTCTCAACAGATAAGATCATGCCATATTGGGTCAGACCAAGGGTCCATCAAGCCCAGCATCCTGTTTCCAACAGTGGCCAATCCAGGTCATAAGAACCTGGCAAGTACCCAAAAACTAAGTCTATTCCATGTTACCGTTGCTAGTAATAGCGGTGGTTATTATCTAAGTCAACTTAATAGCAGGAAATGGACTTCTCCTCGAAGAACTTATCCAATCCTTTTTTAAACACAGCTATGCTAACTGCACTAACCACATCCTCTGGCAACAAATTCCAGAGTTTAATTGTGCGTTGAGTAAAAAAGAACTTTCTCAGATTAGTTTTAAATGTGCCACATGCTAATTTCATGGAGTGTACCTGGTTCAAAAAAAGAAAAAAAACATTTCTCATGATGCACCACATTACAGGAAATCCACACTGCTCTCCACAGTTATTCCTATATAAGAATCGGGTGGATTCCTGATGATGACCGGCCCGGGGATTCACCATCCAGGCTGGCCCAGGAGGTAGAGCCGCGCTCTGCAGACCATACGACTAGAGCGACCGGCCCACCGGGGGATGCCCGATCCCCGATAGGGCAATCCGCCCCTGATAAGAATTCAACGCTGGGGAGAGCTACTTCATGCAGTACCCCCTAGTCCTTCTATTATCTGAAAGAGAGTAAATAACCGATTCACATCTACCTGTTCTAGACCTCTCATGATTTTAAACACCTCTATCATATCCCCCCTCAGCCATCTCTTCTCCAAGCTGAACAACCCTAACATCTTCAGCCTTTCCTCATAGGGGAGCTGTTCCATTTCCTTTATCATTTTGGTCGCCCTTTTCTGTACCTTCTCCATCGCAACTATGTCTTTTTTGAGATGTCGCGACCAGAATTGTACAGAGTACTCGAGGTGGGGTCTCACCATGGAGTGATACAGAGGAATTATGACTCTTTCCATTTTATTCACCATTCCCTTCCTAATAATTCCTAACATTGTTTGCTTTTTTGACTCCCGCAGTACACTGAACAGACTATTTCAATGTGTTATCCACTGTGACACCTAGATCTTTCTTGGGTGGTAGCTCCTAATATAGAACCTAATGTTGTGTAACTATAGCATGGGTTATATTTCCCTATATGCATCACCTTGCACTTATCCACGTTAAATTTTATCTGCCATTTGGATGCCCATTTTTCCAGTCTCACAAGGTCCTCCTGCAATTTTATTACAATCCGCTTGTGATTTAACTACTTTGAATAATTTTGTATCTGCAAATTTGATTATCTCACTTGTCATATTCCTTTCCAGATCTTTTATGAATATATTGAAAAGCACGGGTCTCTTACTTTTTTTTTTTTTAAACTTTATTAATCTTTTTCCATCAATAAGCAGGCTGCATTAGCCATACTGATTTGGGTGACCTCATCCAGCACACAGTCCAGAATCTTCTCAAAGTAGCAGCGGTGTGATGCTCTGCTCATGTGCAGCAGTTCCCACGCGATCGTCACACTCTCTGGTTTCCTCAGCTTTTTTTTTTTTTTTATCTACGTCATGGTGGAGACGCAAATTTTCTTTCTTGATCTTGCTCTTTTTTTCACCACAGCAATAATCCCAAACAGCACTTTTAAGTGCTAATTATGTATGGTAAATGACTTCCAGGATTTATATACTATCAGTGCAGACATATGTCTGCCATTGACAGGCATAATTACTATTGTTTGTGCTGAGGCCTGGACCACAATCAGGCAGCCTGTAGCTATTGTGGCAAGATGTCCCCGTGGACCCAACGACTGCGATCTGCCAAAGTTGCTAGACTGCGAGAGGCAGAAGCATCATTGGGAAGTTATGCCCTCTCCGCTAGATGCTTCGTACACTACTCATTGCATTCCAAGATGCACAGATGAGCATATTCTATTGGGTTGGGAACAGCCTCGTCCAAACAGGCTAAACCGATGTACAGGCTTTTGCTTCGGGGACAACACAATTGAGGGGAAAGCACTCCAAATCAATGATACCTGCTTCATTGAAAACGGTGCCACTAGCCATGTCTGGATCTGTCAAGACTGTCAACTTCATGCGCCTAATGCACCTCGAAGCGATGCGTCACACCTCGACCGACTCACCATGATGTAGTGCACCTCAAACCGAGATGCTCAATGAAGTAGCTCACCTTGAAGTGATGCACCTAGAGGTGCCTTGCAAGCATCATCACATGATGATGCAGAAGCAACAAAGTCATTGAAGCAGGCTAAAACACATGCAGCTGCTGCTTCAAAACATTCCAAGCAGGTGGCACAACACTACCTAAGCCTGTTACTTCCACCACTCACAAACGTCATGCATCCAAGCAAGTCCCTGCTTCCCAAGATCTGTCCAGAGTCGTAGATCACAGGAATCTGCAATCAGAGCTCAGTTAGTCAGTCCTACAGACATATTCTCAGGAGCCATGGTCCTCGCAGGTGAGACCACCATCCAAAATCTCTACAGGTTCCTCACAGAGCTACCTAGATGTCTGCTCAGGCTTCTCAACATTTGGCCCAGAAGCAAAGACAATTACAGAACGTTGATATAGGAGCCATTTCAATACCTACCGCTCCACTCCCCGCCCTCTGATATCCACAGGGCAGCCATTGCTCCTCCACATATCCCCAACCTGACACAGTCCAGGAGGAGTTTTGACCCCATTCCCTTCCCAGAGATTAGATTTTCCATTAAAATCAGTTGTCAAGAACCTCCAACTTATTTATTTAAACTTTAGCTTTTAAACAGAAAACCTTCCATATTGAGATACTGTCCTAAGTGCAATAGGTAGAGCTTGCTTTGCATTAGATAAAAGTATCCTCATGTCACCTGCAAACACAAGGATTTTCAAGGTCATTTCCCCTTGAAAAAATCACATGATGCTTGTGTCCACATTTTAAAAATGTTTTCAATTAAGGGTTCTAAAGTTGATATGAACAGAAACTGAGAGAGAAAACACCTCCCTATCTTGTAAAACCCTCTGTAGTTAAAATGAGTAGAAAAAATTCCATTTGCACTTATTTGTGCTGTAGAATTTGTGTACAAGCAACTACAGAATAAAAACTCTTACCTGAAATCCATGTCATGGAAGGTGTAGGTACTAATAAGCCCAAACTGGGGAGGGGAAAGCACAAGATAATCCATAATGGATCACTTTACTCCTGGGGAAATTCTGCACACTTTATATTGGTCAAAATAGCACAATATACATGACATTCTTTAATTTAAAATATAATACAGACAAAAGTTTTTTTTTTATTCCTGAAAAATGCAGAATTTCCCTAGAAATTCACTGTAAGTGTCCCTTCTACTCTCTCTCCTTACCACCTTGGCCACTTTGCCCTCTCAGGCACCAATTCCTCCACCTGCCAGTATCTCTCCCCTCAGTACTGCTCCTCATACAGGCTCCCTCTCTTGCATACACACCCATATAGCCTCCCTTTCTTTCTCACGCATACACCCTCACACAGGCTACCTATGTCTCTCACACAGACTCCCTCTCTCATAAACAAACAAGAGCAGTCACATACACACACACACGTACACACTTTCACAGTCACCTTTCATAGGCTCCTTCTCTGGCACCTACACTCACACACAGCCTCACACATGCTGTCTCACTCCCCCCCCCCAGGGCATATGCATGTGTACTCGTGCTCTTCATCTTCACCAAATTCTGCACAGAAAATGGCAATTCTGCACAGGGTTGGAATACTGCACAGAATTCCCCCAGGTCGATCACTTCCAAGTTAGCAAAACAATCTGACTAGAGAGTGACCAGAGTCGGGAGAATGCTAAGATGCAGAGAGGTAAAACTGGTAGAAAAAGGTGGCATGACTCTTGTACAGGTTATTGGTGAGACAAAGGCTGTAGCACCAAAAAGTTATAGGCAGTGTAGCAAAGGACTAGCAAAATGATGCAGAGTCTGCACCATAAGCTTAAGAATCTAAGCATGGGACAGATTATAGTCAAGACATTCAAATACCTCAGGGATTAATGCACAAGGAACAAACTTTTTTTTTTTTTTTGTTTGAATGGGAAAGAAACTGTAGAACAAAGGGTCATGATAGGTGGCTGAAAGGATGAAGACTCTCTCTAGCAATAGTGTTTCTTCACAGAAAGGGTTGTGGAATCGAAAACAGTGACTGAATTCAGCAGAGCAGATCCTGTGTAGAGTTTGTGTGTTGGGGGGGCGGGGGGGGGGGGGGAATACTGTAGTATTGCATTAAGAAAGGAACTGCATGGCCCAGTCTACCATTGTTCTCTGTTTTATAAGTTTGTTCAAGTTGAATGTGCTCATAGCAATCTCTGTCACGCATGACGGAGGTTTATATCTCCGTGAATGAGATGCAATTATTCATGATTTGGGTAGTGCATAGCAGGTGTACATACTGCTGTACAGAGAGACATAGGACCTGACTTTCAAAGCTATTTATGTGCATGAAACTCCATTTTATGCATATAAATGGCTGTTATAAAATAGCCCAGGGCTCAGTGCACATAAAAGTAAACATGTAACCCCATTTCGCGTGTTCTTTTATGCAAAGTGTTCGGGGGTGTAGGTGGAGTTAAGACTTAGATACTTCTTTAAAAATAAAAAAAAAAGCATGTGATTTGTGCAGATGTACTTACACACACACACACTCAGAGCAGGTGTAATTTTGTGTGGGTACCAGGCCTGGATTTAGGCAGCTGCCTAGGGCACAAAGACTGCAAATATCCAGGTCAATAAGGAGCCTGATTTTGCTTGCTTTAGGACAGTGTGCAGGCACAGCTTCAAAGGAGTGCTGCCATTGCACTGTACCTGTGGGTGCAAAAATCTTAAACCCAGTCCTGGTTGAGTACTAGGGTACTTGTGTGCAAACTTTCAAAGCAAGGTTATGTGCCCTGCACAGTTATACAGTTATCCTCCCTATGTACTCTGGCGCTTATGTTCTAGTCAAGATAGACTTACAAGACAAACAGGCAAAAGAAACACAAGAGCTAAACTCTACAGAATAAATGGCCCATCGGCTCATATGGCTCTTGAGTGCAGAAAACTGCTTTCGCCTTGCGAGTTACTACTTCACAACGTCATCACTGCTGGGGAGTGTAATAGGGTGGGAGTTTTTCAGATTCTTAACTTCCTATACAGAAGCTATTCGTCTATTCTGTATATAGACTGTCACAGCACTAAGCGTGCATTTATTTAGATACTGAAATGCTCAGATGGGGAGGGAAGTGTTAAGATGGAATGGGTTTGCATTTTCAGTATGAAGTTGCTGGGCTTGGTTATGTTCTCTGAGCAGTAGTAAACAAAGAATTGCTTAAACATTTTTTTTTTTTTTCCATAAAGCAATCCACGACACTGAATTTTTAAAGGTGCCCAGTGAGAGGTATCTCTTACTGAATTAGGAGTATTAAATCTCTCTCATTCTTCTTGATCATGCTTGAGGGCGGCAGCACTTATTTATATAATGTGAAATGAGAGTTTATGAAACTGTGATCTTCTGATTGCTTTGATCTTTAAGTGGAGCTTTGCAGAGAGAGAGAGTGCTCCTATACATCTCACATGAATAGCCCAGTGTTAGTTGGAAATGTGTGGAACTTTGAAGTTGAACTTACCGAAAAGGGAATTTTTTTTTTTTTATTTTATTAAAGTTTTCATATGCAGTACAAAATCCAAACTGTTATATAGTATACAATAAGGATGAATAAACATAAGTGCAAACACATTTTCAACATTGTCCATTCTTTCCTGCCATTAACATAGTACTGCTTTAGGGAACTCTGTTCTCCGCCCTTTTCCCGCTTGTACGTCTTGCTGTCTTCCATCTTATGATACTGGTGCCAGTAACAGCTATTCCGATCCAGCGATGCCATAGGTAGTCACAAGCATTCACTATTATCATATGGTTGGTCATTACTCATTACGTTAAAGATTGACTTACAAAAGGTGTTACATTGTAGTACATCATAAGAGACAGTCATATCGCCTTCTCCTAGTAGCATGAAAATCCTAAGCCCCTCAGTATTTCCGAGAGCCAAGGGAAGGCACAGCTTATAGATTACTGGGGTGAAAGTGGCCAGGCCTTTCAATACTCATTTGCTAAGTGGACACCTTGCCTGCATATGAGAGGCTACTTTATCGTGATGCACCGCTGTCAAAAAATCTAAACGTCAAAGTTTTGTATTTTGGCTTCCACTTCCCGCAATACTGGTACTTCTGCAGATTTCCAGTACTGGGCAATCTTTGTACGCGATGGTATCAAAATATACATAACTTCTGTTGATATTTCTCTAGTTCTCCTTTGGGGGGTCATTCAGTAACGCTGACAATGGGGTCAGTGACAGGGTAGCTTGAAAAAGTTGATTCAACCACTGTGTAATAGTCCCTTTTTGGCAAACTATCTTTGCGCATTCCCACCATATATGAAAAAGAGAACCAATAGAGATACACTCCCTCCAACACTTAGAGGATGTTGCGGGGTAGATTCTATGCAGTTTTTCCGGATCTAAGTGCCATCTATAAAGCATTTTATAGCTATTTTCCTGTAAGCGTGCTGAAATGGAGCACTTACTTGCCCTCTGAAAAAGGACATCCCATAGTGTAACAGAAATGGACTCCCCTATATCTGCTTCCCATTTCAAGATATGAGTAAATTTGGGCTTATCCGGCATATTTAAGCATACTGTGCAGTTTAGAGACTCCCTTGGTTAATGTGTCAGCTGTAATGCACAGATTCTCAAAAAGGGAGCGGGACCCTCGCAGTTTCTGTTTTATTACTGATCTCTTTGACAGCTTATGCACAAGATAGGCATTTTAAGAAGCTAATAGGGTGTAGGGCATATTTATCCGTTAAGTGATTCATGTTCATGACAGTCCCTCCCTGGAGCATTTGACCAATAGTATGGATGCCTGCTGATCTCCAATCTTGAAAGGTCTCTGATAGCCGATAGCAAAATCTTGATTGTGAAATAGATGGGTTTGGTAATATAGGAGTAAGTTCCACTACTTTTTCTTTTCCACTTATCCCAGATTATTGTGATCTTTAAGGACCAAGGAATACAGTTTGTGGGTTGCCAAGTTTTTTGAGGCTGCCTGGGCATTGCTCCAATCATGGATTGAGCACCAAATACCCACTGTTAGGGGGTACATACCCGAAAAAGGAGCTTTCTAAGGTACATACGTCATTACACACTACATCTTCAGATATCTTTCAGTTCTTCAAAGGTCAGTGATTTGGGGAACTGGTAAAGCAAAGTACCATAACCTACATGGAGTTCTCTTCAGAGACTTGACGGTCTGTCTGTCATTCTCTAATCTGCAGTTCAGGGATGTTTTTAGTTACTGTATTTATTGCTTCTATCCCTTTTTTTCTAGAAAGAATTCCGAAGTTGCCTGTCTTCAGATTTCAGGACTGGATCTTCAATGGCAGGAGACAGAGTAACCTAGAGGCCGAAATGAATTCGGAAATTATCCTTGAGGAGATTCTGATTAAAAGATCACAGCAGAAGAAAAGGACATCTCCTTTAAACTACAAGGAAAGGCTTTTTGTGCTTACAAAGTCGAGATTAACATATTATGAAGGTCGATCAGAGGTAAGGGAAACATAATACATTACTTATTTTCCTGTTTAGTAAAATAAAAATATATATATATTGTGGGAGAAACTCATTGTGCTCTTCTTTTTTTGACACTAGCATATCTTGCTCTCTAGTTACATATATCAGCTAGTTGGTCTTTTTTGGGTTTTTTTTTTTGTTTTGTTTTTTGTGTAGATTTAAATTTGCCAAGTCCAGAACATGGGGAGGAATGGAATCATCTCACATAGTGTGTGTATGATTATGTGTATATATACTTGGCCTAGAGTACAGTTCTACCCTGTCGGCTGCTGAGTAGCATACGCATGTACGTGTGCTTAAAGGTCAGAGTGCAGAGGTGGTGCTGGGGTTTGCGTGGGGAACGTGCTTAGCATCTCTAATCCAACCTAGCCTGAATTTCCAGTGGGTGTCAGCCAGCTGGACTTGTGTGTATGTACATACATATGTATATGATACTTAAATTGTGTTATGCACTTATACATAAGCTGTGATATTTGCAGTACATTGTATCTTTGTTATAAGCGTTTATGTACTGTCTATTCTTGGATTGTGTGTGGTTGAGATAGATGAATGTGTGACGTGGTATTTACTACAATTTTTTTATATTTTTGTAAGCTGTAATGTGTGAAACAGATGTTTAGTTCATAATGAATTTCTGCTGTACAAGTTCATAAATGCATTGATAACACACCTAGTCACCATTTTTCTTGTATTCTAGCATGCTAGCAACAGTGATTACATTTCAATTGAAGTCTTGTTTGGTTTTTTTTTTTTTTTTGGTCTGGCCATCAGCAAATTCTTTGAGATGCTGACATCACGGGCAGGACTAGTGGGCAGACTGTGGGGAAAATATAAACGCTGGCCCCGCAGAAGAGTGAGGAAGAGTCTGGAAGGCAGGAGTGGTGCTAGTGGGGAGCCGAAGAAAACCCAGTGAGACTGCCCAGGTGGCAAGCGGGGGAGTCCAAGCCCCACCGATTGATTTGCTAGAGGTGGAGCAAATGGGGGGAACATGTCTAATGGGGAGCGAAGGTCCTGCTAGCTGAAGACGGGGGGGAGGAGCTTGCAGGCCTTCCGCGAGCTGTCGCTTAATGCCTGCTGTGTCTGCAGCAGCATGGTGGAAGGGGGTTGGGGTTGAGAGGAGGAGTCTGAAAACGTGATGTGTATACCAACACACTTGTTCCCCATTCACCCAGGAGCAACTGCAAGCCACACACACTCTTTTTGAAGCTGCTGTGCTGTCTGTGTGCATGTGCTATAACCCATGGAAATGGGATGTAGTATTTTTTTTGCAGGTTCTTTAATATCTAAGTGTATGGTACCACTTTCATTTCCTGAATAAAGTAGTCCGGTCCCCCTGTTAGTCTGCCTTTTTAGATATGTAGAAATAAAAATAAAAAAAACAAGGTGTAGAAGAAAATCCATTTAACCCCCCCAACTTTATTATTCATTAACTTGATACAGGGCACACAGCTCTTGAAAGCTAGTTAACATGTATAATGTTTAGTTCAATAAAAAATGTTCCCCTTACAATTTTGTCCTTTCAACTTCTGTTTTCCTTGAATGCTTTCGCTTTGGACGCCATCGTGAAAATACTATATCTGAGTCAATTTCTGGGTAGAACTAAATATTCTAGTTTGGACAGACTAGACATGATGGAATACATTACTCCTAATCGGAGTGTAACGCCTTGCTCTTTAGTGCCTGTAGATTTTGCCTACTTTGATCAAGCAAATTTCACAGCCAATTCTGAAATTCTTTTTTTATTTATTTTTTTTTAATTCAGTTTCAACAAATATAAGCAAGATACGTTCTTACTACAGAAAACAAAAAGGGATATCCCTGAAATACAATAAGGATATATAGTTAAGGAATCACCAGTCTTAGATACATCACTTTTCCAAAAAAGAAACAGAGGGCTGAATTAAGGGAGTACATACAGAAATCTATAATAGAAACAGGCTTAACGCATACAGCAGAGATTCATAACTTGGATCAATGGATCTAATATCCCCCAGGCTAAGAAGATGAAATACTCCTGGAATTTATAAAGGATTTAAGTTGCTCTGGTAGGAAGAATTCAAAACATTCATTTTGAGCCCGGATTACACACTTGCATGGGCATCTTAAAACAAAGGAAAACCCCAATGATACAACCTGAGGTCTCCATACCAAAAAAATCACGCCTCTTTTTTTCTTGGGTGACTCTAGCGAAATCTGGATATATGTGTACTAACTTGTCCATAAAAGGGAACAGAGATATTTAAAAAAATATCTCTTCATAACATCACTCAGATCCTGTTCAGACACAAAAGAAACAAAAAGAGTTGATCGCTCTGTTATTTTAGCTGTTGAGTTCTCAAGGAATTGAGTTGAATTAGCTATAACTTCGGGATTTACATCTCTTGATACCTTATCTTTGCTTGTACCCGGTAAGAAATATGCTTTATTTATTAAGAGTATTCTCCGCCTGGAATTTCAAAATCTCTAGGAAAAACTTTGTTAGAGTGTGTTTATACATTTCCCCCCAACATTCTAGGAAAATTCAGGAAGCGAAGATTTAAATGCCTGGTATAGTTCTCCAGAAATTCCAGCCTTCGAGAACAAATCCCTAAATCTTTAATCAACTTATAATTACAATTCTAGGTTTCAGATGTAACCCCCCTCAGACATTGCCATCTGAGATTTTAAATCACAAATTTGCCTTCAAACTTAGTCAATAGTCAACCTTTGTTGTCAGAGTCTCTCAATATTAGTCTGGCATTCTTTCACAGAGGATCAAAATCCTACTGTTAGATCCCACAGGGCATCTAAGGTGATAATCGCTGGTTTAGGTGGGGGATGAAAAAACTCACCCACCAATCCAGGAGAAACTGCTCTTGGAATAGTTATCACAGTCTCTGCTGTGGTCTTCTCTCGGGACCCAACAGGTGAGGAAGAAACTAGAGAAGCTGCAAAACCCAAAGGCAGTAAACTCTGAGTCCCGAAGTAAGCGGAGATGCTGACAGCAGGGCTCCCCTCTGCCCCCTCTGCAGTCGCATTCTTGGCATCAGCCAGCAATGCAGCCCGGAGTGGAAAATCGGAAGATGGTCCGAGTGGTAACCTTTGATCCGGGGGGGGGCGGCTCAGCATTACTTCTTCCCCTGGCGATTTTCGGTGCTCCCTCACTGGTCATCGTAGCGAGGACAGACTCCCCCCGCTTTCACTGCCATACCAGACACGAGCGATGTGATGAGACGCTGTTCACATGGGAGAGAAATTTCCGGGGGAAAGCCATGGGCTTTCCCCTTTCTTTTAGAAGGTATCTTACAAGGTAACTTTAGGAGAGTGTTTAGAACTTGGTCTGTTCTCGCCGCCATCTTGGCCCCAAAAGGGAGAATAATTAATTGTACTTGTAGACTGAATGCACATGCAGGAAAGAAACTAGATGTAATTTCTAGCCAGAGGTTACCCAATTCCTTATTTTTTTTAACCTTTTTAGAAAGGCAGAGGAAGAGCTATGACTTATTAACATAAATGAGAACTTTTTGTGCGGGTGTGCATAAAAATCTAGGCTTGTTTTATCTTATGTATCTTGCTGGTGGCCACTTTCAACCTTCCCCCCCCCCCTCTGTGTACTTCCTTATCCATAATCCATATCCCTTTTTGTGCACATGCTTCTCCCTCCCACCCTCTCCTATGATGCATATCTTCCTCCTGCCAACCACCTCTACTGCTGGTGGAGCAGCAGGGAGGGGGATAGGTAATGCATGGGGTGGGGGGGGAGATTCACTCTTCCTTGCCCAAGCTGCTACTGTTTCTTTTCCCATATTGTCTTTCGGTTTTCTACACCTCCTGATGTAGGAGCTATTGTCTGGGTTCTGGCCCTCTTGCTGAAAACAACTTGCTCATTGGGACAAAACATGATTGATGGCAGTAATGTGCGGCAAGGTGCTTAGAAAAACAGGCCACTAGCCTTCTTGGCTAACGAGACCCGTCCTTTGTGGGCTGATTGTACATAGCGCAAAGCATCTATACCTAACTGGGACTCTGCCCGTTTCTTAGACAGTCTCATACCAAGAATATTAACCTGTCTCATTACTTTTGGAGCTGAACCTAGGACCAGACACTGAATCCCTGCTTCATAGCTGAACCTCAGAGTGAGAAGTGTGAAGATTTACAGAGATCCAAGTTCTTATAGTGCCAAGTGTCTGGGCAGCATCATTTTGTCTCTTGCTGTATTTCTGGCAAAATAAAGGTGTTTAGGCTGGCAGAATTGGAGAGCAGTGGCAAACAGCTGCAAAGTTACAGTAGCAGATTCAGTTTTGTTGGCCATACTATTGTAAGGCAGTGATGCAGAAATACTGTATTGGAATTTGCCTAATCCAACAAGAGCACAGCAGATGGATTTCATAACTTATAAAAGCAGTTTATAAATGAATAAAAATGAAATGGAGGAATCTCTGACAAATTGTACAAAAAATGGCAGCAAAATTCAGCAGAGCAATTGGCCAAAGACTTAGTACTAAGGCAATCCAGTACACTGTATTAGATGTGTGGTACTGAAAGCTATGATTAACAGCGGGGCTGGTGATGTCCTGGGTATTGCTGATTAGCTTAAAACTGGTAAGAGCAACATAACTTGTGCATTGTTAATACGACGACTGGAGTAATCACGTTAGCAAAGAAAAGATGTTGGACTGTGACCAGGGATATGAGGGGGCGAAGATTGGGAGCACTAGGGATTGGAGGAGGAGAGGAAGACTAAACCTGGGAGGCAGGGGACAGAGGAATAGAGAGGGAAGCATGGTGTTATGGTTTTGAGGTGTTTGAGTAGATTCTTGGGTACAGTGGAGATGACCACGGCCATGGGGAGGAGCCCCCTGAGGAACCACAGTACTAGGCTAGACACGCAAATAGAGATTTGTCTTTTATTATACAGCTGAGATACCATCAGAGGTGGTAGTAGTGAGGTGATCTAGAGGTAGTAGCAGTCCAGGGGCCCTCTGCAGAGCAGACTCATCTCACGTAGATAGTATAGGGAGATCCGGATGCAGGTTCCCAGTGCAGCAGAGCTGTAGATGAGACAGACTTGACAATGTTAGATTACTCACTAAGTTGGTAGCTGTATAGGTGGAGATCCCAGCAGGCAGAAGTAGTTTAGTTGAGTGCAGGCCCTCGAGGAGTGAGTACCTGATCCCAGTAAGGCACCTGAAAGAAAGCAAAGGGCCCCTGAGGAGCGGGTACCCAAGTTAGATGAAATACCCGAAGGGCAGAGAGAGCTTCCAGCGGCAGCAAGGATCGGCAGAGTAGCTCAGACCGGAGGCTTTCCATCCATTCACGATCCTTGCTAACTCGATAACTAGCAAACGAAGGGCAGGCTAATTACCCGGATGGCGTAACGTCACTCAAGGGGATGCCCCTGAGGTTCCCACCATGACATGGGTGGCGTGCGCCCACGCACCCTAGGAGGCCTTCAGGAGAAACATGGCGTGAGGCTTTGCCATTGCTGTTCCGGGGACGCCAGAGAGAGCGGCATGCAGACGGGGGAGGTAGCCATCTTCCCGAGGCTAGTAGGGAGAGCAGAGAGAAAGGTGAGGCACAAAGGTCGAAGCCTGAGACCGGACGCAACACATGGAGAGAGATTGGACCCAAGAAAGTGGTAGAGTGAGCGAGGGCTGGGATTTGGGGAGATGGAGAAAGATAAACCAGAATGGGGGGAGAGGACAGAATAATGGATGGCAGGAAGATATGAGTACTGGGGAGACCAAATCTAGTGTGTGTGGGCAGCGGGAGGGGTTGTGGATGGGCAGGAAGCGAGGACAGGTATTGGGTGGAGGAAGAGAGGTAAAGCACTCGTGATAAAGGGGAGAGAGAAGAGGATAAGAAATGGAAGGGAATGCAGTGGAGAGGTTGGGGTGTTGGACTTGGTGGTGGTGAGAGATCTGTGGAAGGAGGACTCTGAGACAGAGAACAAAAAGCAGAGTTGAGCAGAGAATGAGAAGATGCAGACTCAGATGCCAGAGCTTGTAAAACTATTTTTTGCCTGTTGCAGTCAGTCTGCGTTGTTAACTGTGTGCGGACACCCTCACAACTCTATTGTGAATAGTGCTATTTTTCTTTGGTCTGTTTCGGTTTTGTCCTATACTGTGTGTTAAGTTGTATTAGTTCTGGTGCTGTCTGTCAAAATTTGATGTATACCTTGTACTATGCAAAATGAAAATTAATTCTGTACTGTTGATTTTGTACAAACATCTACTCAGATACTGACTTACTAAACTAATTTATTGTAACCTGCTTTTGAGTCTGGTCCTGATAAAAGCAGAATATCAGTGCAAGGTGTTGCATATAGGGAAAAATAACCCATGCAGATGTTAAATGGTTAGGATCCATATTAAGGAGCAACCATCCAGGAAAGGGATCTGGGCACCATAGTGGATATTACATTGAAATCATCAGCTCAGTGTGCTAAAGCAGTCAAAAAAAAGCAAACAATGTTAGGAATTTATTAGGAAGGGAATGGTTAATAAAATGGAAAATGTCGTTATGCCTCTGTATCGCTTCTTGGTGAGACCACACCTTGAATACTGTGTACAATTCTGGTCACTGCATCTTAAAGATATACACTGGAGAAGGTATAGAGAAGGGCGACCAAAATGATAAAGGGGATGGAACAGCTCCCCTATGAGGAAAGGCTGAAGAGGTTAGGGCTGCTCAGCTTGGAGAACAGATGACTGAGGGGGGGATATGATAGAGGTCTTTAAAATCATGAGAGGTCTAAAACGGGTAGATGTAAATCGGTTATTTACACTTTCGGATAATAGAAGGACTAGGGGGCACTCCATTAAGTTGGCAAGTAGCACATTTAAGACTAATCGGAGAAAATTCTTTCACTCAACGCACAATTAAGCTCTAGAATTTATTGCCAGGGGATGTGGTTAGTGCAGTTGGGTTTAAAAAAAAGTTTGGATAAGTTCTTGGAGATGGAAGTCCATTAACTGCTATTAATCAAGTTGACTTAGGGAATGGCCTCTGCTACTACTGGTATCAGTACATGAGTGTTTGGGTACTTCCCAGGTTCTTATAGCCTGGTTTGGCCACTGTTGGAAACAGGATGCTGGGCTTGATGGACCCTTAGTCTGACCTAGTATGGCAATTTCTTATGTTTGGAAATAAGATAACAGTACAAAAAGTCTTCATATGAGAGACTTAGAATTCAGTCCCAGGATATCTCTTGCACAGAATTTACAGGTTGGGAACAGCAGGATTTTCTTGGCTGATTTGGCTTTTACTGGTGCATAATTATCTTCTGAGAGACATAGAAACATGACAGCAGAAAGACCATATGGCTCATCTGCCCAGTTCAGCATTTTAATTCTCATCACTTCCTTAGATATCCCTTGTATTCCATGCTTTCCTTAATTCAGATCTTTCTTTCTCTCCACCATTTGCACTGGGAGGCCGGTCCACACATCCACCATCCTCTCTTTAAAGAAATATTTCCTAAGATTACTCCTGAATTTACCACCTGTCACCCTTATCTCTAGAGCCTCCTTTCCATTGAAAGAGGCTCACCTCCTGTGCACGGAAACATTGGAGGTATTTAAATGTCTCTATCATATTTCCTCTATCTCTCCTTTTCTTTCCCCTAGGGTATACATGTTTTAGACCTTTAAGTCTGTCCCCATATGCTTTAGAATGAAGACGCTGACCATTTTAGTAGCCACCCTGTGGACCAATTCCAACCTGTTTATATCCTTTTGAAGGTGTGGACTCCAGAATTGTCCACAGTATTCCAAGTGAGGTGTCACCAGGGACCTATACGGGGCAATATCATCTCCCTTTTTCTGCTGACCATTCCTCTCCCTATACAACCAAGCATCTTTCTGGCTTTTGCCATTGCTTTATCCACCTGTTTGGCCACCTTAAGGTCATCGGATACAATTATCCTCAGATCCTGCTCTTTCTCTGTGCTTAGAAGAATTTCACTTCCAATGCTGTACCTTCCCCTTGGGTTTTTGCATCCTAAATGCATTACTCTGCATTTTTATTTTTTTTTTTTTTAGCATTAAACTGCCAGCCTTTAGACTTTTTGAGACCTATATTTTGTGGCAAAAAAAACCAAAACCAATTTTGGAGTGGATTACTGTAATCTTCTGAAGGGGACAGTCCCTCAGCCCACTACCATTTGGCAAATGAACTTGCAATCTACAATACTACAGGGAACAAATGTCACAGATTTGGTAACTTTAATCTACAGCAAGCTACGTTGTGGTTAGCAATGCCTTCTTAATTCCTGAGAAGGGGTTCTTGCATGAGTGCTTTACAGATTGACCAGCTGGGCTTTTACTCCTTAGGCTAACAATCATTTAGTGCAGGGCTGCTCAAACCTATCCTCTGAACCCTTCAGGTTTTCAGAATAGCCAAAATGAATGAGGGAAGCTTACATAACATAGGTGACCCAACGTATGCATATTGTGCATATCTTGAAAACCTGACTGGCTTTAGGGGTGGGAGGGTCCAGAGGACAGGCCGAGAAGCATTGATGTAGTCTAAATGTTGCATGACTGCAGTCCTGAGCTAAATGCAAATTTCTTTTCTTTAAACAGATTGTAAATAACCATAATCTGGCTTGACAGAGTGGGGATCTAAACTTTAAAAATGTATTTATGGCAGAAAATGTACCAAAGTTGAGGAACAAGAAATTCCCTAAATGTTAATGTAAAGTGGGTAAGGTTAGTGAGGTGCCTCTAGACTTCTTTAAAACTGGGTCAAAAAATCTCCATCGTTATCTCCAGTGTAAGTAGAGAGAGTCAAGAGATTTCCTCTGTGTCCTTGTACATATTTATAAGGCACTGTTTTAGAGATGTGAATCGGAACTGAAATCCTACCAGATTCTGGTTCCGATTCACATCTCTACTTAGTTCAAGAAGCCTATGCAGGTGTGCTTTTGGAGTGAAGGTCCAGCTTGCAGTCATTGGCAAATGCTTTGGGTTCCCTTGATCTGAGTGAGCTACTATTTTAGGATAACAGATCTAGGTGAAACAATCAAGAAGCCTACCTATTGAGTTTCTTGGCATCCCACCATCATGAATAGCCCAGCTTGCCAATCCTGGGTTCCCATATGATGATTTGGTTATGGTGAGGAAGACTAAACTTATTTATAAAGTAAAGAAAAGATGATGTCTTGTCTGTGAGATGGGTGATTATTGCAGCTTGAGGAGAACTCAAAAGTGAAGTAGAAGCAAAGTGTAAACAATATATAGGAGAGGGTTCCTTTTTGCTGGATGTTTCTGTTCTGCCTCCTTGCTAGATAGAACAGATCAGTATTGACTACTCATCGGAACCCTAAGAATTCTAATTAGGTGGTAGGAACCTTCCATTTTGCTCTTTTCTCTGAACCTAGCACTTCCCACCTACAGTGCTACAGGACTCTAGTACCTCCTCCCAGGCCCTCCCCCTTTATATCTCTCCTCTTTTGCATTTTCTGTCCCTTCCCCTTCTGTCATGCTGATTAGATAGCATGGTACTAGGGTGGTGATACAGCAAAAGCAGAAGAACATAGAAGGCTAATGGGAGGGAGGAAGGTGACAGGAAGTACTTGTTTATAATCAAAATCCTGAGGTGTGGTATGAACAAAAAACTATATAATACAAGACAGAACAAATTAAAATACAATCTTATGATGGCATCAAATTACAAACTTCAAAATAAGAACATCAATAAATCAACATGTAGACTTAAATCTTTTCTTTTTTTTTTTTTTTAATCAGTACAGGCTTAAATAAATCAGCCATCCTGGAACAATAGAATATAAAACGTACCTGCCTTAGCCTTGCATAAAAGCCAGCTTTTTAAATAGCCTAAATCTTTGGTAACCTGAACTTCGGTTGTGTTGTATTTCAAAATGGAGGTAGCTAGCACATTTCTCAAGTGCTACTGCCTCCTGTATTTGAGAACAAATAGATGCTGAAGGAGATAGGAACAGTGCCTAGCAAATCCCTAATTCCCTGCCACCCTAGCGCATTCTCTCTGGACAGCCAGTGTTGGGAATTTTTGCATGCTAGCTTAGAGAACCCTCTAGATACTCCCACTGTATGCCAGCTCCATAAACACACGTCCGTAACACACTGAGCCAGGGTCTAGAACTGGAAGCTTTAACCTAATTGGTGGGAATTTTTTTGCCTCTTATTTAAGCGGATATTATCACTGAAGTGTATGAAAGTGAGTTACAGGTTTAGGAGAGAGAACCTTTTTTTGGCACTGGGTTTAGTTGCATTCCTCCGTCTTGGGCAGTTATTGGGGAAGCTGCCACACACGATGCTGAGAGCTTCTTTCATATGGTGGAGGGGGCAGGTGTGCAGTTACGAAGCCTTGTAGCAGTGGAGTCAATGTTGGGCAGGAGATGCAACTGTAGTATGGTTCTTGCTGCTGGACTGAAGTTGGGAGACTTTTCTGCTTTGCTATTGTACTAATAAGTTTACCAAGATTACTTGTAAGCCACCAGCTTGAAGAGGTGTTACATTTAAGGCATGTTTATTGAAGCTTTTAAACGGACTTTCCCTGTTACCTTATAGTAACACGGACATGTCTTACATTTCTTCATTCCCAGTCCCTTCTGCCTGCATTCCATTAGCTGGAGGACTAGAGCAAGTTATCTCCCAAGGTGTGCTGTCAAGAGACTATCCTGGCTGCCATGGTTACCGTACATTACAACCTACCTCTGGAGACTGGAAACCTCATTAGTAAACCATTCTTAACATTCCTGATGATCTCCTCGGATCTCGCTTCCTTTCACTTTTACTTTTGTCTTCTTGAAACCGGTCGTCTTCTGCAGTCTCATTACCATGACTAGGATTTCAGAAAACGAATTCAGGTAGAAGCAATGTCAGTTCTTCAAATCGGGAAAACCAGTTGGGTTTTCAGAATACCCACACTGAATATGTAGGAGATGTTTCTGCTGCCTCTCTCATGCATATTCATTGTGGATATCCTGAAAATCCAACTGGCTGTGGGGCCCCCAGGATGGGTTTGGGGAGCCCTGCCTTCGACTCTTCTGTTCAAACTCTGGACTGTATCATTGTGACCACTCCTAGAGCAGAGTGCCATAGCAAATGGTTCAGTCTGCTTGCTACCCTGACACTGTGTCCCTGCTGAGGGCCCACTGCCCTTTACAAAAGTTAAGTATGTATTTATTATGTATGTATGTATTTATTATTTTTATATACCGACATTCATCTCAATTGAGATATCACACCGGTTTACATTCAGGTACCGTAGGTATTTCTCTATCCCCAAGTGTGGCATATATCAAATGAGAGAGGTCTGGGTTTAATCTGAGTGGCAAAAAGTCTTTTTAAAATTTTGATACAAAGCAGCAATCAAAATGAGTATCTTTATTATAATTTTTTCATTTAAAATATATAATCGTACAACATGGGCAAAGGCCAGTATTCTGTCTTCATCAGATGGTGGCATTCTGGTGCAGCAGGATTCCATCTCCCAAACTTTGGCTTATGAACTCACCTGGGGGTGCTTTCCTTGCATGCTACTCTTGAAGTTGGTGATTCTTCCGCAGTTGAGGTGGTGTGGCTCCTAGGTAATAGATCTAATTTCTAAGTTGAGTATTTTGAAATCAGGCTCTGTCTACCTGGTTGAGCCCAATTCTGCTCCCAGATCCTCTGGGCCTGCTGGAGCTCAGGGGGCAGTGAGGTGTTGAAGGAGGGACGACTCCTTTAGCAAATTATTCATCCCCAGTCCTCTTTCTGTCTCTTCTCCAATTTTTTCCCATTCTCTGGATTAAAAAAAGGAACAATGGGATAATTGCAGCCAAGTTCAGGTCAGCAGAATAAGATGAGAGCAGTGTCCTATATCAGGAAACTTCATACATACAGGAATAAGGGACTACACTTTTTTTTTTTAATTGATTGGAGATGGCTGAGCAGTGGCAACAATATGAAGGTGTAAGAGCTGGTGTGTTTGCAGCATGGCTGGCTTCTACTGCCCCGTGGTGATGGATAGTTGTTCTTTTTATTCCCTCTGGTGGTGAAGGCTATATTTTGGTGGGAACAGCGGACGTGTTGGAGCCTTCACGTGACCTGTTCCTGTCTGACACTTTTTTTTGAATGGGTGTGTTTGGGCCTGGATGAGGGAGAGGCCAACAGTTGTTTGGCCCCACAGGTGGATCCAATTCCTGATGTGAGCTGTATACCTTATTGTTTCCCTTGGTCTCCCACTTGGGTGGCCTTTCTCTTTGGAGTTTTTCAGGGCTCTTCACTAGGGCTTCTGGGCAATGTAAGGAGTTGATGGGGGAAAGATATCAGCTGAGGAAGCTGCTTCTGCACTCCCTCCTCTTGTGAGATCTGCCACTAAACACCCCAGGTTGACTAGTAAGGTTTTCAGCATTTTAAGGGGGCCTTCTCAGAGATCACCTAGGACTCAGGCAGAGAAGGAGCTGGATGCAGATGGCATTCAGCCTTCTATAGAGGAAGGGGAGTTGTCTTTCAAGGGAGAGGACGACTCAGTTATTCACTTGTTTCATAGGGATGTCTTCAGATAAGTAGTTTTTAAGCTCTAGGAAGCCTATAGAAACAAGGGTTCCCTTGTAGGAAATACATAGGGAAGGGACCATAAGGGAAATATAAAGTAAGGGTAAATCAGAGGTAGATATTTTATGTATATAAACCATCATAAGAATGGCATATGTTTGTTATGGAGCATATTGATTAGCTAAAAGTCATGGAATAATATTGGTGATTCCTTTCTGCCTAAGTGCAGTGTGTTATATGAAGGTTCCCATTGTCACTCCCTCTTATTTAGATGTTCAATTTCTTGGCAATTTGTTGATAAATCACTGTATTAAGTGGTTTGGCATCACTAATTGTATACTAGTGATGTTAGTGGTGCAGGTTCCACCTTCTATATTGCATATACACCTTGTGGCTACCATTTACAGATATTGAAAAGAACTGGCCCAAGGACAAATCCATCATAGAATGGAGGGAGATATCAATTTAAGCCTTAGCAGAATCAAAGGATGGTTAAGAAGTTATCATTGTAGCATTAATGGCAAGAGAATACAGATCCAGTTAGCAATATATTGGCTTTTACTAATTTAGGCCTCTTGGAGTTTAAAGCCTACTTTCATGTACAGTTTCTTTCCTTTATTCATTATATGATGGATATATTAGTGCAACAGCAGTCATTAGCCTCTGGTCGTCTTATAGGTTTAGTATGGGGAAAAATTGAGACTGGAGATGAAATCAGTCCTCTAGCTGTATGGGGTTAGCATAGGCAAGTTTTATGTAAATTAGTTCATGACAGTTTTGCATACATAAATTTTATTCTGGAATAGAATACTGTAAATGGACTAATGGGGAAGAGAACTTTTTCCATTAGATGAGTAAAAAAAAAAAGAGAAAATGTGCTCTCAGATTCAGTAGACTGCAAATTTTAGGGACTTTCTTACGAATTCCGGGGCCTGTTGACCAACAGGTGTTAGTAAATTGGATCCCAGTGAAATAATCTTTGCATAGCATGAGAGAGCTATTTTAGCGCTCTCATGCTATGTAAGTAAATGGCCAGTAAATGGCAATTGCTATGTAAGTAAATGCCAGTAAATGGCATTGCTCATTTATATGAGCCTTACTATGTGAGTGCCAGTGAACCATCTCTGTAGTAACAGATTACTCACAACATCTGGGAATATTAGTGTTGTCAAAGCTTCTGAGCCAAACTTTTTTAACTTGAGTCAAGTAGAACTGGCTCTTCACTGACTTCTATAATTAACCTATCTTTTAAAAGCTGGTGAAGAATCCTGGTGGTCCCTGTGCTCAAAGGTGGTACAGTATAAGTGAATTTAAACACGATTGCCCTCTTTGTTCTGCTTCGTAGTAGCCAGACTGTCTGAAAAAATATTTTGCTTAGGCAGCTGACACAGTCCAGAGAAGAAGCATAAACTGCCTTACTTCATTTGTTTTCAGAACTGCCTTGACATGAACACGAACACAACTGGTAGATGACTTTTACCACTGTTGAAAGATGCAGGGTTTAGAGCTGGTGGTGACATAAAGTATAGCTAAGACCTTTAGTTACAGTAAACTGAGAGATTAAGGACAGCAGGTTCCAGTGAATAAAATTTCCTGGTTCAGACCATAACTCTCAAACAAAAGCTAACAGGTCAGGATAGAGAAGAAGATAGATCCTATATTACTATATTAAGAAATCTTTTTAACAAGAGCTTTACTTTTCATTTTTGACTAAGGTCATATCTGTTTCTCCAGTGGGGGTTAAGGGGCAGTGAGCATTAACTTCTCATACTGTACAAGTTCTTAGGCTAAGAAGTGACTGTCCTCTATTCACAACGTCAACCTTATAGTTGATCTTGGCCAGAAGGAATTCAGAATTTTGGTGGCTATACATTTAAATCTGGAGCATTACATGGATCAAAAGCCTGCTTGGCTACAGAAGGCAAATAGCCTTTTGATTTAGTGATGTCACATGGATCCTTCCTTGGATCTTGAGGCAATTGTGGTTACTGTTCAACTATTCAGGCTCTACAAGTTGCTCAAGCCGAATGACTTGCAGCTGAAGAAGTGAACATCTGTAGCTTGAGCAGGCATTGAGTTACTTGGATTTGCTACCTGCAACTTTAGAAACTTTTATTCCATAAACCAGCATCTATGCCCAGCATTGTATTGATTTTGAAAAAAATTAGGGTGTGCCAGAAGCAGCATTGAGTTAGGAAATTTTTCTTAGTGGAGCGTCTTTCACGTTATCCATGGCATTTTGTCTCATCTTGGTAGCTTGATAGCTTCAGATCCCTTTGCATATGTGTAATACAGTGCTCCTAGACACCCATAATTTTAATGGCCCTAGAAGAAACTGCATGATTAGCCTGTAGCTGCATATTTAAGGTCTTCATATTCGGTTTAAACTGACTTTTCATCCATAAATTCCTGTATTTTTTTTCCCAAAGGTGACAATCTGTTTTAAACTGATTTCCACCCTAAATTTAGACTGAATAAAGAGCAGCTCCAAAACTGTGATTGTAGTGTGTTAGTCTTCCACTAATGCTGAAAACCAGAGTGGGCCAAAATGCACATTGCACTTCATGTCCTGCCCCAACCAGCGAAAGCATTTGCCCTCTAGTCTTGCTGATGTGGCATTTCAAGTCCCGATGCTGCTTTTTGAAGCAGGTCCCTCCACACACTGGAACCCCTTGCTGGCAGGCATCCTGGCCTTGCACAGAAGCAGAAGTGCAATGCTGCAGAGCATAGGAGTCACAGAAAGCGTGCTGCTGAGGGTGAGGAAGCCTGGAGCCACCACGGGAAAGATGAATGCTGTTAGGGGGAGAAGAAAGGGAGACTTACGGGCCAGTACAGTAAACCACGTGGGAGAGCGGGTGAGCGCCCACTCTCCTGTGCGCGCGATTCAGTAACTTAATTTATTTAAATTAGGGCCCGCGGTAAAAAGAGGCGCTAGGGACACTAGCGCGTCCCTAGCACCTCTTTTTTGACGGAAGCGGCGGCTGTCAGAGTTTGACAGCCAATGCTCAATTTTGCCGGCGTCTGTTGTCAAACCCGCTGACAGCCACGGGTTCGGAAACCGGATGCCATCAAAATTGAGCGTCCGGTTTTCAAACCGCGGGCCCATTTTAAACTTTTTTTTTTTTTTTTTACTTTTGGGGCCTCCAATTTAATATTGCCATGATATTAAGTCGGAGGGTGCACAGAAAAGCAGTTTTTTTTCTGCTTTTCTGTGCACTTCCCCGGTGCCAGCAGAAATTAACGCCTGACTTTGGGTAGGCGCTAACTTCTTAAAATAAAATGTGCGGCTTGGCTGCATTTTACTTACTGTATCGCGTGGGAATAACTAATAGGGCCATCAACATACATTTGCATGTTGCGGGCACTATTAGTCTCGGGGGAGTTGGATGCGCATTTTCGACGTGCTATTACCCCTTACTGAATAAGGGGTAAAGCTAGCGCATCAAATGCACATCCAAATGCTGGTTAACAGTGCCCTCCACCAGAGCGCACTGTACTGTAGCGACCTGTTAGTGAGGGCGGGGTGGGTGGGAAGAAAGAGGGACCTGCTAGGTAAGGGATGGGGTGCAGTGGGTGAGTCGGAGAATTTGCTTAATATTTTTTATTTATAAAATTTAATCGCTTTCCAGTTTTTACAATAAAATCTTTCAAAGCTATGTACATATTCACAAAATCCAACAACTTAAAAATTACAAAAAAGGATGGCTGTATGTTTTGTTGTTTTTTTTTTCTTCCTGATTTCTCTATCTTTAACCTCTAACAAGTTCTTTCCTAGTATTATGTTTTCTATTGGTTTGGTTTCTGTCCACCAAAAATAAGCTCAGGTATTAGGAGAAAATCAGACACATTTTCCAGTTTTTTGGGTTTTTTTTGTCATAATAAATCCTGAAAATCTGGAGCAGGTGGGGGGGAATAAGGTCCCTAGCCCTAACCTCTTACCTGCTGCATAATAAACATTCCTGAACCTTTCCGACCTCTTAATTCAGTCTTTTTTGAAGAAAGCTCCATAGTGTCGTCCTTGGACTCGGCGCTCCATGCCCCTGCCCATCTCCTCTTAGCTTGCAGGGAAGGGGAGGAAGGAGGAAGAGGCACTGCCCACCTAATTCAGCCCCTTTCCTTCTGTTCCTCTCTGCTTTCTCCCTGTCTTGAAGGGAACAGGGGGGGAGAGGACAGAGAAAGTAGAATGTTTGATCCCTCAAAGATCTCTGAAATGGAACTAAAGATGATTGTGACTTTTGGAGGGTGTGATGGCCCTCTTAGAAGATTTTAAGCTCTCTACAGGTATCTTTGAATCTGCCTAATGTGGCCACCCCTACACCAGCTACAAAGACACAAGCATCTGCTGGGGTGCAACAGCTGCCAGAGAGCATTAATTTAAATTCCTAGCTGTCTTGACTTGCTCATGGAGTTGGATTTAAGATTTTGGTGTCCTTAGGGGAGTGCTGCAGTGGGGGCCACTTTAGGCGCATGTGCTGGCACAACTTCAAAGTGTGGAGGCAGGCTCCTCTCTGGTCTTCAGTATTTCGTGCTCCAGGCGGTTGCCGATGCCTAAATCTGGGCCTGCTCTTCCCACTGCTGACGAGTTTCAAACTTGTGTTAGTTAAACCTTTTTGTTTGATACCATATGCTTAATATAGGTGCACATATAGGAGTAGGTTTTAAAAGGCATGCGCGTCCATGCACGCGCGTGTTATAGAATCTGTTGGCCGTGTGCAGGTGGCGGATGGGGGGGGGGGAATTTTAGTAAATTTACGTGTGGCCATGCAATCAGGCCTCCCCCAGTTCCCTCCCAGTCCGCTCCAATTAAGGAGTAGACTAGGAAGGAACTTCCTACCCCTTTGCCTAACCTTTCATCCCTTTCCCCTCTCCATCCCGACCCCTACTCAGCTACCCGAAAAATTTATTTTTCTGCTTCTCCCGAGCAGAATTAGTCTTCCGTGCGCTGGCTGGCTGCCGGCGCATGCTTCCCCGGGGCAGTGGCTAATGGCTGCTACCCCGCCCTCCGGCCCACCCCTTTTTCAGGGCTCGGCACTTGTGCGTGTATCAGGACTTATGCGTAGGGCCAAGCCCTTCTGAAAATGCACACGCAGGGCCCGGCCATGCACTTAACTCTGGATTTTTTATTTTATTTTATTTTTTACTTGTTCGGGCCTTTGAACATCCACCCTATAGTTCTGTATGATAAACAGCATTATAAACTACTGATACCAAAGGCTCATATACTCTGAAAGACAGGGACTTTCTCAAGCAAATCTAAAAAGGATGGTTGCACTCTTTCAATTCAAAACAGAAGTGATAGTTCACAGTAAAGTTTGTTACTTTTTTTATGTCTTAATTGATTTTTGTACTTGGTAAATTTATTTGTATATTTGTTTAAAAACAAATGAACTGTTTTCAATTTTAAAAAGTCGATTTTTACATAATCAGAGGTATGAATGAATGGAAAATTATGCAAATTTTCCATATAACTGCTAACTCTTGCCACAGGAAATGGGACGGGGTGCTCTGGTAATAGCCAGCTCTTTTGTTAGGCTGTCTGTGCCTCCCTGTGCACATGCATGGGTGGATGGCACATAGTTCTCGACGCTGCTGGCAGGGAGGCCAGGCCCCCCAGCATGAGAGAACATTGTAGCACTGAAGCAGCAGAGCCCCTCAGTTGGTGGGGATGCCAAACCCTGCCAGTGGGCAGAGATGCAGCTGCTGAATAGGGGTCTGGGGATGAACATGGAAGGGAGACTGGGCAGACAGTTTTAAAATGGAGAAGTGTAAAATGATTCACATGGGGAAAGGTAACCCACGCTGTAGTTAAACGATGTGAGGTTCCATATTGGGAGTTACAACCCAGGGAAAGGACCTGGATGTCGTCATGGACAATACTTTGAAATCCCTGTTCAGTTTGCAGTGTCATAAAAACAAACAATTTTAGGAATTTCTAGGAATGGAATGGAGAATTAAAACGGAGAATGTCATCATACCTCTGTATCGCTCCATGGTGAGGCCATACCTGGAGTACTGTGTGCAGTTCTGGTCGTAACATCTCAAAAGATATATTGTTGCATTTGAAAAAGTACAGAGAAGGTTGACAGCAATGACAAAGGGAATGGAATGGCTCCCCTATGAAGAAAGAATGAAGAAATTGGGTCTATTCACCTTGGAGAAGAGACAGCTGAGGGGAGAGACATGATAGAGGTGTTTAAAATCAGGCGTGGAATAGAACGGGTAAATGTAAATCTGTTTACTCTTTCCAAAAATACAAAGAGTAGGATCCATTCTATGAAATTAGTGAGTGGTACATCAGAACAAATGTGAGAATTTTTCATTCAATGTACGGTTAAGCTCTGGAATTCATTATCGGAGGATGTGATTAAGGCAGTTGGCATAGCTGGGTTTAAAAAAAAGTTTGGACAATTTCTTGGAGAAGTCTATAAATAGTTATTAACCAAGTAGACTTTAGAAGTAGCCCTTAGTTATCACTGTGCAATAGCAGCATATGATCCATTTACTGTTTAGGATCTTGCCAGGTATTTGTGACCTGAATTGGCCACTGTGGGAAACCGCATACTGGGCTTGATGCACTTTAAAGTCTGACCCAGCATGGCAAGTTCTTATGTTCTTCTTTTATTTTTAATCTGTTCCTTGTATACTTTTAGCTTCCCACCTTATTTCACTTGGTTTATCCCAAACCCCACAACTTGTTGAAAATGAGGGTTTATTTTAGCTTTTTAAAATATAGAATAAATAACTTTCCACCTTTCCTAAGTGAGCCTGTTCGCTGATACTCTTTCCAGCGCTATATAGCAGATCACAGTGTCAGAGAGAGGGATCAGTGCCCCATTTCTGCCTTGCCCCATTTCCCCCTGCACTGTGGCTCTTCAGAATACAAATGATTTATTGAGTTTTGCTGAGTGATGCTTTAGGGAACATTCCCGTTTAACAGGAAGATACAGTGCTGCCTCTTGATACATAGTGACCCACTTTAAGGCCTCTTCTTAATTTTTTTTTTTTCCCCTTCATTTTGGAGGTCATTTTCAAAAGGATTTACGCACTTAAAAGTGGGTTTTACATGCTTGAATGGGCTTTTGAAAATTGCTACTATAGTATGTTACATGCATAAATGTAGCTCCATCTCCCCCATATGTAAGAGAGGATATTAGGCATATATGTCTGCAAGTCGTTTAACTTTTTATACTACTCCCCGGAAAAGAATATCAAGCTAAGAGTACCTGCACTCTTTCTACCATGTCCTCAAATTGACCAAAATGCCTTTTAGATCCTCATCCTATTGATATTCCATCTAATCTTGTCTATCCTTAGATATGCTGCTTTTTTTTTTTTTAGTACATTAATGAAATTAAAGGTCTAATTTGTTAAGACAGAAATCTTTAGTGATTGAGCCCTAAGTTCGTTCCATCTATATACTTCTTGAAAAAGTGTATGCAACATGTGAGAGGACACCTGGTATATGTGGTTACAGAAGTGGAACTTATTTATAACAAAAAGGCATTCAACCAGACAAGCATGTGATAACCCTAATGACACTAAGTATTAGATATGATGATTTTACTTATTTCTAAAGGTGTCTATCTTTAGAGACTGGAAAGTGTTCTTAACTTGAAATGTTCAAGTCCGGCTTATAATTATTTCAAATAATACAATACTTAATGCTTTTGTCAGGTACCTTGCTTTTGGTGCTGCAGTTTGTCCAACAGTCATGGTAGCCGTGACTATAGGAGGGGGAGGGTACTGGAATATTAGGTTTTGCCTTTAGTTTTTAACCAATGCGTGCCAGTTGTTCATTCCTATTGTTCTTTGTTCCAGTAGGAGTTAAAGGCAGCCTACATCAACTGCATAGAGCAGACTCCAGCAATCCCTCTTTGCATAGAAATTCACTGAATGGAATTTCTGTATTGCAACCTGCATTTGAGATATGTAACACAAGACTCGCTGTACTGGTATGCTTTTGTACTGAAGTGCTGCTTGTGGATAACATTTTTCTGTTTGCGTAGGCATACAAAGCTTAGTGCAGCCTTCTTTTGGGACCTTTTTCAGAGTGTGGGAAGCTGGTGAGACTCTAGAGCCATTGCAGTAGATCACGCTGGTTATGTTTTTGTACTCTAGCTTTCCTTGTGATCCACACGATGAGGCAAAGTGGCGATAACCTCGGAGCAGAAGTGTGTAAGAGCAAAAATGGATTAGTTTGTCAAATTTCCAAGTATTTTTTTTAAGGGGCTTTTGAGTCCAATGATAAACTAACCAAATATCTAAGGCATTAAGTCTTACAATATCCACAGTAGGATCAAACTGTGAAGACAGAAGGAGCTGCTGCTTCATAACATTTTATTTATTTTAAGTACAGCTAAGCTGTTGTCATAGGAGTGATAACATGGAAAAAATGCTGACTGTATGAAAAGATCTCCCTGTAAGCACAGTGATCATCCAGGTGAAGGCCCACCAGTCTGCTCAAAGATCTAGGGGCTGATGTAATAAGACCCTTGCTGAAATCTGTGCTATTTTTCTGCACGATTCTTTTTTTTTTTTTTCCATTGTGCATGGCAAAAACGGGCAGCTGTGTGGTTAAGTATGTTAGTGAGAGATGTGAAAAAAATCCACGCAGAAACCATTATATGTGCCATTATGTGCATAAAACCACGCGCTGAAGGCCCTGTGTAGCATCCTGTGCGGGAAAACCCTCCAGTGGGTGGGGACCGGAAATTAATGATTATTGGGGTGAAAGCCTTTCTCTTTCAAGAAATTTAGTGGTCTGGGAGTGGGACTGAAAGTGGGACTCCTCTTGGGCCCTCCTTGAAACTGCATTCTCTCAGCCTGTTCTCTCTCTCTTTGACCTTCTGTCACATTGCCTTGCTATAAGGCTTCTGCTTTTCGACTGACCTACAGAATGTACAGTAGCATAAAGGTGATCATAATCCATGATTACACTAGAGCAGCATGGACGCACCCACCTCAGTGCTAGCAATGAGAAAAATGGTCTGTCTTACAGGTACTTTAACTTAACTCCTGCCCTGACCCAGGTACTAAAAAAAAAAAACCTGCTTGAAAAAACCCGCACTAACCATTCTCCCTGCAAGCATGGCTCCCTGCATAGCCCGTGAAAGGATAATTGCCTTCTTTACATGCCATTTGTATTCAACTGCGCAAAAGCTGCTATGGGTTTGGTGCGGGTTTGTGCGCATGTTTTCCCCTGCTGAACATGTTGCTACGTACGCGTGTAAGGTCATTTCAAGGGAAATGCACACACAAACCCACAGCTGGTTGAGCGCAGTTTGCTGCTGAAAAAGAAAATCGAAACTGGGTAAGAACCAGATCAGGACAGGTCTTCTGAAAGTGAATGCCTAAGAGTGCCTTCTATTACCGAGGGGGAAAAGTCCATGCCTGCAGTTGCCTGATATTTCTCTTGGCAATGCTGTTTAAAATGAAGCCTTGATTGCTCTAGAGGCAAAGAACGACACAAGGTTAGCAAGCACAGTTTTGAATGTGCAGGCAGAAGTGCTTTCCTACCCACTTCAGCTGCTACAGAGTGTGATGGATGGGGGAAGATCCTGACTTAGGGAGGAGGATGGGGTGTGTTGGGAGGCCATATTCTGCTGGAGAAGGGGAGGGTGGTGAGTGGTTCATGTCAAGCCTTGGGCCACTGGTAGGGGTAATACCCGTACTCTGTCGGCAGCAATAGCACACTGGTATGCTCTGCTGCAAAACAGCAGGTTGAACACCTATTGGCAAATCCAAATGTCTAATGCCCATGTTAAAATTGGCCATTTAATCTGGCTTTGTACACTGGCTTCATAGCCTTAACGCTTGCAGAGGAATAAATGACATGCTGTACGTCCGGGCTTCCCAAACCTGTCCTGGGGACCCCATAAATGGTTGGGTTTTCAGGATATCCACAATAAATATGTATGAGAGAAATTTGTGTAGCAAGGATTGCGAGGGAATATACAAGAAACTCCCTCAAACCACCTTAAGAGATTAGCCACAGCTCTCTGGCTTGGTCCTCCCTAAGTATCAGCCCCACAAGGGATTCTGGAGAAGGGAGGCTCCCCTCACCCTACTATAAGAAAGTGGGGACGCTCCAGGGAACAGGCAAGAGACCAGAGTACCACCAGATGGCTGCAAGGAAGGATTGCTGAGGTTAGCAGCCTTTGGAAGCTGGCTGTTTTTTCTGTTTTTTAATAAATAAAATTGTATATAAGGACACAGCCAGTCTACCTCCTTTATCCCACTGGTTGTTTCCCAAGCCAGGACTGCCCAAGTTACCACATGAATATTCAGTGTATGCAAATTTCTCATGCATGTTCATTGTGGAGATTCTGAAAATCCAACTGTTTATGGGGTCCTCAGGACAGATTTGGGAAGCCCTGCTCTACTACATGGAACTGTGCAAGGAGAAGTAGTATTCAGAGCAGCTGTGTTGTGTGTGTGTGTGTGTGTGTGTGGTGTTTTTTTTTTTTTTTTTTTTTTTTTTTGTATGTAGGGTGGTGGTGTGTGTGGTGTTTTTTTTTTTGTTGGTTTTTTTTTTGTGAAAAGACAATGAATGTTTCCCATTGTAGAAAAAGCAGCAAATTGATGGGATGAGGCAGAGGAAGATGACTGTGATCCACAAGAAGAGGCAGATGATCCAGGTGACACAGTAAAACAAGGCAGATGATCAAAAGGATGAGCCAAAAGAAGAGCTTTTATTGCTTATAGAATTTTTTTTTTTTTTGTGCAATGATTATTGAATGGAGAAAATTAGGTTTTGATTATATGGAAATGTAACTTTTTTTTTTTTTTTTTTTTTTTAATTTATGGGTTCTGTAATTCATAGCACAAACCTTTTCAGGCAGTCCAGTTAGCCTTTTGACTTTTCTGACATAGAGATCCCCCTTTATATTATGGAGACATTGAGTGTGACTTTAAACAAAAGTTTCAATTGAACAGGTAGCTTTGAATTCATCTACCATTTTAAGATTTAGTTGACATCTGTTATGTCCTCTAAAGCCAGGGCTTCCCAAACTCATCCTGAGGACCTCTCAGCCAGTCGCACTTTAAAGACATCCACCACGAACAGATTGTGACTAAATCTGCACAAATTGGAGACCCAGTATACGCAGATTTTGAACGCATAGTCTTTTGTGTATTCTGAAAACCTGTCTGGTCTCTGGGACAGATTTTGGAAGCCCTGCTGTAAGCAATAGCTGTGTGGTAAGAAAAAAAAAACCTTATTCTTTCCTATCTTTATACCACATCTAACCCATTTTGTGTTGCATGCTGGAGTTTGTTCATCTTGCCCTGTAAAATATTTTCCAGTGCATCCTTTTTCAAGCAGCGGCTGCTTCTGCAGGTTTTGCATTTTCTGACATGCGGTGCTGCAGTTCCAGATGGTTGAACAAATGGCGCTCCATTTCTTCTTTAGTTGCTTGGGGTGTCCCATTCTGGTCTGTAGGCGGCTAAAATGTTTTTCTGGTTTTTGCCACTAAACAGTCTTTCTTGTTAAATGAGGTCCATAAAGTGAGGTGGTGATCAGTTAAGTACAAAAAGATTTAATTAGCCCTGTAGTTACATCTATGGTTTAAAAAAACTTGTTTGGTTTTTATACCACTAATACAAATAATCCATCCTAAGCAATGTACATCAAGAAATCCTCCTAAAATGTATATAGACATTTTACTGTATAAAATATTTCACAAATTAAAATCTCAGTAATAACATTTTAAAATGCTAAACAGTGACTAAAATTAATATAATTGCCATAAAAATACTTTTCCTTATTTGAGTCCTTATGGAGTTTCTACCCAGTGATGATCTATTATTTAAATTTTGTTGGAAACAACCACATTTTAACCCACCTTCTGAACCTCCAGTAATCCATTTCACAATATCTAGGCTACTAAAGAAAACATCCTGTTCAGAAGCCGAATCCTCTGCATATCCTTCAAAGTTGGAACCCACCATAATGTGTCTTAACTTGGTGGAAGCAGCTGAGCATGTTTGCCAGCTAAACGGACTTCCCCTTTCTTATTGCTCAAAGTTAAGACCAGAATCTTAAATTTAATGCAGGCCGAGATTGGCAGCCAAGGCAAGATTCTCTGCATAGGTGTCATCCTTTCCCTCTGATGTAACTCAGAATGAACCTGGCAGCTGTATTAAATATTATAGACCCATTCACGAAGCATTGCAATAATTTAAAAGGAATATCACCAAGGAGAGGGCCACAGATTACAAGACTTTACCATCTAACTGTAATTGTAATCCTCCCACAAGCCATAGTTATAGTAGGTTTTCTTGGCTATTGCCAGTGCGTGAGATTCTAGATAAAATGGCCATTCTCTTATAACCCCTACATTCATTTTAAGTGTTGGCCCATGATCTACATCTCCAATCTGTATAATTGGCAGCTGTTTCAATGGGTTCTGATCACCTATTCTCATTTCCATTTTAGAACTCTTTTTTTTAGTTTTAATATTCTTGCCAATAACCAGCTAGTAATAACCTTCAAACAAAGCTGAACAATTTCTAAGGCATGATCTTAATTAGATTGCAGGCTCTCTGTTAATTGCATTGGAGTGGAGAACCAGGAAACCAGGGTTCAAATCCCACTGCCACTCCTTGTGACCTTGGGTAAGTCTTAAGTATCAACTTTGATTGTGAACCCTCCGTGGACAGGGAAGATACCTATTGTACCTGGATGTTAACTCGTGGTGAGCTAAATACATTAAGTATCTATGTACTAGTGTCCCTGTATGCCATGATGCTTTATCTTTCTAAGGGGATAGAGAAATTGAAATGAGGAAGACTGCAACACTCCTACCGGCAGTGATCTAGATGTGATGTTTCACTGTTTTTCAGCTGACTGACTTCCGCAACAGAAAAGAGATCTGTTTTAATACATTCCCCCTCTAATCCTGTCATACTACACTTATTCTCCACTATCAGATGATCTGCTAGATCAAGGGAGTACAAATTGAGGGGGGGGGGGGGGGGGGGCATGAAAGATCCGAAGGGAGGAGATCATGCTGGCTTCCCTAGCAATTCATGGCATGGCAAGCTCTGGAGGGAAGGAGCTGTCAAAACGCTTAGGTGCCCCTCTTGTGGGATGAGGGGAAGAACTGCTTTTACTGTGGCAGGCCTGGGCAGGGAGTGTGGGGTGTTTGGAGGTTTTTTTTCTTCCTGTCCCTCAGATTGAGTCTATAGCTAACTTTACAGTGACTGTGAAGCTGCATTTGATCGAGAAGCAGTATATCATAGTAAAGATACCATGGACTCCCAAATAAAGGTTTTGAGATTTATATTCTAATTCTCCTGAAGAAGCCCGGCGGGGTGAAACTCTGGTCTTTGTTGTGGTCTTTTATATGACACGGGATATTTTGTGTAAAAGTATTCGATTTCAGGGTCTTTCATATGATATGGGATATCTATGCAAATTCCTTTGGTTTTGTGATAATTGTTTGAATTTTCACAGGTGCACAACATATTTTATTTCACGTAAAACATAAGTGGATGTTTTTCACCAGTAATGATTAAAAGATTTTTTTTAACTTGCCTATTAAGCATTGTTGCAGCTTGACAGTGAGATGAGGTTATGAACTGGCCTTTTCATCTATTTCAAGAATTGGATGTTGCGTAATTGTGTCTTGTTTATTTTTCATGTTTATGTGGTAAGGATACTGCTTGGTTCTTATTTTTCTGCCAAATTTTGTGTATGTATAAATAAATAATACAAAAACCCCCCATATATATTTGTATATATATTTCTCCTAGGACAAGCAGGTTGGTAGTCTTCACATGTAGGTGACATCATCCGATGGAGCCCGGCACAGAAAACGTTTGTCAAAGTTTCTAGAAGCTTTGATCAGCAGACTGAGCATGCCCAGCCTGCTACTATCCGCGTGTCCACGTGTGGTTCCCCTTCAGTCTCTTCTTTTCCGCAGTGCAGTTGCCTCGCGGTCCGTGGAGCTCCAACATTTTTTGAATTTTCTCTCTTTCTTCAAGCTGTTTTTCAGATCCTTGTCTGGTCCCCCTTCGCAGTCTGTGCCTTCTCGGTACAGTAAGACTTTTTCGGCCATATTTTTCCAACTTGCGGTCAATTCCTGATTCCCCACCCTGCAGTGTTAGTCAGTCATCGACCACATGCCAGATATTTTTTATGGCATCGACGGGTTTTTGTCGGTGCCCCCAGTGCCTGCAGACCATGTCATCATGGATCCACATGAGGTTTGCATCCTCTGCCTGGGGGCCTCACACGACGTCCAAGAGTACCGTCTGTGCAACCAGAAGACACCCAAAAGGTGTCAGGCGTGCCTCGACAAAATGGAGAAACTTTTCTGAACCCCGAAATCCTCTACACCTGAGTTGGTTTCTTCGCCCAAAGGTCGCAGAGAGCTGTCTGAACCTCTCCCCCCCCCCCCCCCCCACCGCGACCCCTCTGGCCAGCACCTCAAAGGACCAGGGAGAAGGAGATCAGACCTTGGGGTCGTCTACTTCCTCAGTGCTGGAGAAAGACCGGGCCGAGCACCAGAAGTGGTTCTGGAAGCACTGGCACCGATCACAGTCCAGACACAGTTCTGGTTCTGTATCGGCAGCTGCTGAGCTGCCATCGAAGCAGAACTGGCCACCGGAGACCCCCATCGTCTGGTGCCCCCAGTAGCCCGATGCATTCCCCATCGACACCGGTGTAGGGTACCATGGACCAGAGGATGAGCCGGTGATGCCTCGTTCCCCTCTATCAGTCCTGGCCACCCAGGGCTTCCAGGAGGAGTTGGACCACAGGGTGCAATCGGCAGTGCTCAAAGTGCTGCATGGTATTGTGCTGCCAGTGCCACCGGCCCCCATACTGGTGCCAGAGCCTCCACCATCGATGTTAGCACCTCTGTTGGAGCATCTGGATGTCCTTCTTGGTGCCTTACCGGCAGAGGGCCCCTCGGGCACCGGCTATCAGTCACCAATGCCCTCCACAGGAGCAATCCCGAATCCTCTGAGGAGGAAGATGCGGCCGTTGCAGATTCCCTCTGGTTTACCACAGCCAATAATCCCCTCTATGCTGTGGGATCCATCTGTGCCCTTATGGCCTCCGAGGCACTCATAGCCCAGGTCCCTATGACCCCTGGGGTGATGACTTCTCAGACCCCCTCTCGGAACTATCACCTCCAGAGGAGCGGCGTCTGTCACCACCTGAGGACCTATCCTTTGTGGGGTTTGTCAGGGCTGTGGCTGAAGCCATCTCCTTTCAGATCCTTACGGAGGAGGATGCACGTCACAAGAGGTGGGAAGTCCTACAGTTCATTGACGCTTCTAAGGAGGTCGTGGTGGTTCCGATTCATGATGTTTTTAAGGAACTCCTCCTCCGCATGTGGGAACGCCCCACCTCTGCCCCTCCGGGATGCAAGCATAGGGAAGTAGACGCCATAGAGAGAAATTTTCCAGGGCGCCATGCTGGTTGCCCGCATTGTGGCCTACCAACTCTATATGACTCAGTACAACAGCAATCTCTGGAAGCGAGTCCAGGATTTTGCAGAGGGTCTTCCTCAGCAACAGCAGGTAGCCTTTGTTGCCATTGCCTCACTGGCCTGGAAGCAGGAAGACACTAGGTGCGTTCCACCTACAATGTTTTGAGACTGCAGCCCGCTTAGCCTCCATAGGCATTGGTGCCAGAAAGATGGCTTGGCTCTGGTGCGGATCTCTGGCCAGAATTCCAAGATAGGCTCGCCGACCTCCCCTGTACAGGTGAAGTCTGTTCGGGGATAAGGTCCTGGATGTGATGGCGCAGTTGAAGGACCATCATGATACCCTCCAGCAGCTATCTGCTAGTGCCTCAGAAGGGCCGTCCTTACCCAGGAAATCCTCCAGGCAAGGTTCTCATAAACCTTTTTATCGGCAGAGGGAGTATTACCCTCTGGCCACTTAGACTCGCCCACCTCAAACCAGTTCCAGGGTTGACCCCCCCCCCCCCCCACCCCTCCCGCCCGCCAACATTGGGCCTCTAGGCCCCAACAGACTCCCCAGTAAACCCCGGCCACAGGCCTTTGACTGGCAGCAAGGGAGTGTAAGTCAGCTGGCAGTTCCCCTGGCGTCCGATTTCCCCCAGTCGGAGGCAGGCTTCTCAGCTTCGCCTGTTGCTGGGAGGAGAGAGAGAGGACCCAGTGGTCTATCGTTATCGTCCGCCAGGGGTATTGTTAAATACTTCAGCCGGCTCCCAGGGACTCTTTTCCCCCCATGTCAATCGTGGGGTGCATCCACCCATTTGGCTGTTCTTAAAACAGAACTCTCCACCCTCCTTGCAGTGGAACCGGTCCCTCATCATCAACAGGGCCAAGGGTTCTACTGAAAGTTTTTTTTTTTTTTCCGCCTTCTGAAAAAGAATGGTGGCTTGCGCCCCATTCTTGACCTCAGGGTGTTGAATTTTTCTCTTACAAAAAAAACAGTTTAAGATGATCTTTCTGGGTATGCTGATCCTGCTCCTCCAAAGAGGAGACTGGCTTTGCGCTCTCCACCTCAAGGAAGGCATACACACACATTGCAATTGTCCCCAACCACAGGAAGTACCTCAGCTTCGTAGTGGGGAATGCACGTTTCCAATAAAAAGTGCTGCTCTTTGGGCTGGTAGTGGCCCCCCACGTCTTCACCAAATACTTAGCGGTGGTGGCTGCCTACCTCAGGCTTCACTCGGTCCATGTGTTTCCATACCTAGATGATTGGTTGGTCAGGAGCGACTCCCACCCCGGTACTTGCAAGCTCTGGCCTTGATGATGCAGACAGTGGGATTCATTATCAACTTCCCCAAGTCACACCTCTGCCTGTTCTCCCAGCTGGATTTCATAGGCGCCAGGTTGGACATGGCGCAAGCAAAAGCTTTCCTGCCCAGGGATTGGATGATTGCCCTTGCCTCACTGGCTACCTTTATCCACAGCAGCAGGGAGGGTACTAACCCATCTCCTGCTCTGCCCACATGGCAGCCTCCGCATGAGGAGCCTTCAGTGGGCCTTGAAGTCCCAGTGGCAGCAGGCATCTCAGGATCTAGAGGCTCTAGTTAAGTCACGGACCCTCTCGGGGTATCTCTAGCCTGGTGGGAAGCTCTCTCCAATCTGGAATGAGGATTTCCTTTTCAGCCCACACCACTCCAGGTGACCCTTGCCAGCGATGCTTCTCCTCAGGGGTGGGGAGCCCACATGAACGGCGTACACACCCAAGGCTTTTGTACAATCACCGAGGCACATTGCCAGATAAACCTTCTGGAGCTTCGGGCGATATGGTATGCCTTGCGAGCTTTCAGAGACCAGTTGTCATCCAGGGAAGTTCTGATCAGAACAGACAACCAGGTCGCAATGTGGTACATCAACAAACAGGGCGGCACAGGCTCGATCCTCTTCTGCCAAGAGGCGGTGCAGGTTTGGAGCTGGGCCCTCTCCCAAGGGATTTATCTCTAAGCCACCTACCTACCAGGTCACCTCAGTGTGCTGGCGGACTACCTCAGCCTGTCCTTCCCACCACATGAGTGGTCCCTTAACCTGGCAGTGGCGGTTGACTTGTTCCTCTGATGGGTTACGCCGGATGTGGACCTGTTTGCCTCCCCTCTCAACCACAAGGTGAACAGATTCTGTTCCCTGATAGCGGAGAATGGCCATCCGGCCTGTGATGCCTTCTCCCTTCACTAGGGGCAGGGCCTCCTGTATGCATAGCCCCCTCTGACAGAGTCTTCGAAAGAAGCATTAAAGCTTCAGCAGGACTGGGGGACCATGATTCTCATGGCACCCTCCTGGCTAAGAAAGGTTTGGTTCCCACTTCTCTAGGACCTGTTGGTGCTTGCACCCATTCCGCTGGGGACAGCACCCAACCTCATATCACAGAACCAGGGCACCCTGCGCCACCCCAACTTACGGGCGCTGGCCCTCACGGCTTGGATGTTGAGCGCGTAATCCTCCACCCCTTACAGCTCTCGGACCGTATCCAGGAAACCTTTGACATGGAAGTCGTACAGCTCAAAATGGAAGCGTTTTTCCATTTACTGTGGAGGGCATGGGTTAGACCCCTTTCTCATGCCCTCTTCCCTGGCTGCTGGACTACCTGTGGCACTTATCAGAGTCTGAGCTCCATATCCGTTCCGACAGGGTGCAGTAAGTGCGTATCACCGAGGTGTTGCTGGAACGCCCATTTCGGTCCAGCCCCTTGTTGGCCGCTTCATATGGGGTCTCTTCCAACTGAAGCCCCCTCTTCGGCCACCGGCAGTGCCCTGTGACCTCAATGTCGTCTTGGCAAGACTGATGTGGCCTCCCTTTGAGCCACTGCAGTCTTGTGACCTGAAGTTCCTCACCTGGAAAGTCATATTCCTGGTGGTGATTACTTCCGCTCGTATGGTCAGTGAGCTGCAGGCCTTGGTCATGTATGCACCTTACACTAAGTTATATGACCGGGTGGTTCTGTGTATGCATCCTGAGTTCCTGTCCAAGGTGGTGACTGATTTCCACAACAACAAGTCGATTGTTTTACCCACCTTTTTTTCTGAGACCTCATTCCCACCCAGGGGAATGGGTTCTCCACACCCTGGACTGTAAATGGGCTTTAGCTTTCTACCTAGATCGTATGGCGAGCCATAGACAGTCCACCCAGCTCTTCATGTCATTTTGATTCTAGTAGGCTGGGGATGGTGGTGGGAAACAGACCTTGTCTAACTGGCTAGCAGATTGCATTGCCTTCTGCTATGTGCAGGCAGGCCTTCAGCTAGCTGGCAGAGTGAAGGCTCATTCTGTGCGGGTGATGGCGGCGTCCGTGGCTCATTTCCGTGCAGCTCCCATCGCGGAAATTTTCTGGGCTGCGACCTGGAGTTCTCTCCACACATTTGCAGCTCATTGCCTTGACAGGGATAACAGTCAGGACAGTGCCTTCAGTCAGTCTCTCCTGCGCAACTTGTTCCTGACCTGAACCCAACTCTCTGCTCGTGCTTCTTGTGGGACCAGACAGCCCCTGTTTTTTCCCCACAGTGCTGCAGTTGTGTTGTGCCCATTGGCACCTTGTTCGGCCACTATTGGTCCCTCCGGTTGAATAGGGCAGTCTGGAGCTCTGTACTCACCGACATGTGAGGACTACCATCCTGCTTGTCCTAGGAGAAAGCACAGTTGCTTACCTGTAACAGGTGTTCTGCTAGGAGAGAAGGATGTTGGTCCTCAGGAATCCCATCCGCCTTCCCACGGAGTTGAGTTCACCTTTGGTTTATTTTATTTTTTCACTCATCTGCTTGCTATGTTACGAGACTGAAGGGGGACCTTGTGTGGATGCACAGATGGTAGCAGGCTGGGCATGCTCAGTCTAGTGGTCAAAGCTTCTAGAAACTTTGACATAAGTTTTCCGTGCCGGGCTCCATCAGAGTTTTTGAAAAAAGGAAAAAAGAAGAAAAACGTTCTAAAAAATTGAAAAAAATTATTTCCTCTAAGGGTCTGCTTTTAAAAAAGCAACACACAAGCGGCAGTGTCAACCACGGTTCTATAAACGGTTACCCTGTGATTGAACTTGAATGGGCAGCCAAAGTTTTCTTGGCATAAAAGTTACCAACGCTAATTTAGCAGGAATGTATATTAGCCCACCTATGAAGGTAAACCAATGAACTGTGTTTCATATGTGACTTCTTTTTTGAGAGAGTTATCGTATTAAGTCACAATTATTCCAGTTTTTTTGAATAAGGGCTCCATCAGATGTCACCCACAAGTGAGGACTAACATCCTGCTGTCCTTGGAGATCACCTGTTACAGGTAAGCAACTGTGCTGTGTATATGTGTGTGTGTGTGTGTATGAAATAAGCTATCTTGGGGGGGGGAGGCCCCAGTCAGTTGCATGAATGGAAGGAGGCTGTGGCTCAGTTTGCTCACCCCTGTAATAGATCAAATGCTGAGGATAAATCCAGGATTGATGGTCTCTGACCATAATATAAAACTCTTATCAGTGACTGCCACCAATACTGATTTTGTTTACGGCTTCTTCTAAAGTCTAATTTGTCATCACATTTTTGTAAGTCTTCGAGAAATGTACTCATTTGAACACTTACTATTCTATCCAAAATCTTAGCTAGAAAAGGTGGATTAGCTGCTGACCTATAAATTTTCACATCTGGATCCATCGGTCTACTGAATTTTTTTTTTTTCACATGAGATTTGATAATCGAAAGTTTTTTAACCATCCAGGAACTCTCCTTTGTTTATAGATCACAAAGTAGTAAGGCAATGGTTCTCAGCCTTTCATGACCTCTGTACCCCTCTCAACACTTTAAGATGACTTGTGTACACTCAGGGTTGCAGAAAATCAAAATGTTGCATAAAATGCTATATTTACATTTGTGTGATATTTTGGGCTTGTGTTTTTGTTTTTGTCTTTTTTTTTTCTTTTCAATTGCCATTTAACTGCTTAAAAAAATGCCTGTGTCAGATACTGATGTTGCTAAAGTCAGTCTACCAGGTAGTAATGTTGGTGCGGTGGTGAGTTAGCTGGAAGGCACTCTTCATGTGGTGCATGTAGTATATCTTTACATATTGTCACCAGTATGAAGCTGCTGCAGGAGGGGAGGGAGCATCAGCCAAAGTTGTGATTTTGTATATATATATTTTTTTATATTGCTCATATTAGGGAAATGGGGAATGACTCACTTCTTTACCCATATTACTTTGCTGCACATAAAACCTATTTATTTTTGGCATTTTTTTTAATGATACCTCCTAGGTAGGTGTGCAGATCTCTGCTGCCAAGGGATCACCGTGAGCACAGAGGCTTTCTGCACAGTGGCAAGTGGTCATCTCCTCCACTTTGGGTTCCCTTTTCTTGTGCAGTAGACTGTGCGTTACCCCCTGAGTGGCTTCCAAGTATTCCAGGGGCTCACAGACCCTGGGCTGAGAACCACTGTGTTAAGGCTGTGAAGAGCCATGATATTGTGGTGTTAGTGATAGGTAACATACATAACACAGTAACAGCGTAGGTGATGGCAGATAACAGTTGGCCCGTTCAGCCCCCCCACCAGTTGTTTTCCTCTGTGGCTGGCTGTCTGTCATGTTGGGTAGATGAGCATATATATTTTCATACTTACACCAACACTGATTTCCCCAACACTGGTTTCCCCTATGTTTACCTCACCTCTCCTTATTTCTACAGTTGTCCTCTCCTATCCTAAGCATGTTTACATTTGTTACAGTAATTGCCTCCATTGGTTGGCCATGCCAGGCACGGTCATGCTTGTTTTGGTGCTACTGGTCTGGCCCCATCTTGCTCAGAGTCAGAACCGGGTGTTTGCAGTGGAGATCCTCATGCTTCCAGGAGAAACACTCTGAATCAGAAATAATGCTGCACGCCTTCTTTGGCAACATGCAAAGGTATGCAACTTGTGGAAACTAGTGTAGGAAAATGAACATTTATATACACAGTTGCATGGTTCTGTACATAGGGGTTGTGCTGGTGTGACCAGATACAATAGGCAGGGAGGAAGATGGAGAATCTACTCACTAGTACAGGCTATATCCTATCCAGGTAAACATTATTCTCTCCTTTTCCCATGCAGTGTCAAGTAACATAGCTGGGGAATGTTAACTCATAGCTATTGTTACTTCAAAATTTCTTTTGGTTCTAACCGAGTCCCATATTTAATCCAGTACCCAGGCCGCCTTCTGTGTCTGCCATTGAGTTTTTTTGCAATAATCTAGTCAGCAAAACTAGAGAAGCCATTGTTCAAATTTCGGATATCTCGTGCTTTGTTAATAGGGGTTGTAAAATTGCTGCTCTGTGCAAGTTACCCCAGTGATGGACGGGGAAAGAACATCACAGTAAAGCATAAAAACATAAGTTTGCCTTACTGGGCCAGACCGAGGGTCCATCCAGCCCAATATCCTGATTTCAATAGTGATAATCCAGGTCACAAGTACCTAGCAAGATCCCAAATGGTAAATATATTCCATGCTGCTATTGCTCAGTGATAAATAATGGCTATTCCTTCATTCTACTTAGTTAATAAGTGTTTGACTTCCCCTCCAGGCACTTGTCCAAACTTTTTTTTTCTTTTTTTTAAACCCAGCTAACTGCCTTAACCACATACTCTGGTAATAAATTCCAGAACTTAATTGTGTGTTGAGTAAAACAAAAATGTCTCTGATCTTGTTTTGAATCTGCTACTTAATAATTTCATGGAGTGAGCCCTAAATTAAAAAAAAAAAAAAAAAAAGTCTGTGTTTTTTTTATTTTTTTTAAAGAGTTAATAACTGATTTACTTTTACTTGTTCTCTTCCACTTTTGGTATGAGAGATTTTTCAAACCTTTTTCATAACAAACTGCATGCTTTTTATTTCAAAAGTGTACAAACCTTAAGAAATAGAAAGCATTGTGACAAAAATGGAACAAGACCCAGTGGACTGACCCAAAGGGTAAGCAGCAAGGTTGAGAGAGATTTCAAAGTGTCCCAAAGTGCCCTAAAACCCCATTTGGAGAGCTTGCCACCACTTCCTTTTTCCTCTCTGTTCTAAATGACTAAAAATGTTTGTGGCTGTCTGTTTGAAGAGGCGGAAAGGAAATGGGTGGCATTTTAAAAATGCCACCCATCTGATAGCTAGTCATGCTGGGTTTCATCATTTATGGAAATAGCATAATAAAAAAGATGCCATGGAAACTTGGAAAGCAGCTGAAACCTCAGTCTTTATATACTACACAATGTCTGCAAAGCTGCTTTTTTATTTTGTTGAACCCAAATCTGATTTATATTCAAAAGATACATATCTCGTTGCTGGCGCTCCATACTTAGTCCAGTCCCTCTCATTTTTGTAAAAGCTATTTCTGTATCATACTTTGAGGAAGAGGCTTTCTCTTTCAGTCCTCTTTAAGCTGTCTCTTGTTGTAAAAGCTAAATGGCTTCTTTTTGTCTGGCAGTTCTCACCTGTTCCTGTTTGAACTGCTAGTTGGGGCAACAACAGCATTGTGTGTTAGTAACTACTTGGGGTAGTTTTCCCCACTTTTTGTTCCTTTTTTTCCCCCTCCAATCCAGCTATTGCCCTGGATGAGAGGCCTGTCGAAGAACTTTTGTATTGTTCGCTCAGAGTTGAACATTTTAACAAGTTGAGGGATGGGGGAGTGTGTGACAGGAGAGGAAACTCTTTCTCCTCTCTCACAACAAATGTTAAAGGCTTGGGAAATGAATTGCTCAAAGTAATAACTTGGTTTCTAAAGTTTGCCCAACTTCTCAAAATCAATTATACAGCACAAATAATTTTTGTCTTAATACCCGGTATTATCATTCATTTTCTCACTCACATAAAAATCATGTACACAAAATGCATATCTGTAAATTGCTATTCTAACAAACACAATGGAAGCAGCAAAATGTTAAATGCAAGTCCATTTCTTGTACATTACCTGATTTTTCAATGCTGCTTTTTTCAATAGACATTCTTGTCACACTCCTCCTCTGCGCTGTAAATAGCAAATAGACAATTCAAAGTAAAGATTAACAACAAAGAATCACAACCGATCCCTTCCAACCGGGGAGTCCCTCAGGGTTCCTCCCTTTCCCTTACCCTCTTCAACATTTACCTCTTACCTCTATGTCATCTACTTACTAAACTAAACCTAACTCACTATCTCTACGCGGATGACATCCAGATACTCATCCCAATCTCAGAATCCTTACAAAAAACCTTGGCTCACTGGAACAATTGTTTGCAACAGATCAATCATCTTCTCTCCAGCCTTTGCCTCATTCTTAACAACAACAAAACTGAGATCCTAATCATCAATCAAGACATCAACATCAAACTTCTAAACCCAGCTGACCTACTCAACTCATCCACTCCCATATTAAATCACTCACCACATGTTCGAGATCTAGGTATCATGCTAGACAATCAGCTCAATTTTAAAAAATTCATAAGCACAACCACCAAAGACTGTTTTTATAAGTTACAAGTCTTAAAAAAATTGAAACCTCTTCTTTATTTCAACGATTTTCGGATGGTCCTACAAGCCATTATTCTATCAAAAGTCGACTATTGCAATTCGCTTCTCTTTGGCCTTCCATATTCATCCATCAAACCCCTCCAAATGCTACAGAACTCTGCAGCCAGAATCCTTACCAATACGAATAAAAGAGATCACATCACCCCCATTCTCAAGCTCCTCCACTGGCTGCCTATAAAGCAAAGGATCCTATATAAAGTACTCACCGTAATTCATAAATCCATTCACAATATCTCTCCTCTTCAATTATGTAACCAACTACGCCCTCACTCCTCCTCTAGACCCATCAGAGGAGCATATAAAGGCACACTCTATGTACCTTCAACAAAATCCTCGCATCATAAACGTGCCATATCTACAGCAGGCCCCATTCAATGGAATGCGCTCCCACCAGACATTCGGCTTGAGTTCTGCCACTCTTCATTCAAAAAAAAAAAAAACTTAAAACCTGGCTCTTTAGCCAAGCTTTTCCAGGACCATGATCATCATTTTTTCCCCTCCAACCAGCAAGAACATATCTTCTTCACAAACCCCCATTTTCCATACCACTACCTACTTCGGTATCTAATCTCTTGCTGCAGGACACTTGAGACTTTCTCACTTATACGTTATAATTTTTATGCTCAATAAGACCTGTCAACTTAATTGTTTAAGTCTTTTTTTTTTTTTTTTCTCCTTTATCTTTTGGTCATCAATGTTACAACGTTATTGTTACATTTTGAACTTATGTACACTGTTCCAAGTTTCATAACCTTGTTCTATGTAATGCCTTTTGGCAATTTTCATGTTCTGTTTCAATGTAAACCGATGTGATCTTTATTTCATATAGGAACACCGGTATATAAAAATCTAAAAATAAATAAATAAATAACTGTACCTGCATAAACGAATATATTAATGTGTCAGTCTGTCAATGCCAATGATGGTACTTGGTGCCACAAAATCTGAGCCACATGTTTTCAAATGTTTCTGCACTTGATAGCCAGATGTGGCTGGGAAGATGGCAATGTGCTTTCCTACAGGTAGGTGCCACTAACAAGACGAGTGCTGACCCCCTGTTTATCTCATGGGTGATACCTGGTGGCAAGAAAGGCACATTGGCACCTAGAAGTGATTGCTAGCACCCACTCATACTAGAACATGGAAGAATGCTCTGCTTCCGTAGGAGGGGCAGGAAGAACACACTAAACCACTATTTATCTTTTTTTTTTTTCTTTGCCTCATCTTCTCTTACCTCTGTCAGGGTTGCCAGGGAGATGGCATGGCCTAACAGTTAAAGCAATTGACTGGGAGCCAGGGAAACCAGAGTTCAAATCTTGCTTTGTCAGCTGACACTTGTGTTCTTAGGCAAGTCATTGTCTCTGGCATTCGCTTAGTTTGCAGGCTTTTTGGGGCATGCATGCTGTGTGTGTTTCCAGGAGAGGTAAACAAAAATTCTCAATTGTGTCCTGTCTTCTCCCAGCATCAGCTGAAGCACTAGCACCTTCCCCCAGACAGGTTTACAGATTTCCCCCCTCCCCCATCTTTCTGGGAAGGCCAAAAACTTGTCTGATCTGAGTCTGATCTCTAAACCTCCATATTCCAAGTCTGATTTAAAAGGTTCCAAAGTTTGCACTGCTTCACTTTCCTGTGCTTGTTTCTATCCTTTGCTCCTTTTTCTTACTCCTGCGGGAATTCTGTGCACAAAAACTTAAAATTCTGCAAACTTTTTATATTGGTCAAAATAACACAATTTACATGACAGTCTTTTAATTACATTTTAAATTAATACAGAAAAAAAGTTATTACTTAGATGCAGAATTTCCCTTCCACTCGCTCTCCCTACTCCCCTGGCCACTTTGCCCTCTCAGGCCCCAACTCCTCCACCTGCCAGTATCTCTCCCCTCCACCTCAAGGCTCAACCCCTTCCACTCTATCGCCAGTCCCAGAGTTTGACCCCCATTCTCAGTTCTGCTCCTCACACAGGCTTCCTCTGTCCCTCCCTCTCTCGCACACATGCTCCTTCTCTCTAGTACACACACTCATACAGGCTCCCTCACTCTCTCACACACACACATATCCCCTCATACAGGCTCCCTCACTCTTGCATACACACCCACACAAACTCCCTTTCTCTCACAGATACATACACAATCTCCTCATATAGGCTCCCCTGCTCTCTCACATGCTCCCCTCTCTCCACACACACACATACGCACACACACACTTCATATCCGCCACGAATGGCGTGTACTCCATTCGCGGCATACTGGGGTCTCCTCTGCCATTTTCTGTGCAGAATTCGGCAATTCTGTGTTCCACAGTAGCGCAGAATTCTTCCAAGACTATTTTTCTCCAGCTTCCAAACTTAAGCTGCCATTGTTTAAAATGCAAAGCCTGCCTGTTAAATGTGCTGCTCATTGTGCACTGACAAGGGGGGAGAAACCAAGACAGAACATAAGGCTTGCCATACTGGGTCAGACCAAGGGTCCATCAAGCCCAGCATCCTGTTTCCAACAGTGGCCAAGCCAGGTCACAAGTACCCGGCAGGATTCCAAGGGGTTGATAGATTCCAAGCTGCTTATCCCAAGAATAAGCAGAGGATATTAGCAACTCTCCCTTAATAATCAATGGACGTTTCCTCCAGGAATTTGTCCAAACCTTTTTTAAATGCAGTTATCCTAACTGCTTTCACCACATCCTCTGGCAACAAATTCCAGAACCTAATTATACTTTGAGTAAAAAAAATTATTTTCTATTAATTTTAAATATATTACCTAGTAACTTCATTGTGTGTCCCCTGGTCTTTGTACTTTTTGAAGAATAAACAACTGGTTAGTGTTTACTCATTCTATTCTACTCATTTTATAGACCTCTATCATGTCTCCCTTTAGCTGTCTCTTCTCTAAGCTGAAGAGTCTTAACTTCTTTAGCCTTCCTTCATAGGGGAATTGTTCTGTCCCCTGAAGAATAGGCCGAGCAGACAACCAAAAAATTCTCAGAGGCCTCTGCTGTACTGTGGCCTGTCAGAGGTGAATGAACTCTGAGAGACTTTCTGACTATCACAGATTCGAAGGATGTAGAAGATTTAGGAAACTTGTAAGTTCTGCACAGAAGGCCAGAAAAGCATCAATGACTGTTTGCACCACAATACAGAGATACTGGGTCCAGGCTGCAGGCTTTTGTCTTGCAGATGCCTCTTTCAACGAACAGGAATCAGGTACAAAGAAGATCCTGTGAGGTGACAGTTTTTCATTAAACCCTGGTGCCAAGAAATGGAATTCAAGCCTAGCTCCTATTCAAGACCCAGACTGCTATCTGTTTACACAACAAAGAAGAACAAAGAATAAAGTGCATCAAAGCCAAGTTTGATACAGGAACTTGTATGATGGGAGGATGGTTCAGGAAAGACTAGTATAGAATGATTTTTACAATTGAATGGGGGGTGTCCTCACAAGCATTTCCTATACAGGATAGATTGTCATGACAACAGCATCATGTGTTTGTGGGCGGTTACACCTTTCTGGAAGTTTCGGCAATACTGTATGTTTTAATTATAAAAGAAGGCTCTCTTCCTGTGTTGGAGGAGATGCTAGTTATTACAGATAGAGGGCATATTGCATCTCACAGGAACATTTGACTTTTAAGAAGCCAAATAAACTAAATTTGAAAACCTCTTGTTGATTTGAAATGTTCTTGTGGCCCTAAGCTTTAAGTCCAACAAAAATTATACACCCCTTTTATCATTTTGGTCACTCTTCTCTGTACCTTTTTCTAATTCTGGTATATAATTTTTTTAGATGTGACCAAAACTGCGCACAGTACTCAAGATGAGATTGCACCATGGAACGATACAGAAGCATTATGATATTCTCTGTGTTATCCTCCATTCCTTTCCTAATAATCCCTAGCATTCTATTTGCTTTCTTGGCTGCTGCTGCTGCTGCACACTGAGCAGAAGATGTCAACGTATTTTCAACGATGACACCTAGATCCTTTTCCTGAGTGGTGACTCCTAATGTGGAACCTTGCATTTTGTAGTTATAATTTGGGTTACTCTTCCCTAAATTCATTACTTGCACTTGTCCACATCAAATTGTATTTGCCATTTGCATGTCTGGAAATGCAATATGATCAAAGCGTATACAGACTAGCACCAGAACCTGGCAATTGTCCTTATTTGTACTCCATTTTATTTTGGGTTTTTTCCCCTCCTATTATTCTAACTACTTTGAGAGCAATGCAGACTTTCCCTTCCCTAACCTGCTCCTGTCCCTATGTTAAAGTGGGTAAAGGGAGCTGCACTCACACTTTTACACACATGGGGGAAGGGGGCAATAATCAAAATGCATTTTAATGTGGGTAACGCACATTTATTCATCTGAAACACTTATTGGCCCCTTTATGTATTGGGATCTTTTGTCTTCAGTTTTTTTTCCCCCTAGTGATTTCTCTTACTTTTGTTTTTGTTTAACAATTACTGGGAAAAATAAACTGAAAACGAAGCTCCCAGTTTACTGTATGTATTACTTTGACGACTATTGTCATTCCTATAAAGATTCAGGAATCTGAGAGGAGTAGCAGCACATGTGTAAGACTTTTTTTCTGGCTGCGGAACTGGTGAAGCATAGCAGTGCTATCATATCAGTTTGTTTTGGAAAGGCCCTAAAGACCTGAAGCTCATGTGCAGCTCTTGGAGAGCTTCTGGAACCCGGTACGAGTTGGTTCCAGTGCCCTCTCCCCTGATAGTGCTGACAGGAGTTGTCTTTAATAAGTTGTCACAGTGGCATGGCGAGAGGAGTAGGAGATAGGCATGATAGTTGCCCAGTGGGCAGTCTGTAGTGATGCCTTGGCAAACAGCTGCAGAATTTTGACAAGCTATAGCCCTGGAATTGGTCTTGCTTTTATGCAAGCAAGTTTGATATTGTCTGCTTTTGGGCTTTGAGTGAAGATGGTCAGAAGTTGCTTCTGCATTCCTTGAAGTTTATGAACCCATCTACTGCACTTCCTAACCAGATTGTTGTGAAGTTTAAAGAAAAAAAAGAGAAGTAAATCTCACACTTAATGGCTAATGGAAATTACTGATTGGCGTTTATTTGTAAAAAGAGAGAAATTGCAATACATGATTCATTACTGTTCAACTCAAAGTAGAATGACCATTAGTGTTACTAGTTAATGTAGGCATAGAATTAGAACCATTCAAATCACTGAGCCTCTCAGACTATAAATGTGACTTTATGAATTGATAGGAAGCTACACAAAAGAACATATCAACAGGTAGCATGAACTTTGTGATTTGACTGGTTTATTTTACATGGTTTGGGGTTTTTTTGTGTGTGTGCTGTATCTATTAATATGATTATGAACATAATGATGGAATCAGATTTTCAGATCAGAATACCACCATTTTTAAACAAGTTGTATTACTTGCATAAGGCTGTTACATGGCGGAGAGCTCATAGCTCTTCAGTTTACTGTTTAATCACTGTTTGGCATTATTTAGGGTCTGCTTTATTAAGCTTTCTCCTGCACCCCCCCTCCCCCCCACCAATACAACCAAAACAAAATTAGATCGGTGTCGAGAAATACTTTAAAGGAAATAAACAGTGCCCAACTCGGGCCAAGTTTCGCCCATACAATGTGGGCTGCTTCAGGGGCTATATATATATATCTATATACAACGTGAGAAAGAAGATGACCATTCAAATAATGTTAATTCCTTCACAGGAACTAGTAGTGCAGCTACAGACATTAGCTTATGCACACTAGCTCAGCGCACCGTCTGTAAACAGATTAACATCTCAGCAAACAGGAAGCCTACTGTATTTATCCACTGCAGGAATCTTGTTTAAACTTACAGTACAAGACAGCACAAATGCACAAGCTGGCATCTCAGCATACCGGAAGTATATAAAGCTGCTGCGTTGGATCGGCTTCCGTGTTGTTTTCTGGGACCCCCCCCCTACCATCGACACAGAATAAGAAAGTCCTTGGTACATCGGGCCCTTAGGTGCTCTACAATTAGAATGTGTTACCATTTTATGCTGAGGTTTATAATTTGGGGGGAATTTGTAAATTCAGATTTAAATGTGGAATCTCATATTTATTCTGGTGTCCAAGATGTGTGTGTTTTTTCCCTCCAAAATTTCTTTGGTTTGACAGTTGAAACCCACATTTTAGTAATCTAGATTTGACAACTTTATTCATGCCTCTATGATGACATTCAATTACTGTAATGCTTTGTGTGATGGCTTTCTGCTTAAAGCATTTTCAACTGATTATAAAATGCCTTTGTGTTGAGTATAGGGATCACATACATTCTGTTGTGGAAGAACTGCACTGGCTACTGGTTCACTGTCTGGCCCAATTTAAGGCTCTGTGTTTAGCCTATAAAGATTTGAATGTTCAAGGTCTACTCTAGCTAAATGATTGTATGCATATTATGTACCTTCTCTGGCATGGAGGTTTCCTCCTGGTTCCATCTTTATAGAAGGTTTGGGGCTGTCGCACACTTGGAGAGGGCCAAGGGCTACTGTGAAGATCTGGGTCACAAAACAACCTCCAATGGAGTTAGGTAGCCCTTAGCAGGTAGTTGCTGATGGGTAGGAGCTGAGGCACTGTGTTGTAGCAGGAGGTGCCAGGCAGGCAGCATTCAGGCACAGGTGAGAGACAGTCCAAATTCAGGGCAGGCTGGGTAGGGGGTGGAGAATCCATTGCTTATCCCTGGGAGTTAGAAACAAGGAATTGGATATACACTCTGGGATCTGCTGGATACTTCCTAATGACCCTGATTATCCACTGTTGAAGACTGGATGCTGGGCTTGATGGACCTTTTGGACTGACCCAGCATGGTAATTCTTAGGTTCTGAGTTCATTCACACAAGGTAATAGCCATTGAATTGAGAAATTGCATTGCTTTGCTAGACATTAATGCAAAAGCAACTAATGCCATCAGACTTGGGTAAGAAGGCAGTTAGACTAGCACAGAAGCTAAAATTGTGCTTAACGTTGTTCTTCCAATTGCCAAGTCACCTCTCTCTTTTCTTGGCCTTAAGTAAACAATAGAGCCATTATTGCATTAATATCTAGGATTCTGTGCTCAATATTTGTACAATCAAATGGATCTTCCATGGATTCACTGAAAAGCTATTCTTGAATTTCATACCTTTCATAGTTTTTGCAGTTGTTCATGGGAGAGATGTTCCACTATCTGGACTCTCCTTCCTTCCTGATTTCTATGAACTGGGGGGCCCATGGCCTTTTCCTCTTGTCTCTATGGTAGACAGTCCCTCCCATCTTTAAATATAAGATTTCAGCATGTTGATGTAGAAGACCTAGTGCTTTTTGTGGTGATTGGATCATTTGACCTTATAATTCCCAGGGTCCCATTCATCAGCGGACCTTGTAGGGTCCCTCCATTTGGGTAGGAGTTTATTGGGACTAATTGGGGAGGTGCATCAGGACATGATTCCCTGCAGAAAACCTGCATGCCCTTTCTTCCTTGTTTTGTGCTTCTGGTTGTCTTGCACCTTCCAAGTTCTTCTGTGCCAACTGTGCTGTCTCCTTCATGTAATCGGTAACATTCTCCATCTGCGGTTGGTGTTCTTTCCATACTTGACAACACTGTTCAGTAACCCCCTCTGTTGCCTTCTGTACAGTAATTCAAAGGGGGTTGAAGACCATTGAAGCTTGGGGGACTTCAACTATTGTAAAGTGCAGCATTGGTATTAACTACTTTATGACCCTGCATCTTCAGTGATGAAATTTTAGAGCCCGGTCTTAAGGGTTTGATTAAAATGCACCAATAATCTGTTTGCAGGTGATAAGTTGATGTCTGGATAAACTCTCTCATCTACTATATAAATCTAAACTCAGGTGATATCTTTTTAATAAATCGTCTTGTTTTATTTAAAAAAAAAAAAAACCACAAAAAAACCTACTTCATAAATTCTTGCCCTCCATTTGATATCTTTTAAAGAAATGCCCAAAAAAATTTTGGGGATCATATAAAATGTTTAGGATTCCTTGATTGTGACTTTAAAATTTTTAAAACAGAATTAAAGTTTCAGTGCATTTAAGATATTGCTCCACCAATACAAATTGCACAGTACTTAAATATTGCTTATCTCTGTGTTGCCTTACATGATCCATGTTTTGAAATGACTTTGCTTCAGGGAAAAATTCAGTATTGATATCTTCATCCCATTCTTTAAAAAAAAAAATAAAAAATTGACAAGAGCAATTCCTTTTTTATAGTTATTGCATAACTTCCCTGATTGGCATCTGTTAGAGATTAAGCAGCAGCAGTGGAAGGAGATAACATGAATTTCAAATATGGCATCTACAAAATTTGTTTTGTATGTAAAAAAACAAAAACCTCATGTAGTTAATTTGCTAAAGAAAACAATTGGGCAGAGTCAATTCTTAAATGTTTAAGGATGTGGTCTTAAAATCTTACTAAGGTCCCTTTTTGTAGAGTATTCATTTAATTGTTAAATGTGGGGGACTCTATTCATCTTAAATTTACATCTCTAATTGTATTAGACTTTTTCACAGTAATAAAACAAATTACAATAGCATAGTTACTACTCCAAAGTTGAAACCAGAGAGCAGGGGTGGCAGGAGGTGGCCAATGAAATTGGCATAGCGCCCTTAAGCAACACAGGAAGAGAAAATAAAAATCTATTTAAAAAAAAAAAAAAAAAAAAGGGCAGAAAAAGTGACTGTGAAGAGCAGCAAACCAAGGGGGAATAGCTGGAATGCTATGACCACAAACCTTGTCTGGGCAATAAAATCCCAGACCTGCACACCTGATGGAAGTGGACTTGGCCATTGTTGCTCTTACAGAGACATGGTTCACAGAGTCTCCTGATTGGGACATGGCTATCCCGGACTATAAATTGAGGAGGGAATTCTTTGTCAAAAACAATATCCAAGCAACTGAATTGCAAGGGGCATGGGGTAGAGAGAAGCATTATGAACCATCCTAAAAAAAGATGGTGCTTTCATTTCTTTTACTGGAGTGATCTATAGGTCTGTGACTGAAACAGAAAAATTGGAGAGATCTGGTCAAAGACCTACAAAAGGTGAGAAAAGTGCTGCTCATTGGAGATCTTAATCTGCCAGATGTGGACTGGAATTTACAAAAAGAGTGGATGCCCTTCAAGGGACTCTGCTTAAACAAATGGTAATGGAACCCACAAGGGAGGGTGTGATACTCTACCTAATGCTCACTAATGGGGATAATGTCTCTGTCTGGATAGGTGCCCACTTGAGCTCTAGTGATCATAAGACGGTATGGCTTGTGTGACTTCTCTTTATCCTATTTGCAATATCAAAGATCCAAGTTTTTAATTTGAAAAATATGGACTTTGTCAAAATGGGGACGTATCTAGAGGAAGACGTAGAAGACTGGAACAAAATGGATGAGCTAATACAAAGACAAATTTATTTAAACAGTTTTTATATACTCTTTTTTACTGGGGAGTAGTCAAAATGGTTTACAAAATGTACATACATAACAAAGAACATAAGTCAATTTCATTATTTAAGTATGTACATAAGATATTAAAAACTGACAGCAAATTAAAATACTGTACTAAAAACTTGGGGGAAGTGGGGGAGGGAGGTGATCAAAGTAAACTAAATGAAAAGGACAAGTATTGTTTTGGGTGAACGCACATTCGAAAAGATAGGTTTTTAAGCTCTTTTTGAATTTTCTTGCTGTCAGTATTTCTTATACTGTCTGGGATTGAATTTCAAAGCTGGGGGCCTGTGACAGAAAAAGCATACTTCTGGTGATGTCAAGTTGGGCCATCTTAATTGTCTGTACTTGCAATAAATTGTTATGGGCTGAGCAGAGACTTCTGGTTGGTCTATAAATGCGCAATTGTGAGCTAAGCCAGGATGGAAGTGTCTTCATTTAGAAGGTTGTAAATAACAAGTGTTTTTTATATTTTATTCTATATTCTACGGATAGCCAATGTATTGAATAGGGAACCGGGGAAATGTGGTCTCTGCGAGATTTACCAGTGAGGATGTGGGCAGCAGCATTCTGGATCAATTGCAGTGGGTGAAGTTCATTGAGATGAAGGCCAAGAAACAGTGTATTACAGTAGTCCAGGCTGCTGAAAATTAGGAATTGTAATATCGTTCTGAAGTCGTCATGATGTAGTAATGGACTGAGATTTTTTTCAGCATGTGTAATTTACAAAAAGGTTTTTTTTTTTTTTTTTTTTTTACAAGTAGGGATATATAGTTGGTCATGGAGAGGCTGGAGTCTACTATGACATGATAGGTTCCCAGCTTTTTAAATAGGTAGTGAGGTGCCATTGAAGCCTAAGAAGGTTGGTGGATTATTTCAATTTTTGAGGTGTTAAGTTTTAGGCAGTTGTGTGAGAGCCAGACTTCTATTGTTTATTTATAATGAGACTGACAAGTATATAAGACCAGGATGTTGAGTAGGGGATATAAAACTGGATGTCATCTGCATATATTTTGAACTGAGCTTTTAAACTGTCTAGCAGGTAATGAGTGGTAGAAGATAGATATTAAAGAGAATAGGGGAATATGATGAACCTTGTAGAACACCAGAGGGGATGGAATAGGGAGCGGAAGAAAATGCGCTAATGTTAATTTAACATTGCCAGTTGGTAAGGAAAGAGTTAAACCACTTGTGGGCTGAGTCTGAGATAATTGAATGTAGTCTGGATAACAGTATAGTGTGATCAAGAGTGTGAAAGGCCACTGAGATATCTAGGAGTACTAGAATGTAATCTTGGTTAGAGTCAAAGCCTCTCAGTATGGTATTGAAGGAAGATAAAAGCAAAGTCTCAGTGCTATGACTTTTTTTTCTAAAACCATGTTGGTTAGGGTGTAACAGCTCATTGTCGTAGAGGTAATCATTTAGCTGATGGAGAATGATGGATTTGGTAACTTTGGCATGTGCAGTAAGTGAGGCAATCAGATGTAAATTTTGTTAGAAAATTCCTCATTTTTCTTTTTCTGGATCGGTAAAATGGAAGTCATTTTAAGGTGATTGGGGTATATGGTAGTGCTGAATGATTGGTTGATTAAATTAATTAGGAAATCATATAGGTGGTGTAAATGTTTTTAGTAATTGTCCATGACCTTGATTGCATGGAGAAGGAGATTTTTTTATCTTGTGGAGAACTCATATTAGAGTTTGAATCAATGGGAGAGAATAAGGTCCAAGTGCTTTCCACTTTGAGGTAGGTCATTTGGGTAGGATAAATGTGTGAAGCTAGTTGAAATACTAATTATTTTATGTTTAAAGTGAACTGCAATTTGGTTACAAAAATCATTACTGAGTGTTGAGGAAATGGGGGTCGGCGGTGTTAATTTCTTCACAATAGAGAATAGAGCAGAGTTATTAAAATTAGCGGCTCTAATTTTAGAGGCATAGAATTTAAAATTTATTTATTTATTTATTTTAGCTAAGGTGACTTCTTTTCTATGTTTTCTAAGGCAACTAAAGTAATAGTTTTTGAGATTTGGGGTTTTATGTTTCCTCCAGGCACGCTCAGCCTGTCATAACCTGGTTTTTAATAGTTTAAGTTCCGATGAGTATCAGGGAATAGTGTGTTTTGGATTATAGAGGCTATAGAATCTAAAATTAAGACAGCTTTGTTCCAAGACTCTACTGTAGAGTGGAGCTGGGAAAGCTATAGGCAAGGGGTGTTGTAAATTGTTCAGATATGATTTTTTGCATTTAGAGGTGAATTGAGGAAGTGTTATCAAATTGATAATGGTGTTGACTTTGAGGTGAGTGTGTAATTCAATTAAGCTATGATCAGACAAACGAATTGACATCATAGATAATTTAGTTTCTTCAGATTTTATAAATTCTTCATTATAGAAAATTTGATCTAAGGTGGGGCAGTTATGTTGTAATGCGATCCTAGACCCAATAAAGCATCGGTGAAAGCAATCTGTCATATGGTGGTTTAATTTATCAAAATGGATATTGGAATCTCCTGCAATTACGTTTTTTTGTAAGGTCTAGGGGGAGTGTAGATATAGTTTCAAGAAGTAGTTGAAGAGTCATGGTAAATTGAGCCTAGAGGGCAGTAGACAAGTAAAATGTTTTAATAAGTTAGTTGAAATGAAAAGAATTTCAAATGGAGAAATCAGAGGAATGGGAATTTTTCTAGGAGATAGTTTAGCTTTGTAGATGGCTAAAAGGCCACCTCGACGACTGTTGGGTCTAGGCTCAGAAATTGGAAGGTAATTAGGAGGGCAAAGAGAATTGATGGTAACATTATCAGTATCAGTCAGCTAAGATTCTGTAATGAGAAAACAATCAATCATGTTTTTTTTTATCAGTCAGGATATCGTGTATAATAGTCTGTTTTGGTTTTTTTTCCCCCTAATAGTCTGTACGTTGCAGATCAGTAGGGTGAATGATAATAAGAGGAACAGAGGAGTCATTAAAGATTGATATATTGATTAGTGAAATTCGAGAACTTGCTTTGGATTGTAGATGTTTGTTTTTTATAACTGTGTGGCATTAACTTGCCATACTTGCCCCATCCATTATAGTGGGAATGTCCATGGTATAAATGGTAAAGGGTGGAGAGTAAAGAAATGTAAATTTCTGATGTCCCAAGTTAAAGGAAGAAGGCACAAGAGTGTTTGGGGTGGAGAGAGAGGAAAAAGACAAATAGAAATGAGCTGAGATTAGAGACGGTCCTTTATTAATTAGTTTGTCTTGTACTCTTTCTATTTCTTCTTGGTTCATTGCACGGTGGCCGCACAAAGGGGCGGGCGCCCTTGTGGTGCTCCTTAGGCGCGTGACGCCTCTGGCTTCGCTGCTGGCCATTTAAGCTTCCGCCCCAGATGACGTCAGGAGGGGGGAGTGGAGCAACTGGACCCAGCAATGGGTAACGATTGGTGTGGATGGAAGCTGCTACAGAAGGTAAAGTTCAGAGCGCTTGTGTTTTGTAACAGCCCAGAAAGAAGCGCCAGAGTGATGAAAGGACCAGCACGGAGACCAGGGCTCTGTTAGAAAAGTAAACAAAAATAAGAGGAACAAGAAACCAATCTGGTTCTCAAAGGAGACACCTGAAAAAAATTGAAGTATAAAGGATCCCAAAAAGAAGAGTACAGGGAAGAATACCTAGTGAAACTGAGGGAGACAAAACATTCAGGAAAGCAAAAGATCAAGTGAGAGGATTGCCAAAGAAGTAAAGTGAGGGGACACAACATTTTTCAGATATCTGATAAAGAAAGAAAGGCCTGAAATGGTATAGTGAAATTGAAAGGTGACAAGGAAAAATGTGTAAAGAGATGATAAAATGTTAGAAATATTAAACACGTCTGTTTGGTGTTCACTAAAGAAGACCCTGGAGAAAGACTGTTGCTGGTTGACAAGGCTATAGGTGAGGGTGGAGTAGGCGAAACTCTATTTACAGAAGAGAATGTATGGGGTGAGTTAGGAAAACTGAAAATGACAAGGCCATGGGGCCAGATGGGGTACATCCCAGGATACTATGGGAGCTCAGAGATGTGCTGGTGGGTCTGTTGAAAGACCTGTTCAATAGATCCCTGGAAACTGGAGTGGTGGTGCAAGATTGGAGAAGTGTGGTTGAGGTCCCATGTCAGAAGAGTGGTAGCAGAGCGGAGGCTGGAAACTGTAGACAGACTTTTTCTCACCTCTGTGGTGGGAAAATTAATGGAGACTCTGCTGAAAGAGAGGATAGCAAAATATCTACAATCTGATGGGTTGCTGGCTTCACCAGGGGAAGGGCTTGTCTGACAAATCTGTATTATTTTTTTTTTGATTGGCTGACTGAGAATTGAATCAAGGAAGAGCATTTGATGTGATTTAACTGGATTTCACAAAAGCTTTTGATATGATCCTGCATAGGAGGCTCATGAATAAAATAAGAAACTTGGGAGTGGCTGCCAAGGAGGTGGAGTGGAATACAAATTGGTTGTCTGACAAGATGGCATGTAATTTGAAATGGAACCTACTCTGAAGAGGGAATAATGGTAAGTGAAGTGCCACAGGGATCGATTTTGGGACCAGTTCAGTTCAATCTCTTTGTGAGCAACCTTGCAGAAGGGATAGAAGGTAAAGTTTGTCTATTTGTAGATAAGATCTGCAACAGAGTGGACATGACTGAAGGTGAGGAGAGAACAAAGTGACATAAGAAAACTTGAGTAGTTGAAGATTTGGCAGCAGGGATTCAGAACTAAGAAGTGCAGAGTCATGCATCTGGGAAGCAGTAATCAAAAACTGCATGTGATGGGTGAGACTAATGTGCACGGCCTAGGAGGAGGGAGCTTGGGGTAATAGTGTCTGGTGATTTGAAGGCAGTGAAGCAATGTGACAAGTTGATAGGAAAAGTCAAAAGAATGTGGGGCTACATAAAGGAATAAATAGTAAGAAAAAGGTGATAATGTCATTGTATAGAGCCTTGGTGAGACCTCACCTGGAGTACTGTGTTCAGTTCTGGAGCCCGTATCTTAAAGGATAGAGACAGTACGAAGGCAGGCCAGAGAAGGCAGACTAAAATGGCATGGGGTCTTTATCAGAAGACGTATGAGGAGAGTCTGAAGGATCTAAACATGCATACCCTGGAAGAGAACAGGTGAAGGGGAGCTATGATACAGGCCTTCAGAAACCTGAAAGCTTTTGATACAGGAACTTCATATCTTTTCTGTTGGAAAGGAAACAGTAGAACTTGGGTTCACAAAATGAGCTCCAAGGGGGACAACTCGGAACCAATATCAAGAAACATTTCTTCATTGTGGATGCCTGGAATATCTTTCCAGAAGAGGTTGTGTGGACACAAACCGTAAACGTATTCAAAAGGGTATGGGATAAACACTGAGGATTCCTAAAAGGTTTGTAATGAAGAAGACATGGAGTTAACCTGCAAGGAGTGGCAGTTAATACCCTTAACAGAAGGCATGGGATTTATTATCCTTAACCAATTAGCCTTGATGCATTTTGACACAACTGCAAAATTGCTCTCCACTTCAGCAAGGGGAAAAAAGAGGAACTGGATTCGGATGATATCCAGCGCTGGGCCCAGACTTTTATGGTCTGGGCTACAGATATGCAGACATTAGGAGAAAAGCACAGGTCTACTTCTGTGGCCAAGTCCAAAAGCAAAGCACATTTAAGCAGCATTGTCTGAATTATCAAGAAGGCTGCTAACCCTGTAAAAAGGTTCTGGCAGTAATTTTATGGGTTTGACAGTTGCTTGGTTTTGATTTTAAATATTACTACCCTTAACATAAGGCTCGGGAGTAACCTGCATGGAGTAGCAGTTACTGCCATAAGAAACTTGCTGGGCAGACTGGGGATCATTTGGTTTTCTTCTGCCATCATTATGTTACTATATGTTAGATGGGAATCTTAATTTTTAAAAATTTTACTAAGATCGGTTAAACCATGGGTGCCAACGTTTTTTCAAAATGATTAGGGATGCTGAACTGAACAAAAAACTATTCCCTGGACACAGTGAAGGCGTTTGCTCAATATTGGGAGTGCTTGAGCATGCACAGCACCCACAGAGCTATGAATAAAACTTACTTAAGGAAGGTAATGCCAGATGTGCCCTGGTGGTAGTTTGAGCTGTTTACTTGGATTAAACCTATAAATGGGTTAGACTATAAAAATGATTTCTTATCTCGAAAGTTCCTAGATGTAGCACATATTGTGGAAACAGCTTGGCTAATACTGAAACTGCCACCGGCCCTCTAAATTACAGGAAATAAGCTGACTGGGGATATGGTGAGGCAATGAGGAAGTTGCATCAGGACTGATCTATTGAAGAATGTGACTTGCTGACGGGGTGGAGGTGGGGATACTCCCACTTTTCTCTTTCTTTACTTAGAAGTGCTCATGTATCTAAGAACCTTGGATTCTGCTTTTCTTACAAACATGATGCACCACAAGAAGAGCTGTCTGTGCGAGCGCCTTTCAACCTAGACACTCTGAAGTTCCAAGATATCTTCTCAGCCTGCTGCTCTTCCTACGCCGCTTTGTGATCCTATCTTTACTGTTTTTAAAGGAACTTTCCTTCCTATGCTTAGTTTTCTATACATTTTTTTTAAATGTATGCATGTGTATATATAGATAAGCTAACGTCTTTAAAATACTTATCTAAAGAATAGAGGAGTATATGAGTATATAGAGGCATCAGTCAGCATGTGAAAGAGGGCAGACTAATGTTAAATCACAATGCTTGAGTGTTTTCTCAGTCACGTTGCCTCTTCTGTATATATTCAGGTGGTAATTTTTTTGAGGGTGTCATTACTCTATATTACTATCTAATATTCCGTTAAATAAGTTGTTCTTTCTTTATATTGTATTTTACTGTTTTAATTTATTGTTGAATTCAGCTATTATTATTCTGTTATATGTACACGCAACTGCGTATTTTTGTTCTATGTACACCGACGTGATATCTTTGATGAGCGGCGGTATATAAAAACCAATAAATAAATAAAATAAATAAATTAATTTTCTCCATGTATTTTTCCAGGTGTTCAGGGAGAACAGGATTGCCAATCCCCCTCCCCAAAATAATTTTTCTCTTTGTCTTTTAGACTTTTATAATGATGAGCCAAGTTAATTTTTTTTTATTTTACTGACGCCAATGGATGATGTGTTGGGAGATGGAGGAGGGTGTCCTTCTCCTTCCAAAGATGTGGGTTTTTCTCCTTGTCAACGTTTATTTTAATTCTCTCGCTCATTAACCTCTATAACTCAGAACATATCACTTATGTTTCCTGTGCGCGCACCAATGTTGGAAGAGAAACTAGTAAAAATAGCTGGGCAGCTAGAAGACATTTACATATAGGTCAGTTTTGCGTCAAATTTTATAGGCGATTGGCAATCCTGACTCTGGACAACCATCTTTCTCCTTTTCTTCCCCTTCTTGGTGTATATATGCACCTGCGACACTTCCAGCCCCTGCCACCCACAGATGACATCTGAGAGAGCAGAAATGGACAGCTGCAAGAATTTTATGTACTGGTTCACTTTTTTTTTTTTTTTAAAGCATCTTTTTTATGAGCATTGGCAACTCCAGACAGGGCCTTGCAAAAGGGCAGAAAACAAGGAGGAAGCAGTCCCTGGCATGTGCTGTCCAAGTCGGAAGTAAATACGCTTGAGGTTTTACATATAAAGCTAGATATCAAGTCTCTCACAAAATTTAAATAAGCAGTCTGAACTCTTGCAGTCCATATTCCAAAGCAATTATCTGGCTAAATGAATATTTGGGCACTTATATGGCTAGAATTTAGCTGGATAAGTTGGGGGTGTTCTGGGAGTGTAACTGAGAGGAGTTATTTGGCTAACTGGTCAGCCCATAGACTTGTCCTAAAGTTAGCTGGATTAACTTAGCTTGCTAACTTTAAGAAAGCCGGATACATTCAGTAGTGTGACTGTGCTGCTGAATATATGGACTAAGCCGGATACGTGTATCTGGTTAACTAGCCGAGCTGCACAACAGCTGAATATGGACCTCTTAAAAGTCGGACAGTAAAACAGAAACTTAAATGCTGGTTTATCCAGGCTGCCCATCTACTGTGCAGGTACAGGTCTGTCTTGATCTGTGATGTTCCTTTCTTTTGCCACTGAGGTCCCTGTTGTCTGTCCCAAGAGAGTTGGGAGATGGTCAAAGCAAATGCCAGGATGTAGGAATATTAAGCGGTGCTTATTAGAGATGTGAATCGGAACCAGAATCTGTTCAGGGACAATCGGGGAATGTTTTTTGTTTTTTTTATCGGCTGCACCCAAGCCGATAAACAAAAAACCTACCCTGGCCCTTTAAAACACATGCTTTAGCTTCCCCCCCCCCCCCCCCCCCCCCCCCCCCCCCCCAAAAACAAACTTCTTAAAAGTAGCTGGTGATCCAGAGGGGGGGCCCCGGGAGCGATCTCCCGCTCTCTGGCCGTCGGCTGCCACTAATAAAAATGGCGCCAATGGCCCTTTGCCCTTACCATGTGACAGGGTATCTGTGTCATTGGCCGGCCCCGTCACATGGACGCGGGCCATCCAGTGCATCCTTGCTGAGCAATATTTGCAGATTACCTTCTCCCAAACCCTGAAACATGTTTTCCCCTGTTCACAACAAAATTCAGAAGATATCTGTTTTGTCATATGCAAATCTGGAACAGGGAGGGAGGGAGGGGGATGGTGGTTGGTACCACAGTGCTGTTAAGCGGAGCATCACTTTGATATGCTGGGGCTTGTACAAAGGCTTGCAACACACAGGTTCTTAACTGCCCATCTCAGGGATCTTGTAATGCAGGGCCCTCATCTTGCCACCACTCTTCATCTATGGCAGAGCAAGTGTTTGTTTCCCCTCTTCCAGTCATCTTCTCTCAGCCCCTGCCTGGTTTCTCCTTTCGGCCTCTCTGCCAGCTTATCTCCCTCTTAACATGTTTCTTCCTTTCCCTTTTGCCCATCTTCGCCCATTCCCTGCCTTTCTGTCAGTTGACAGGAGAGCAGTGCTGCTGCTTAAACACAATCTCTTCTTTGCTGACTGTCTCCATTTATTCATTTTGAGTCGTGCACCATCTTCAGGTCTTGCGCGGTTACCGTGTTCCCAGCTCAGACTGAGTAAATGGAATCTCGTGGCAAAATTTAAAATGCCGGTTTCTCGGGAGCACTGCTTTCCTGCTGGCAGGAGATGGTTTGACTGCTGCTTGTGACTGTGATGGCTTTATACATTTAAGAATATAAGGCTTGCCATATTGGGTCAGATCAAGCCCAGTATCCTGTTCCCAAGAGTGGTCAATCCAGGTCACAGGTACCTGGCAGGGTAGATTCCAAGTAGTAGATACTCTACGCTGTTTATCCCACAGAGAAACAGTGGATTTCTGCAACTCCACTTTAAGAATGGCTTATGGATTTTTCCTCCAGGATTTTGTCCAAAATGTTTTTAAAAGCAGCTACACTAGTAGCTCTCACCACATCCTCCAACAATGAAGTCCAGAACTTAATTATGCATTGAGTAAAAAAAAAAATTTCTCTTAGTTTTAAATGCATCACCTAGTAACTTCATTGTGTGCTCCTTTTAGTCTTTATACTCTTTGAAAGGGTAAATAATGGATCATTTACTCATGCCATTCCACTCATTTTATAGACTTCTATCATATCTCCCCTCGGGCATCTCTTTTCCAAGCTGAAGAGGCTTAACCTCTTAGTCTTTTCTCATAAAGGAGATGGAACACTTCCCCTATCATTGTGGTTGCCCTTCTTTGTACATTTTCTAATTTTGCTATATTTTATTTTTTTTTTTCCAAACTACACACAATACTCAAGATGAGGTCGCACCATGGAGTGAATAGAGGCATTATGATATTCTCTGTTGTATCCTCCATTCCTTTCCTAATAATTCCTAGGATTCTATTTGCTTTCTTGGCTGATGTTGAGCAGAAGATTTCAATGGATTATCAACATAAGAACATAAGAAATTGCCATGCTGGGTCAGACCAAGGGTCCATTAAGCCCAGCATCCTGTTTCCAACAGTGGCCAAAACCAGGCCACAAGAACCTGGCAATTACCCAAACTATGACATGAGGATCCTTTTCCTGAATGGTGACTCCTAATGTGGAACCTTGCATTTTGTAGCTATAATTTGGGTTACTCTTCCCTCAGTGCATCACTTTGCACTTGTCCACCTTAAATTTAGTTTGCCATTTGTATGCCCAGTCTCCTAGTTTTGCAAGGTCCTCTTGTAATTTATCACAATCCTGTGTTCCTGAGGAATTTTTTTTTTTTTTTTTAAATCTGTGAAATATCCAATGTGTAATCCTCCCACTTGAAGGCAAGATTGTTCTATTTGCTTGTACTTCTTTGTCTACTTGTCTTGCACTTGTTTCAGGATATCCCTAATGAATACTCAGTCAGAACAGTATTTGGCTCTTGCTGAGAACCCCTGCTCTAATGCCTGTTAGCCTGAGTGTGCTGTAACTTTAACAAGAGCTGCTTTAAGTTGTATGAAGTGGGTATGGAACATTGTCTTTCCTTTTGAGAGCATTGCTGTGCTCACAGTGAAGCTCAAGTCACCTTAGGAAGCTGTCGCTTCACCTATGCTCAACTCTGACTCAGCCCCTGAGCTAGAAAAAGCTGAACCTTTCATAATGACCACAGAGTATACTCAGTTGCATGCTCCCGATGGTCTAGCTAGAGAACTGCTGTCGTGGCAGTCTTGGCAAACCAGTGTGATACTGCCTTTGGGCTAGATGATTGTCTGTGACACTGCTGTAACAGTCAACTTGTGGCCCTTCAGTGTTCGGCTTTTTTTGTCTATTTTTAAAATGCAACACATGGTTTATCTTTTTAGCTTTTAAAATGTCAAACTATTACTCCACTCTCCCAGATATGACTTTACAATGAGGTTCTGGAAGCCAAATTTAAGCTCTTAAATAGAAAGCTGAAATCCAGAACCTCCAGGGTGGCGTTCTCTGAAATGCTCCCTGTTCCATGCGCGGGTCCCCAGAGGCAGGCAGAGCACCGGAGTCTCAATGCGTGGATGAGACGATGGAACAGGGAAGAGGGATTCAGTTTTTTGTAAGGAACTGGGGAACCATTTGGGGAAGGAATGGGCTCCACCTTAACCAGGGTGGAACCAAGCTGGTGCTAACTTTCAAAGAGGAGAGAGAGCAGCTTTTAAACTAGTACAAAGGGGAAAGCACACAGTCGCTCAGCAGTGCATGGTTCGGAGGGAGGTATCTTCAAAGGATACTAATGACACATTAGAATTAGGGCATCCCAACCGTGAGGTTCCATTAATAAGAAAAGTAATCAAAATGCCTGAAATTAAAAACTCACCTGAGCTAAAAGATTCCAATTTAACCCTATCAATTAGAAAGCAGAATGAAAATACAAATAAACACACTTTGAAATGTTTGTATGCTAATGCCAGAAGTCTAAGAAGTAGGATGGGAGAATTAGAGTGTATAACAGTGAATGGTGACATAGACTTAATTGGCATCTCAGAGACATGGTGGAAGGAAGGTAACCGGGGTACAAATTATATCATAATGACAGGAGCGTCTGGGAGGGGGGGGTGGCGCTTTGTCCGGGATGCATGAGACCAAATGCACAATCAAATCGTTATGGGTAGAAATCACTTGTGTGTGTTAGAAAAATATAGTAATAGGAGTATACTACCGTCCACCTGGCCAAGATGGTGAGACACAGTGAAATGCAAAGAGAAATTAGGGAAGCTAACCAAATTGAAATCTCACATTATTACTGCATTACCAGTTACCCCAATATTGACTGGGTAAATGTACATCAAGACATGCTAGAAAGATAAAGATCCTAGATGGAGTAAATGACAGTTTTATGGAGCAATTGGTTCTGGAATCGACGAGAGAGGGAGCAATTTTAGATCTAATTCTTAGTGGAACACAGGATTTGGTAAGAGGAAATGCTGGTGGGGCCACTTGGTAATAGTGATCATAATATGATCAAATTTGAATTGACAGGAAGGGGGACAGTAAGTAAATCTACGGCTCTAATGCTAAACTTTCAAAAGGGAAACTTTGATAAAATGAGAAAATAGAAAAAAACCTGAAAGGAGCAGCTGCAAAGGTAAAAAGTGTGCAAGAGGCTTGGACATTGTTTAAAAAAAAAAATTAAAACCTAGAAGCACAGTCCAGATGTATTCCACACATTAAAGGTGGAAGGAAGGCAAAACTATTACCGGCATGGTTAAAAGGTGGGGTAAAAGGGGTTATTTTAGTCAAAAGATCTTCATTCAAAAATTGGAAGAAGGATCCAACAGAAGAAAATAGGATAAAGCATAAGTGCTGGCAAGTTAAATGAAAGACATTGATAAGATAGACTAAGAGAATTTGAAAAGAAGTTGGCCGTGGAGGCAAAAACTCACAGTAAAAACTTTCTTAAAATATATTCGAAGCAGAAAGCCTGTGAGGGAGTCAGGTGGACCGTTAGATGATCGAGGAGTTAAAGGGGCATTTAGAGAAGATAAGGCCATCGCGGAAAGATTAAACCATTTCTTTGCTTTTGGTGTTTACTGAAGAGGATGTTGGGGAGATAACCTTCTCTGGAATGGGTTTCATGAGTAATGATTCAGATTGAACCTAGAAGATATAGTAGGCCTGATTGATAAACGGAAGAGTAGTAAATCACCTGGACCAGATGGTATACATCCCAGGGTTCTGAAGGAACTAAAAAATGAAATTTCGGATATTATTTAAAATTTGTAACCTATCATTAAAATCATGCATTGCACCTGAAGACTGGAGGGTGGCCAATGTAACCCCAACATTTAAAAAGGGCTCCAGGGGTGATCCGTAAAACTACAGACCAGTTAGCCTGACTTCAGTGCCAGGAAAAATAATGGAAAGTGTTCTAATATAAAAATCACAGAACATGGCTTTACCCAAGGCAAGTCTTGCCTCACAAATCTGCTTCACTTTTTTAAAGGCGTTAATAAACATGTGGATAAAGGTGAACCAGTAGATGTAGTATACTTGGATTTTCAGAAGGCGTTTGACAAAGGTCCTCATGAGAGGCTTCTAGGAAAACTAAAAAGTCATGGGATAGGTGGCGATGTCCTTTCGTGGATTGCAAACTGGCTAAAAGAGGAAAGAGTAAAGAGGTTAGAGCTGTTCAGGTTGGAGAAGAGACGGCTGAGGGGGGATATGATAGAGATGTTTAAAATCATGAGAGGTCTAGAATGGGTAAATGTGAATCGGTTATTTACTCTTTTGTATAATAGAAGGACTAGGGGGCACTCCATGAAGGTAGCACGTTTAAAACTAATCTGAGAAAATTCTTTTTCACTCAACACACAATTTTAAACTCTGGAATTTGTTGCCAGGGGATGTGGTTAGTGCAGTTAGTGTTGCTTGGTTTAAAAAAGATTTGGATAAATTCTTGGAGGAGAAGTTCATTACCTGCTATTAATCAAGTTGACTTAGAAAATAGCCACTGCTATTACTAGCATCAGTAGCGTAGGATATACTTAGTTTTTGGGTACTTGCCAGGTACTTGTAGCCTGGATTGGCCACTGTTGGAAACAGGATGCTGAGCTTGATGGACCCTTGGTCTGACCCAGTATGGCAATTTCTTATGTTCTTATGCTGCATGACAGAGGTTCTGCATCTCTGGTCTGCTGAATTGACTGAGTCTGCAAAGCTCAGCAGCAAGAGAATGAAATTTAGGTTCGTGCATGTATCTGAAAGTCTCCCACCTCTGTTAGAGTCCAGTCCTGAAAGTGCACAGAAGTTTCATATGCCTTCTATTCCTTTGGAAAGTAGGATAAAATGTTCTATTCAGAACAGGTTTTAGTTAAGTGCGATGGGCAAAAGAAAACTATCATATGGGTAATCAGCCATTAAGAAGGGAAAAAGAATTAGGATTTTAAAGGCTCTTGAAACCTAAATGTGTCTTTTGAGTAACTTTAAATATGAGAGGTGTGTATGGTGTGAGATCATACAAGCTGAACATTTAATTTGACAAATTATTGATAGCAAGGATGGTGCGTAAGTAGTAAACAGTATTTCTTAACTATTTAACTTTTTATTTTGGCTTTTCAGCAGTTTTCTGATGCCTAGTGCTGTCCCTCAATAAAATTTTATTTACTAAAATTTGTTATCCACTTCATCGCAATTGCAAAAATTTTGAAGTGAAGGAAGCTTGATCCTAATTTTACTGTATACATTCTGGTTTACAGGTCAGTAAGCGGATATCTGACCATTTATACAAAAACTAGATTTATTGCTTTCTTTCATAGGTAAGACATTTTAGGGCCAATATTCAATTGGCAGATAGCCAGATATTTAGGACTTATCTGGCTATCTAGCAGCTGCTGAATATCCGCTCAAGATCAGTGGTCACTAGATAGCCAGTTAAGTCACTTATATGGCTGTCTAGTTAGCCGCATAAAAAAGTGGACGGGCAGTGGGCAGACAGGTTTTGCTACTTAACTGGATAACATAAGCGATTTTGGGACTTAGCTTCGCAGTAAATAACAGCAGATAAAGACCCAAATGATTCATCTAGTCTGCCCAACAAACTGTTTAGATCTTCCTCTTTTTGTCTTAGCATGGTTTCTTAAATGTATATATGTTTTTGAAATATAAAGTGTCTGCTTATTACAGGCATATTTCCTGTTTTTAAACTTTCAGTTAGGTCATGCTTCATGTCTTAATACTGTAGTCATAGCTTATGTGGATTGCAGTGTAATGCCTTTATGGGATTCTGGTGGGCACCAGCACAGCATTGTCCCTGTTTTCTTAGTCTGAACTGCAGAAGCTTCAGAGTAATGGGCTTGTAGATATTACAGAATGGAATGTGTTCTCTCAACTACAATAAGATTTTTTTTGATTCTTTTGTTGTGACATGAATAAGTTTATAACATAAGTTGGGAAGACTTCAGTAGTACCACATTGTCTATCAAGCGGCTGCCCACTTTGTGGAGCAGCACCTTGGCATTGAAGCTAAAAAGAGAGAGGAAGGAAGGAAGGAAAAGGAATTAAACCATAAGGAAACATTTGTCGCATATACTTGAGTTTGCAGCTCCCATTTCACTCCTGAATCATCCCGGAACCCATATGCAAATCTAGTCTAAAGGATCATCCTCAAATCAAGGGTTCACCTATGGTAAAATTTAGACCAGAACATTATCTAGACCACTCTATTGTAAAATGGGTACATAATTGCCTGGGTGCAGTGCTTTCAGTATCAACGTGAGAGCGCACATTAAGTAGTGACCCAATGGGGTCATTCTGGGACCAATACTAGTCAATGATTTCATTAATTTAAAAGATGAAACATTTTTATATTCTCTTTCAAGCAGGATAGAATTGCAAGTACATTGGAAGGCAAGGTTAGAATTTAATGTGGTCTTTATAAGATGGAGACAAGGTCAGGAATAATTTTATCCCATTTAACAGACAAGTATCAGGGTTTATAAAGGGGCTACAAACTGAATCAGTATCACTATAGCACTGGGTTAAAACTGACATCTAACTGGGATGTTTTGGTGATTGTTACAGACAAAACACATTTTGTTGCATTATGTGCTACTAGTAGGCCCTTTTATTGGAACACTGTAGGTGGTTTTGGACTTCCACACTTTAGAATGGACGTGGAGGTTTTGGAGTGAAGTCTGAGGAGATCCAGCAAAAAAAGTAAGAGGTCTAAGGCAATATGACATCTACTGTAGCTGCATTTGCAAAATTCCTGAAGTCACTACATACTTATTGGCAGTTTTATTCAGAAAAATGTATATATTTCTGTGATTTATGTATTTACTCTGCATAATCCTCTTTGCACATATGCCAGTTAATTGATCTGAAAGATGATAAAACAGGCGGCTACTCCTTGCAACCAACTTAGTAACTTTTTTTTAGAATTTTACAAAGAGGCTTATTTATTGAGCAATGATTGGTAAATTCAAACTCATTGAACTGTTTGCAATCATCCATAATATATGAACATTCACTTAGTAACCATGCAGACAATAGTCTTGGATACAAAATAGAAAATCTAGAATATAGGCCTGCAACCAGACAGCATCATCCTGTTTTATTTTCTTCCCTTCCTTTTCATCTGCTAGACCAGTCCGTTAAACTAGGGATTTCCCCACTCCACAGCTTGACCGAGATGGAAGACTCTCTCCTCTTTCTGGGCTATAAAGGGGGTGTGGTCTTGGTCTAATGCCACTAGTCTTTTCTGGCAATGGCAGACGAGAGGAGGGTGAGGCCCTGGCCTGGTTGCGCCTAGGATAACTACTCCTAGGGGTTACTTGTCCCAGTGGGCGCAGTCTCCCAGGCACTGCCCTGTTTGAGCTCCTGGAAGTTTGTCCCAGCACCCTTAGGGGTCTGTGCAACCTCCAGAGCATGACAGTGATCACAGTACCCTTTGGCATCTGTAGAACCTCCAGAGAGGACTCTGTTCCTTTTTTGCAAGATAAAGTTCACCCAAAACTTCCAACTCATATTTCCCTGGTGCTGCTAGAAGTTGAAGTTCAACCTGAGTACTCAGTTTTGGACCATTCTTCAATTGTAGGAGAAATAGTTCCCCAAAGTTGAAGAAGCACGCTTCTCCCAATAGCTATTAGCCTCTCAGCAGCTTGATAATGACACAGTATGGCATTTTCTTATGTTCTTAACTTATCCAATCCTTTTTTAAACACAGCTTGCACTAACCACATCCTCTGGCAACAAATTCCAGAGTTTAATTGTGCATTGAGTAAAAAAGAACTTTCTCTGATTAGTTTTAAATGTGCCACATGCTAACTTCATGGAGTGCCCCCTAGTCTATTATCTGAAAGAGTAAATAACAGATTCACAACTACCCGTTCTAGACCTCTCATGATTTTAAACACCTCTATTATATCCCCCCTCAGCCGTCTCTTCTCCAAGCTGAATAGACCTAACATCTTTAGTCTTTCCTCCTAGGGGAGCTGTTCCATTCCCCTTATCATTTTGGTCGCCCTTCTCTGTACCTTCTCCATCGCAATTATATCTTTTTTGAGATGCGGCTACCAGAATTGTACACAGGTGATGGAAAACTTGCCATTTGGGATGGAGGTTATTAAGAAACATGATCTTCCTCCCTCACTAGCAAGGAGCAGCTTAGGTAACTCCTACACATGAGGACTGATCTAGTAGGAAGATGAGCAAAGCTAAATTATTCTTTCTTTATTTATTTTTTTATTTATTTGAGTTTTTCTATACCGGCATTCACGGAGATTCGTATCATGTCTTGATAATTCTTTCCTTGAGTCCGGTTAGACCAGTCCAGAACCTGCCCAGGAAGATGGCGGTGGTGGGAGAACAATGATATTCTGCAGAGCATGCCCTCTTGCTCCCGCCTACTCTTTCATTTTTATTACTACAGTATTTTTTTTTTCATGGACATTATACCGGGATCCTGAATTGAGCCTGTCTTGTTTTTTCCTAAGTGGGGGTGAGAAAACTGAACTATGTAAGCCAGAGAGATGAACATCTCTACATTTGAAATAACTTTCTACTCTAATTTCATGTTTAGATTGGTTGGTTGAGGAACAAAGAGCTTTTTCAGTTCCAAAAGACTTAATGTAGTATTCCTAAACCCAAAATGTTCACCTTCCAGTGGTAATTGCTCTAATCTCCGTACATATAAAAAAAACAAACAAACAACTTTGGACTTTATTTTTAGCCTGCTTACGAGATTGCTATGTTTGTGCGTCTTCCTCTCTCCCCAAACTTTGTTTAGGGGACATGAGGATTCTGACTGGGATGTGTGTTTTGGATCCTTGCATATGCACAGACCACGGACACACACAACATACCAGAAAGGCTGGAATTTTTATGCGCGAGATGTCTTGTTTTTCTGTGTTTTTTGTTCTGATTTAATATTTCTTCCCTTCACAGAAGAAAAACAAAAAGGGATCTGTTGATATTACAAAAGTCAAGTGCGTGGAGGTCGTCAAGAATAATGGTGCTTTTATTCCTTGTCAAAATAAATACCCCTTTCAGGTAAGAGTACGTTCTGTATGTATTAATGTAACTGGTTTTATTTATGAATCAGGTATTTCAGTGCTTAATTCAAATTTTCTTTTCAACAAGTTTTTACATATCTTTGTTTTTGTGTTTTATGGCACAATTTAAATTGGATCTGCACTTGTGCTCACTAGCAGTTCAGACTTACTGTTCTTTGATGCAAGTGAAATTTGCAAATATACATTTTTTAAATGTCTTTTGGATCATTTTTCTCAGTTCTTTGTGTATAAATTAATGCCCATACGCTAGAATTTTCAAGCTGTTATAGGTTATTTTAAAGGTTAAAAAAAATGTGCTTTATAAGAATCTTTGGGAAAAATAATTGGAGTGGTTGTACATTTTGGAAGAACATAGGGGGAAATTGCTATTTTTAGCATAAACTGACGTTTTCAGGGGTAATGTCTCAAAATGGATTAATTTTTTGTGTATATCATGAAAGGCACTGACCACACTTGTTTTCCTGTAGTAGGAAACCAGTGTGGTTGTGAGTGTTGAAAAGGCGTGTCTGAAAACTGAAGAGAGGAGTTGCAACTTGTTTTCTATGTTAGTATTTAAGGATAGAATAATTAATTCGGGCCTTCTTGTCTCTTCAGAAGGGTTTGCCCGATTTTCTGTTCTGGAATGAGCAGGTTAAATGGTCCTAATTTTCCTTTTTTTGACCTTTAAAAAAGCAGTTGAGTGAAGCTAATCTATATTAGTGCATTGTATTTTTTATATGGAAGACCTAGGTTTGGCTGCAGTTTTTTGTTTCCTATTCCTTGTACCAGTTCAGGACTCGAAGTGCTGTAGTGGCTGTATGCATAGCCTTAGACAAGGAAGGTTGAGGACATGGTTCTTTCGCTCTTAATGATGGCTTGCTGAAAAATCAATTGAACCATGCACTCAACCTACCTTCCCCGAGGCTATGTGTGCAGCTACTATACAGCTAAAGCCAGAAGAATGCTGGGCTGCATAGAGGAATAACCAGTAAGAAAAAGGAGATGATGTCCTTGGTGATGCCTTGCCTCGAGCACTGTGTTCAGTTCTGAAGCCCTTATTTCCAAATGGGGTTAGAGAGAGGATGGGGGGTGGTGGTCCAAAGAAGGGCTACCAAAATGTTGTGTGATCATTATCAGAGGCTGAAGAATCTGGATATCTATGCCCTGGAAGAGAGGCGGTGCAGGGGAGACTATACAAACCTTCACATACCTGAAAGGTTTTAATGATGTACAAACGTCAAACCTTTTCCATTGGAAGTAGGGGGGGTCACAAAATGAAACTCCAGGGAGGACATCTCAGAACCAACGTCAGAAAATATCTTCACATAGAGGGTGATGGCTGCCTGGAATGCCCTTTTGGAGGAGGTTGCAAGGAGCTTTGTCCATTTTTCTGGTCCACCGAAAGGAATGGTTTCTACCTCACATACTTTAAAGGCAGACACCTCAACATCTTTATTTATTTAAGTTTCTATACCGATATTAGTGGGAACATCATATCGGTTTACATCAAAAACAGAAGGTTGGAAATTACATAAAACAGGGTCATGGGGAAGGAGTAAAAGGAACTGTGAGAATGCAGGATAGGAAGTATATAGGAACGGGCTACTCGAAAAGAGTGCCACAACGGTCCAAAGTAAGCATAAAAATTTGTAAAAAACATAACTTTAAACATACAGAGAACTTTATACAATGTTCATGGAGAGAAAGCAGAGGGGAATAGGTTTATTTAAGGATGAATGGGGAAGTTGTTCTTGATGGGCATATTGAGTAGCCAAGTGGGAAGAGTTAATCTTGGTAGGCGTGTGCGAATAGCCATGTTTTTAGATTGGCTCTGAATTTGGAGCTGCAGGATTCGAGCCTGAGGTTTGGAGGTAAAGAGTTCCAGAGGGTAGGTCCTGCAATAGATAGAGCTCGTTCCCTTGTGGAGGTGAGGTGTGCTATTTTAAGTGAAGGGGGAATGCAGGATAGGAAGTATTTGTTAGATTGTAAGGGGCAGAAAGAGTCGACGAGCCAGTTTGAGTTGTGTGTATGTAACACCCCCCCACTCAAACAGGTCATTAAGTTCTTTAAAATCCAGGAATACAGTGGGCTCAGGTAGAATTAGACCTGTGATGAGGAGACACACAATGTACCAAATGCAAAAAGAACAACAAGCCATCTCTATATTAAAAACTGAAGAAGTTCTTCAGAAAAACATTGAAGTGTTACCAGAAATGAGAGAAAAAACACAATGCATGCAGTATTTCATGATCCATAACCAAAAGAAAAATCTAATTCAGATGAATAACTCTGTCAACAGTGGCACAACTAAAAAAAGAGAGAGTGAAGTGAATAGCAAATCTCAACTAATATCTTATAAGGAGTCCAGGAAAAGCAATAACCTTAAAGAGAGTACCTGGAAGGCTATGACCACAAATGCTCATAGTTTGGGAAATAAAATCCCAGATCTGCAGGCCCTAATGGCTGAGGCACAATTGGACATTGTTGCTATCACAGAGGCATGGTTCACAGAATCTCATGATTGGGATACAACAATACCAGGCTATAACTTGTTAAGGAAGGACAGAGAGGATAGAAAAGGGGGAGATGTGGCTCTTTATGTCAGAAACAACATCCAAGCATCTGAGCTACAAGGAAGTTGGGGTAAGGAAGAAGCTCTATGGCTCGACCTAAAAAAAGATGACGGAGCATCCATTTATATTGGAGTGGTTTACAGGCCTCCAAACCAAAAGGAAGAGCTGGACAGAGACCTGGTTGAAGACATCCATAAGATAGGTAAGAAGGGAGAAGTGGTGATCGTGGGTGACTTTAATATGCCAGATGTAGACTGGAAAATCCCATCTGCAGAAACTAAAAATAGTAGAGCGATAGTGGATGCCATGCAAGTATCTTTGTTCAAACAAATGGTGTTGGAACCCACCAGAGAAGGAGCTATACTCGACTTAGTGCTCACTAATGCAGATAATGTCTCAGATGTCCAGGTGGGTGCCCACCTCAGCAGCAGTGATCATCAAATGGTATGGTTTAATATCACTAAAAGAATAGGGAAAAGAACCACAAAGACCCGAGTTTTACAGTTCAAAAACACAGACTTTGAGGAAATGGGGAAGTACCTGGAGGAAGAACTTAAAGGATGGGAGAACGAGAGAGATGTGGATCAGCAGTGGACCAATCTAAAAGGAGCAATCACCAAGGCAACTGCTCTATACGTTAGAAATGTAAAGAAAAGCAAAAGAAAATTGAAACCTATCTGGTTCTCAAAGGAGGTGGCTGACAAAATTAAAGCTAAAAGAACAGCATTCAAGATATATAAAAGATCCCAAAGGGAGGAACACAAAGAAGAATATCTGATTCAACTGAGGGAGACAAAGAAATTAATCAAGTTGGCAAAAAGTCAAGCGGAAGAGAGGATTGCCAAGGAGATAAAAAATGGAGACAAAACATTTTTCAGATACATCAGCGAAAAGAGAAAGATCCAAAGTGGTATAGTGAAATTGAAAGGTGGTAATGATCAATGTGTGGAGGGAGACGAAGAAATGGCAGATATATTAAACGAATACTTCAGCTCTGTGTTCACTAAAGAAGACCCTGGAGAAGGACCATCTCTACCCAACAAAAAAAAAAATTGGTGGGAAGTGGAATAGATGAAAATCCTTTTACAGTAGAAAATGTGTGGGAAGAGCTAAAGAACCTGAAAGTGGACAAAGCCATGGGGCCTGATGGGATTCATCCAAGGATATTGAGGGAGCTCAGAGATGTTCTGGCGGCTCCGCTGTGTGACCTGTTCAATAGATCCCTAGAAACGGGAGTGGTGCCGAGTGATTGGAGAAGAGCGGTGGTGGTCCCGCTTCACAAGAGTGGGAACAGGGAGGAGGCTGGCAACTACAGACCGGTCAGCCTCACTTCGGTGGTGGGAAAAGTAATGGAGTCACTGCTGAAAGAGAGAATAGTGAACTATCTACAGTCCGGAGAATTGATGGACCAGAGGCAACATGGATTCACCAGGGGAAGATCCTGTCAGACAAATCTGATTGACTTTTTGACTGGGTAACCAAGGAATTGGATCGAGGAAGAGCGCTCGATATCATATACTTGGATTTCAGCAAAGCTTTTGACACGGTTCCGCACAGGAGACTGGTGAATAAAACGAGAAGCTTGGGAGTGAGTGCCGAGGGGGTGACCTGGATTGCAAATTGGTTGACGGACAGAAGACAATGTGTGATGGTAAATGGAACCTTCTCTGAAGAGAGAGCGGTTTTAAGTGGTGTACCGCAAGGATCGGTGTTGGGACCGGTCCTGTTCAATATCTTTGTGAGCGACATTGCGGACGGGATAGAAGGCAAGGTTTGTCTTTTCGCGGATGACACTAAGATCTGCAACAGAGTGGACACGCCGGAAGGAGTGGAGAGAATGAGACGGGATCTAAGGAAACTGGAAGAGTGGTCGAAGATATGGCAGCTGAGATTCAATGCCAAGAAGTGCAAAGTCATGCATATGGGGAGTGGAAACCCGAATGAACTGTATTCGATGGGGGGGGAAAGGCTGATGTGCACGGAGCAGGAGAGGGACCTTGGGGTGATAGTGTCTAATGATATGAAGTCTGCGAAACAATGCGACAAGGCTATAGCAAAAGCCAGAAGAATGCTGGGCTGCATAGAGAGAGGAATATCGAGTAAGAAAAGGGAAGTGATTATTCCCTTGTACAGGTCCTTGGTGAGGCCTCACCTGGAGTACTGTGTTCAGTTCTGGAGACCGTATCTACAAAAAGACAAAGACAAGATGGAAGCGGTACAGAGAAGGGCGACCAGGAAGGTGGAGGATCTTCATCGGATCACGTACGAGGAGAGATTGAAGAATCTAAATATGTACACCCTGGAGGAAAGGAGGAGCAGAGGCGATATGATACAGACTTTCAGATACTTGAAAGGTTTTAATGATCCAAAGACAACGACAAACCTTTTCCGTAGGAAAAAAATCAGCAGAACCAGGGGTCACGATTTGAAGCTCCAGGGAGGAAGATTCAGAACCAATGTTAGGAAGTATTTCTTCACGGAGAGGGTGGTGGATGCCTGGAATGCCCTTCCGGAGGATGTGGTGAAGACCAGAACTGTGAAGGACTTCAAAGGGGCGTGGGATAAACACTGTGGATCCATAAAGTCAAGAGGCCGCCAATGAAGAGTGGGTGACTCACCAGAATGATGGCTACTGCCTGGAGACAATACCCTTATTCAATAAACGTACACATGCTTACTGTGACTCCAACATCGTTCTAGCTTCAACAGCAAGAGGAAATGTGGAATAAAGGATCTGCACTCACAAGGGGGGAGTAGCTGGCTTGTTACGGCGGTTACTACCCCAAACCAAATAAGCCTGTTACTTCTATTTCTATGCATATACAGCATAGTTCTCTGCTTCAACGGCAGGGGAGAAGAAAAAACTGATACTTCACGCATATCCAGCATAGCTCCCTGCTTCAACGGCAGGGGAGAAGAAAAAAGGGTTCACACTCACAAAGCGGGGAGTAGCTGGCTTGTTACGGCGGTTACTACCCCAAACCAAATGTGCCTGATACTTCACTTTCGATGCATATTCAGCATGGCTCTCTGCTTCAACAGCATGGGAGAAGAATAAACTGATACCTCAAACATATCCAGCATAGCTCCCTGCTTCAACGGCAGGGGAGAAGATAAACAACCAATAAGGGCTGTATAACATAGTCTGAGTAAAACAAATAAGCATGGGTGTAGCTTGCTTATTGCGGCGGTTACTACCCCTACTACCCCTAACTTATCAGCTAGATATTCACTTGGATGCAGCTCCATCACTGCTTTCTACATTAATGGTGGGGGTGGAAAGGAAATAGAACCAAGAGCTAAGAGAAACAGATAAGTATGAGAGAAAAAAGTGTGTGAAGCTTGCTGGGCAGACTGGATGGGCCATTTGGTCGTCTTCTGCCGTCATTTCTATGTTTCTATGTATCGCTTTATGGGTCAGGGTAAGGGTTTTGAATAGGATGTGAGAGGGGATAGGAAGCCAGTGCAGATTCTTGAGGAGGGGTGTAATATGGTCATATGGTCATAAACCTATGCTAGTCCTGGAGGTGCTGGGACTTGACCTTTCATGACCCCCATGTGTCCCTTATCCTCGGAAAGCCTCTGGGGCTTTGATTCCCCGAGGTCCTTAACAAGCTTTTCCAGTTCCTTGCCAAAGAACAGGCTCCCTTTAAAAGATAACTTACCCAGATGTAACTTTGATGCTAAATTTGCTGCCCAGTTATGTAACCACAGAAGACCAAAACAGTGAGAGAATTCAAAGGGGCAGGGATAAATACTGAGGATCCCTAAAGGTTAAAGGCTGGAAATGAAGAAAAGAGTACATGGGTGTTTAACTTGCTGCTGCGGCGGTTACTACCCTTAACCAATAAGCCTTGATACTTATGTTGATGCAGCTCCATCATTGCTCTCTGCTTCAACAGCAGGGGGAAGAAGGGAATTGGATTCAGACAGCAACATAGGGCCCCAACTTTTACAGACTGGAGAACTGATATGCAGACATAAGGGGGGAAAAAAAACCACAGGTCTCTTTCTGTGGCCAAGTCCATAAGCAAAGCCTTTATTTATTTTATTATTTTTTTTTATATACCGACATTCATCTCAATTGAGATATCACACCGGTTTACATTCAGGTACTGTAAGTATTTCTCTATCCCCAGAGGGCTTACAATCTAAGTTTTTGTACCTGAGGCAATGTAGGGTAAAGTGACTTGCCCAAGGTCACAAGGAGTGACAGCGGGACTCGAACCCTGGTCTCCTGGTTCATAGTCCACTGCTCTAACCACTAGGCTATTCCTCCTCTTTGTGAATTTTCAGAAATGCTTATCACCCAGTAAAAATGTTGCTAGCAGTAAATATTTGGGGGTGTTAAGGCTCGGGGATAACTGCACAGAGCAGCAGTTGCTACCCTTAAGAGAAACATGGGGTTAACCTGCGTAACACGCGGCAGATAAGCTTGCTGGGCAGAGTGGGTGGACCATTTTGGTCCTTTTCTGCCGTCATTTCTATGTTTCTGTATGTGTTTCTATATAACTGAAATTGCAGAGTTCTTGGTTCTATACAAGAATTTTATATTAGGACACTTTTTTTAAAAAATGGAACACAGTTTACCAGGAAAATGCACAGAAAACAGAAATATCCCTTTTTGGAACCTGAAAGTTTTGAGTGCTGTGTGAAACGCAGAGGGACCGATGTAATAAGGTGCACTGAAGCTGCCGCGGGTTTGTGCGCGGATATACGCATGTTTGTACGCACGTTTTCCCATGCAAACCCTATACGGGGATGTAATGAGGGTTTTGTGCATGGGGAAAAAAGCATGTACAAACATACTTTTAGACCCGTGGTTTTTCCTGAGCGAATGCACGTTACAGCATGCAAAGGAGGCGAGTAGCTAATCATAGGCAATGCAGGGAGACGAGCTAATGCTACTGCAGGTTTTTTAATGCGGGTTTTTTACCGCCATGGGTCAGGGCCACGAGTTAAGTGTCAGCGCTGGCGGGAGGGGGTGCCTATGTCTGTGTCTGTGTCTGAGTGTCCTGAAAACCACCTTGCTGAGGGCCTGAGTGGCCAGCTTAGCTAGGTGCTTTTCTGGGTATCAGAATGGCCAGCTTAAGTAGGTGCTTCCCTAGGCGCTGAGCGCCTAGCTCAGTGCCTGAGTGGCCAGATACACGGCCAGGACACCTGAGCAGCAAGATTAGCTAGGCGCCTTTCTGGGCACCCGATCGTGTAGATTTTTCTGCCATGAATAGAAGAGCACGAGTGGCCTGATAAGTGACTGGCTGAATGCCTCTCTCGACTTCAGAGTGGCCAGCTTAGCAAAGCGCTTTTCACGGATGGGCAGATACACGGCCAGAAGAGCGGCAGGATTGTTGTGAATTAGCATCCATGAAAATATTTGCCATGTTTTCTGCAGCACAGTTATTGGAAATATTAAAAATACTTTCCAGGGTCATACTTTCACTTAATAGGGAGACCCGCTCGCTCTCTTGCTTCTATGTGTGGATTATCAGCGCAGGTTTTGAGCGCGGATGCGGCCACTTGTTACGTGGGCCCTGTTCTACTCTTAGGTACGTGCGTTTTTCTGTACGCGCATGGATTTCGGCACGCAAATCATTTGCATAATTTATTTTTATTTTTTTACATCCCGCGGAGGCAGCAGTTTTAGCCACACACGGTGATCAAAACCTGTGCACATAACGAGCCGTGGGTCTTATTACATGGGCCCCAGAGAATGGTTGGTGCTGTGCAGTTTAGCGCTAGTAAACAATTACACAGCAGAGAGAGGAAACAGAGAAGGGATGGTGATGGAATGGGGAAAGATAGACCAGGTGAATAGGGACAGAGAGGCATAAGAGTACTTTGGATAGAGGAGTGATAGAGAAAAAAATAGAACTGAAATAAAGAATAAAATTAACATAGAACAAGCAGATGTGTATAACTTGATTTAAAACATCATTTCAGTTTGGAAAGGAAATATTCAATAATTGAAAAGTTGTTTAGAAAAATTAAGATGTTTTGCATATTTAGTAGCTTGATAAGCATTTGCATATTTTTCATGATTGTAAATTTAGCCTACAATGGAATTTTTCTCTTGGACAAAATCGAATTGTGCTTACTGAATTTCATTAACTTGGGAAATAGCCGCAGATTGGAATTCTATTCTTTTTGCCATATACATATATATTTGCTTCTTTAGTTAAGTTAATGTTAAAGCCTGGATATTCCTTTTCATTTTTAGGTCTAATAGGGTCTGATTGTTGGTGCTGATTCAATGGGCCAGGAAAATATTGCTTGTGTGAAGAACTTAATGGTCTGGGGTTTAACATTTTTTTGGTTTCCTAACCTTTTTGGGGGAAATTGGAATTAAGGGTCAATAAACAAGTTGTAGCTGATACCTTTTTTAAATTGAATTAAATACATTAGTGGCTAGCTTTTTAACATTTAGACTCTCAATCAGGTCAGTGAAAGAGCACAGTTACATTGGGTTGAAATTGGGATAGACCAAATATTGCAAAAAAAAAAGATACATCTCATCGCTATCATTTAGGCTGGGGTCTGGAAGCACCCTCTCAGGAGCAGGGCAGGGTTCATCGTCTGCCTAGCCAGCCCTCTCCTCCGCAGGTGGAGCCCCCTTGGGTTCTGGGGGTCAGCAGGAATTGCCTATGACTGCAGAATGTTAGTGACTGGTTACGGCTGGAAACTGGGTTGGTCGTCTTCCTACCCAGCCCCTTCCCCTGCTGATTGAGCCCTTGGGTTTGGGGGGCCAGTAGTGCTTAACTGGATAGGAGGGCAAGGCAGGACAGGCTGGAACTTGAGGCCAGACACAGGCTGGACATTATGATCAGAGACAGACTGGGAGCAGAGGTCTGGGTATTGGTACACGCAAGGAGCTGAGGACTGGATACAGACACAGGCTTGGGCAAGGCAAAGCAGGAAATGGATGCTGGGGACTGGACTGTGCAGGACATAAGACCAGACAAGGTAACAGAACACTAAGGCCTGAAGGCAGCAACACAAAAGGCCCATAGGGCCGCTAAGCATAAGGGCCAGAGGCCACTAAGCAAGGAGAGGCTTGAGTAGTCCACAGAGCAAGGTTGAAGATAGAAGGCCTGAATGCCACAAAGTAAGGAGCAAGATACAAGAAGGCCAAGGCCGCAAGGTAAGAGCAGCCAGGTCAGAAAGCCAAGAGTTACTCTGACACAACATCTAGATTCTGGCAAGGCAAAGTTAAATGGGGCTGGAACTCTGGTTTCATGTGAGCATAAAAAGCAGAGCTTGACAAGGCTGGAGGTGAAGTTTGCCGAAGGAAAGGAGACTGTACCACAGTCTCAGGTGGCCAGTGAGGAGATGGCTCCGCTAGCTTGGAACAGAGCTCACAGAAAGCCTCTGCCTCATTGCTAAAGCCAAGAACAGCACCAAAGACTACTTCCATTCAAGCACCAAGCACAACTTTCCACTAGTCACCACAAATGAATGCAAAAGCTTTGCCTGCTTTTTTGCTGACAAAATCTTGAAATACTAATTCCTAACTAATTGAAACAGATATCTGGAAAGCTATTCCTTAAATCAACCAATACTGCCCACCCTCAAGAAATTTCCAACATGCAGCCTTACACTATCTCACTTCCAAGAAGATTCCAGTGACCCTAGCATTAAGATCCCCTCTGATCTCAGAACAGTCGTCCAGTTCACTTCTGTCCAACAAACTAGTTAAAGCAGCCAAACTTGGTCTTTCCATCTGGATCATCCAACTAGTAAACTGCTTCTTAACAGATGGTGTTATCGCAGGCATGTTAAAGAAAGCTGCTGTTCTACCCCATTCTCAAGAAATCCTCCCTTGACTCCAAGATCCTGGACCATTTCAAATAATTCTCTAATAGACAAAATCATCAAAAAAGCAATCTTTAAAGTTAAAATTAAATTCCACAAACTCCAGACTCTTTATTTAAAAATGTTACTTGCCTATATCGGTGGCTTTTCCATTATGAATTTATTTACCCTGAGTGGCACCAGCTACTGAGCCAAAACAATTGCACAGGCCATAGCAGTGATGAGAGCAGTAGGATTGGATGTTGCTGAGCTATCACAGATTACTGAAAAAAATATGCAGAATTTTTTTTCTACTATAAACAAACTTTTAAATGCTGGCCACAAGTGGGGCCAGGGAAGAAGAAACAAAACTTGAGCAAGATGCCTAGATAAGATATGGGACAAACAAACATGATATTGTCTCTAATGGGATCATTACTTATTGATCTGAGTTTACAGTTGGGTTGCTTATTAATAACTAATATTGGTTTAATGGTTGGGTCACATCTGGGAGATGGGGATGTTAATCTTTAGGATTTCTTCCAAGGGGTAGGTATGGGTTCAAGGATTGATTATTGGGGGGGGGGGGGAGTGTTGCGTTGGAAAGGCAATTTTTTTGGGGGGAAGGAAGTCAAGGAATGAATGTGTAGAGGTGGAATTTGAATGGAGGGCAGATGAGATGGAGAAATTGAGGTGATTTGGTATAGCGCGGGGTGAAGATAAGGGAATATAATGGGAAGTGACAACTAAAAGGATAGTATCTCTGAATGTTCAAAGTTTAAATATCCCTATTAAGAGGCAGCTCTTAGTTAAAGAATTAAAAAGGCTTTGAGCTGATAATGGCTTTTATTTAAGAGACTCATTTTAGAAAATGTGATCGTTTCTTGAGGCCTAAGGATTACACTCGCAACATTCTGGCCTCTGTGTGTGATGATGAGAAATGTGAAGGAGTGGGGTTCCTTATTCATAGAGCCTTTAATATTTCTGTGCTGAAAATGCTCGGATAAGGCTGGGGTATTTGATTCTTAACTGCAGTATCGAGGGAACAGATATTGTTGGCGAAAATGTATGCCCCTAATCAAGACCAGGTTACTTATTTTGATTCATTGGCGGAGAAATGATTAAGGGACCCATAATGAGGGGGCCAAAGATAGGCGACAACACTCCTGCCCTACAAGCTCACAAACAGAAGTAAATTACTTAAATTGATGGAAACTGTAGGGTTAGTGGATGGTTGGAGGGTCTTGAATCCTACCAGTAAAGATTTTACATATTTCTCAGCATCTAAACTATCATTCTAGTATTGATATGTTGCTTTGTTCCCTGGGCTTGTGGGAAAGCTGTGTGGAGTGGGTATAGAATCTCTGGTTTAGACAGACCATTTATCCATTTGGGGAGAATTTGCTAACTTTAGTCTTTCAGCCACAGAAAAATTGGAGGTTGAATGATGTCCTACTACAGGCTGAGGCTTTTGGTATAAAGAGAGAACAAGAAATTCAAGACTATTTGGATAATACTGGGGTCGTGAGTGAGGCATTTCCATGGGATGGATTGAAGTATGTCTTAAGGGGAAAATTCATTATGTGGACATTGCAAGATAAAAAGACCAAATAAGAGAGAGGTGAGAATCTACGGAAAATTATAGGGGACTTGGAAAGCTTGCATAAAGAAAGGGAGTCCGTAAAAATACTAGCACGTTTGGAGAGGACAAAGAATCAATTAAAATCCTTGATGCTAGATTGCTTTATTTGCATCATCTGATAATTGATCTAAATGTATTTTGAATATGGGAATAAGGCATTGAAATTGGCTTCCAAATTAAAAAAAAAAAAAAAAAAGCAGCACAAACTCAGGTGCAAAGTATAAGAAATGGCATCTGTTTGATCTCAGTCAGATAATGCAGAGGGTTCAGGAAGTATTATCAAAATTTTGTATCTGGGAGAAAAAAAACTTAAGTGAGGATATTGATGCCTATTTATTTAACACTTTTCTATACCGACCTTCATGGTTAGATGACCATATCAGATCGGTTTACATCGAACAGGGGAACTGTAACAAAAAACAGTAAAAAATAGTAAATTGAACAGGAAGAACAAAGTTACATTTAACAAGGTAGATAAACTTGGAGGCATAGACAGCTGGAAAGAAAGGCTTAAGAACGCAGTAAACCAGGAGTGTAAACAATTGTATAATCAGGGGTGGGTCTTATTAAATACTCGAGGGAGGTACAGAGATCCATTGTTCATGAGGATGTTCAGTCGTCAGATCAGAAAAATGTTAAACAAGGAAGTGATGGAATCTGAAATTTTTTAGGCAATTAAAAGCTTAAAGCCCGATAAATCGCCTGGGCTGGATGGATATTCAGCCATATTTTACAAGCAATTTGGGCCTTTACATAGAATATTCAGCAGTCTATCAACAGAAGGTACGCTTCCTCCTTCGATGTGTATGGCAGGCATCACAGTATTGCCAAAGGGAGGTAAGGATAAAACAATCTGTGGCTCTTATAGGCCTATATTGCTGTTAAGATTTTAGCAAAAATTCTGGCTATCTGGCAAAAATTCTGCCAATTTTTATACATGAAGATCAATCTGGTTTCAAAAATGGGAGAAGTATCTCTGATGATATAAGAAGAGTATTGAATCTGATATGAGCATCAGATGATTTAAACCAAGATACTCTTCCTTTGACTATAAAAGCTGAAAAAGCTTTAGACAAAGTCCATTGGATTTTATGTATAAGGTATTAGAAACATGTGGGATGGGGGTATTTTCACTGGTGGATTCAGAAGTTATATGACTTGGCTCAGGTGAAGGTAAATGGGGTTATTCAGAAGCCTTTACACTCAAAGGGGCACACGCCAGGGTTGTCCCTTAATGCCACTCTTATTTGCTCTGGTGATGGCACCACTGGTGAAAAAATTTGGCAATCTATGTATATACAAGGGATTAAAGTAGAGCAAACAGATAAGATAATGTTTTCTAGTGTTATGTTTACATTGTCTGGCCCATTGACATCTCTGCCAGTAGTGATGGTGGAGTTATCACAATATAGTATAATATCCAGGTTTAAAGTAAATACAAATAATCTAAAATATTAAATATATCTATCATAGGATTAGCGACCTGACTATAAGATAGTTTCCCTGTAAATGTGAATTAGTGAGGGTGACGTGATTTCAGGCAGTTGGCACATTCAAATTATTCTTCACTTGTAAAAGACTTGACATCTGATCTGAATAATTGGGGTAAGTTTTATTCTTCCTAGCCAGGAGAGATTACTGTGCTAAAAATGAATGTATTGCCGCTTTTATTTTTTCAAGTTATTCCTGTTTCCATTCCAAAGGATATATTGAAAATACAAACTATTTTCAGAATTTCTGTGGCAGAAAATGAAACCTAAGATTTTTCAAAACATTATGTATCTGCCAAAATATAGGGGTGGATTGGGAGTCCCAAGTATTGATCGATATTAAGGTAGCTCAGATACGGGTGATATTGGAATGGCATAGAGGGAGTTCACTGAAACTGTGGGTCAATTTTGAACAATGGTTTCTAGAGAATATACCAGTTGCTGTGTGTCCTTGGCAACAGTTAGGCTTAAGTATGGGAAAAATACGGAACCCTTATCCGAAATGGACTCTCAAGTTTTGGGAATCATTAAAGTGTAAAATGTCGTGGGGAAAATTTTCACCATTAACACCAATTAAGTATAATAAGGATTTTGTTGGTGGTATGGGAAATGAGAGGATTCGCTCAACTTGGGGAGGCACAGGGTTGGGTAACCTCTGATTTGAAAACTAAGTATGATTAAATGAAGGTGATCTTTTTGCATATTTATAGATTTGCAATATATCCATCAACAAACGGGGAAGCAATGATTGGGAAAAGGGCCTTCAGTCTTTGAAAAGTATTGTATGAAGGGATTGCCACTCAAAGGGGTTTATTTCTATAATGTACAAGGCATTGTGTGGCTCCATAGATGGGTTATTACAAGGATATTGTACACACTGTAGATGAGGAGATACGGGAGGGAATAAAAAGGGTGGCAAGAACCTCCATCTCATAAGAACATAAGAGATACCATACTCGGTCAGACCAAGGATCCATCAAGCCCAATATCCTGTGGCCAACCAAGTCACACGTACCCAAAAAAAACATGAATAGATCTCAAGCTACTAATCCTTATTGATTAATAACAGTTTATGGACTTCTGCTCTAGGAACTTATCCATAACTTATTTAAACCCAGCTGCACTAACTGCTTTAACCATATTCTCTGGCAATAAATTCCAGAGCTTAATTATGCATTGAGTGGAAAAAGAACTTTCTCCAATTTTATTTTTTTGTTTGTTTGTTTTAAATGAGCTACTTGCTAACTTCATGGAGTACCCCTAGTCCCTGTATTATCTGAAAGAGTAAATAAGATTCACATTTACCCATTCAAATCCTTTCATGATTTTGTAGACCTCTATCATATCCACCCCCCCCCCCCTTCTCCAAGCTGAACAGCCCTAACCTCTTTAGCCCTTTCCTGATAGGGGAGCTGTTCCATTCCCTATATCATTTTGGTTGCTCTTCTCTACTTTCTTCAGTGCAACTATCTTTTTTTGAGATGTGACCAGAACTGCACACAGTATTCAAGATGCCGTCTCTCACCATGGAACGATACAGAGGCACACTGAGCTGACTCTTTCAATGTATTTATCCACTATGATACCTAGATCTCTTTCCTAGTTGGTAACTCCTAATTTGGAACCTAACATTGTGTAACTACAGCAAGGGTTATTTTTCCCTATATGCATCACCTTGCACTTGTCCACATTACATTTGGACTTCCAGTCTCACAAGTTCCTCCAAGAAAACAAACCGGTAGCCGATCCAAGATGGCTGTCAGCAATGAAACACATGGATGCCCGGGCAAGCTTCAATAAATATCTTGTTTACACCAATCCATCCACGTGTTTCATTGCTCACAAGTTCCTCCTACAATGTATCACAATCCACTTGAGCTCTAACTACTCTGCAGATCATGCAAAATTATGCAGACTTAAGTACCTCACTTGTTGTGTCCCTTTCCAAATCATTTATAAATATATCAAAAAGCACCGGTCCCAGTACAGAGCCCTACGGTACACTTAGTGGGAAAACTATTTCAAAGTAATCCTGCGATGGTATTGCACTTCAGCTCGGTTAGAAGCAAATGTTTACCAATGTATCCGATCAGTGTTGGAGAGAATGTGGGGATAGGGGAACCATTGCGCATATTTGGTGGAGCTGTTCTGTGCTTGATATTAAAATTGATTATAGAAATCCACATTGGACTGAGACCCAATGGCTTTCTTGTTTTCAACCTCTGTTGAAAGTATACCAAAGGCAATTAATAAAGTGACATTGCAAATATTATGGCAGCACAGTGAAAGTTAGCTGCCCATTGGAAAGTTAAAACAGCACCTGGTAAACTGGCAATATATAAAGTTTTGTATATTTACCAGATGGAAAAACTTAAGCGGTATGGAGGAATGCTATGAAGACTTTCAATAAACAGTGGAACGTGTTTCAAGTTTGGGACAAAGACCACAGAGAGATTACTGAGTAGGGAGGGGATGATCATTGTCTCAATCTCTTGTTCTACACTCGAGATGTAGTCTTTTTTTTGGCTGGTTAAGCAATAAAATCTATTAAAATAAATTACAAAAAAACCCCTGCAGTATAAAATGTAAAAATTTGTGAGTGCATGAAATTAAAAAAAAAAATATTGGGACTAAACGATTGCAATAAACTGTATTATGCTAGGTAACTGTTCGGACCTGCTGTTCTGTGGTGCAAGTAAAATTCATATTTTGCTTCATGTACCCTTTAGGATTTTGAGCGCTTTGGAATAGTGACTTTACCTGCATGGCATGTGTAATACAGTCTCCTGGTCTTGGGCACTACATAAATGTATAAAATACATAATTCCAAGCATTCTGGTTGAAATCCGTGGACTGATGTCTTTAAGCTTGCTTATGTAACTAAAAATTCATGAGCTCCATACCTGCGACCCTTGTGAGCATTTGTTTGTTCTGCTTTTCAAAGCAGATTACATTCAGGTACTGCAGGCATTTTCCCTATCCCTATTTTTTTTTTTTATACCTGAGGCAGTAGAGGGTGAAGTGACTTATCCAAGGTCATAAGGAGCAGCAGTGGGATTTGAACCCTGATTTCTGTGGTTCAGAAAGGTGCTCTAGCCTATAGGCTACTTTTCCACTCACTCCAGCCACTAAGTGACATCTGGGCTCAAATGTGTGCTCTGTAGCTTAAACTGCTTTCAACCCTACATTTGCTTTTGTGGTCATCTAAGCTGGAAAAGCTAAGTAGGTTTGGAATCCAGTTATATATATAACTCTATCTCTCTCTCTCTCTCTCTCTCTGTGTCTCTCTCTCTCTTGATAGAGATTTTTTTTTTTAACTCTTGAGCTTTCTTGGTATGCTGTTCTTTCAGCAAAAAATGGAAAGGCAGGAGATAAATCTGAATGAATAAATTTACCATGTGAGGTACTTGATTTTGTAGGGCATAGCCTGAGTCTGGTAACTAGATTGCAAGACAGAAGTCCATGGAATAATGTTAACTAACTCTTCTCGCTGTCAGTGATGCTATTAGTCACTGCAATTTTTATTTATTTATTTTAAACTTTATTTTAAATTAGCCCATTCCTTTCTAACTATACAATCTTGAATAGCTTATTGTTACCATGAGCTTTTTTTTTTTTTTTTTTTTAAAGCTTGCAGTTGAAGGCTTTTGTAGTTGTGTAGATATTTTCAACCTCTCCCTGATTAGCAGCTTCAGCCATTCCAGTGGTTTTTTTTCCTAAAGAGCCCAATTGGGCATAGGTGAACAGGTAAGGAGCTCTGACCTTTGTCCTCACGGGTGCGTCCAGTTAAACTCACTTATAAAGTAAAATGTGAAATGGCTTAAACTGCCTTCTAACAGTTATGGAGATAATTACTTGTGCATTTTCTGTCAGAAGAAAATGTTCTTTCTACACTCTGTTTCATCATAAATGCAGGCACATACAAAATGTTTGATTCTTCCCCCTGCCGAAAAGATTTTGTTAGATACTGTCTTCATCATAGGTAAAAGTACTCTGCATTTTGTGCAACTCAGTATTTTATCAGTATGCAAGCAGGGATAAAAGATATTTGCATCAAGAACAATTCCAGTGTAGATCCATATGTAATATTGCACCCCCCCCCCTTGTGTACTCACAGCTGAGGGGATCACACTGGGGGGAAGCAAAGTTTCAGGGCCCTTAGGGGCTAGGGCATTCACTGTCTCCAAAGATGTGCTCTTTAGACAGGAGGTGGTGGTCAACAAAACAAATCTTTTGCAAAGGAGATGATCTGACATAATGCACACCTCATAGAAGATGAATCCATGTTCTCAAACTGCAAATTCACAAGCACACGCTGTTAGGATCCCCTGGATTTTTCCACTGTCTTTCTCCCGTTTACTAACTTTTTAAGGGCTCCTCATCGCTGGGGGACACTCCTTGTACCTGTTTTCCAATGCTGTTATAACTGCCTTAAGCCTCTTTGCTGTACTGGGTGGATGTGCACACTTTTAAACTTGCTATCCATCTAACTTGTCCAGGATATTCAGTGGCATGGCTGTGCCGCTGAATATACCCAGCTGACTAAGTTAGCCAAATAAGTTTATTCAGCTAACTTTTAGATCAGGTCTAACTTATCTGGCTAACTTAGCTGGATAAGTAGCTAAGCCCTGGAACACCCCTGTCTTGCCCACCACTTAGCTGGATAAATAGATATCCAGCTAAGTGACAGCCACTCAGCGCGGCCAAATATTGAAACATCGACACTTAGCTGGATAAGTTTGGACTAATTTGGCTAAGTGGCACTGAATAACAGGCACTTAATATTTTGGCATTTCACTTATCTATTCCATACCCTCCCTTTTTTTTTTTTAGTTCAAACATGAACAAAAGGCATAGCAGAATAGGCTTTTTAATGTAGTTTAATATACTTGCATCTCATTAAAACAAATTTTCCTTTTTTTCAGGTTGTGTATGATTCTAATACACTTTACATTTTTGCTCCCAGTTCAGACAGCAGATACCAGTGGGTGAAGAACTTAAAGGAAGGTAAAAATATTCCGTTAGCAAAGTTTGTTTATATGCATGTAGGTGCTGTTAGAGATTGCTGATAATGTTGCTGCACTGCAGTAGTGATTTAACAATGTGTACTTGCATCGCCAAGGAATTATAATAGTTGTGGGTTATAGGTGTGTAATTTGTGTAAAATTCTACTTTCAATTACCGTATTTACTGGCGTATAGGGCGCACCTTTTCCCCCTCAAAATAGGGGAAAAATATGGAGTGTGACCTATGCGCCAGTAATTTTTTTTATTTATTTATTTTTTTTTAACAGCGTCCGGTGGTGGTGGTGGTTGGGGGGGAACACGGTGGTGTCGGAACGAGGGCACGATTGGCCGGTGCTGGGCAAAAGGAGCTTGCCGAAGCGCGGCCCCCAGATGCCACCGCGTCACTCCCCCCCCCCCCTCCCCACCGGACGGTGTTAATTTTGATTACCGGCACATAGGACCTGCAGAATAGTAGAGCATTCCCTGCCTTGTGCATCATTCTCCCAACAGTTAAAGCACGCAAACCAATCTTTCAACCAAAGAGGCTTCTGCGACACTTAGCAGTTTTAATCCTCCTACTCTGGCAATGCCTGTCACATCGTGCTCCCAATGCAGCTGGGTGGCAGCCATACTGTCTGTCAAAGTTGGGGTTCAGAGCCGGAAAAACTCTCCAGCCCTAGTGAGCTCAGAAATGTGGCAGGATTATCGGAAACAGCAAGTTCGAACTCAAGAAGCCCCATGGATACAATACCTGCTTATAACAAGCTTGGCAAGCTGATGCTGTTGATTTTGATTGGGAAAGCCAATGTAGAAAATTATTTTTTCCTTAAAAAATGTGTGTAAAAAAGGGGGTGCGTCTTATATGCCGGCAAAAACGGTATTTATAAATCACTAACCTACAGCTCTGTATTCATTATTAGTTACCTAATCTTATTTTTAGATACTAAAAATGTGTATGTATAACCCCATCCCAGGGAGCTTACTGCACTCTGGGGCCATAAGAGATTTAAATGTCTCATTGGGGCTGGAGCCACTATGGTTAGTTATTCTGTCTCTTTTTGCCAGGGTCTGGATCCTTTGGGTGGGGGGCACATTCTCTGTCTCTTTTCGACTGTCTCTCTCCCCTCCCCTGGGGAAGGGTGTCTCTCATTCACTGTTGTGCTGTAAATGCCACAAAAAATACTCTGTAACTACTGGTTTAGTGGCCAAAAATAACTGTCTGTGCTGTTGGGTAATCAGGTTGCATACTGGCAAATAACTGTCCTCTGAAGCACAGCTAGGCTCTTCACTCTATCTGTGCAAGAGTCTTAGTACCAGGGCAAGGGAAGCACAAACCCTCCAGGGCTTGGCTAAGTGGAGTTCCCTTGTGGGCAGGGTATCCTTAGTTGGTCAGGAAAAACCCCTTCCAGACTGTTCACATGATAAAGCAGTCTATATTGCACAGAGTCAAATCCTCTACTCCCCCCAGGGAGTGAAGACTCCAGCTGGAGATCCTCGGTGGTCTCAAATGTATTTTTATTCACAGTTAGTAGGTATTCTTCTTTAGATAGCTTTCTTTCTGTCAGGATCCCAGATGGGAGGGATCTCCTTGAACAAGCAGCTCCAGGCAGGAAATAGGGCAAAACTATTCCTGGGAGCAACCAAAAATCTTTCCCTGACACTGGAGTTGGGTCTCCACCATTCCTCTGCTTCCTGAGCAGGTCTCCCCCCCCCCCCCCCCCCAGGAGAGGTTTCCCCAAGACCCCTTCCCAAGCAAACACCCTGGGGTCTCACAGTCCTTCAACCAAAAGGTAAAAACTCCCCCCAAAAATAACCCAAGACAACCACCCTGCAACTAAGGAGTGGGATCCCCAATCTAACCCAGAAAGGTTGCAGGCAGGATAGAGGCCAAACCTCTAGGTAGGCCAAAAAAAACTTCAACTCTGAGGAAAACTTCTCCAACCTTCTCCAAAACTCCAAACTAATACTGCCCCCAGAGTTCTAAGAGAGAGAGCTGCTTGTAAACCCTACTCAAGGGGATGGCCATCCCAGTACCCTCAAAAGGAGGGGCTGCACATGAAGGGATCCTTCCCTCAGTTTGCACTAACCCCAGCTTAGGAGCACTACTGGTAATGTGCTCAGAGGAGCCAGCACCTATTTTAGAAGGGACCATAATTGGAAGAACCTGACCAGGAAATAACTTAATTGTAAAGCAGTATGGCTATGACCTATCCAGCTTACTGAAGCATTGCAGCTAGGTATACTGCCTTAATGAGCCTCTCATTTCTCACTTCTTGTTTGTGGTATTGACTGGACTGTTAGTTATTCCCTAATTGCTACTGTCCACTGTGTTTTTTCAAGATTTAAAGGACTCCTGACAAAACAAATGCATTCCAAATCAAGCTTGGGGATTTTTTTTCCTCCATATACTTCATGCGGCGTTGTAACGCCTTAGTTTTGGGTCATGTTATCAATCAAAAGGTTGTACATACATTATCATCCTGCTTTGAACTCTTGGTTTTCCTAAATGAGATTCTGCTACTGGTCCACTTGCAGTCGTCTGTGACTCTCCTAGGCAAGGATTAAAACCCGCGCATCTGGTATCAGCCATCCGTTTTTCCATAGTATGTGCCCAGTAGAGCATCGAACAAGTGTCTCAGACTGGGGAACCTAGTCAGTAAAGGAAATTCTGAACTGGGGTTATCTATATCGTAGTTTGGATTAATCATCATACAAGACAGCAAAATCTGAAATTGACTGATACGGTATATGCAGAGCTAGTTATTTTCCTTTCTAATGCTTATATTGCATACAAAAGCACAAAGATAATGCTGGGTAAAGAAAATCTGTCTACTTCGTTCTTAGAAATTAAATATGGCAGCTCTGATGCAGAAAAAGTGATTGCTTTATTTTTTTTACCCTTACTTGTAAGAACTTAGAAAGCAATTCATTAGCAATGATTTGAATTTACTCCTAGGAGGAAGCAGTATTCCTGGAAGCCAGCTCTGTTTGGCCACGGTGACTGCTCCCTTCCTCCTATAGCGGTCAGTAACTTGGGTAACCACAGATGCAGCAGCTGAGCTTCTTCCATGAAATAAGCAACAGTTATTTGTGAAACATGAACATCATTTACTTTAACTTTTAATCATATGTTGTACAATTTTAAATTTCACAATCTTCCAGGTAAAAAAAAAAAAAATCACTTAGTGTGGATCACAGTAAACAGTCCAAAAAAAAAAAAAAACCCCATACAGTTTCCACCTTTGTACTTAACTCAATACAGGAAACACAGCATGCAGTATAAACATCAGAGTCCCATATCCTCCCCACCCTTTGATAAGGCAGCATGGTTAACCTCGCACTACTATTAAAGGAAAAAAAAAAAAAAAGCACCGGGAAATGAGGCTGAGATGCTCTGAAAAACAGGAAAGTGAACAAGATTGTCCTGGTCCACTTGGGACTTCCATAGGTGAAGTTGACGCTGGAAAGCTGTGATCATGTCAGACATCTGCATGATGGCTTGTTTGCATCCCTGCAGCTTCTGATTCAGTTGGACGAGATGATCTGTTATGTCACACAACATAGCAAAATCACGCAGCCAGTTCGATTCCGACACTTCAGGCAAGGGTTGTCCTTTACTTTGCATGAAAAGTGCAATTTCTTCTTTAAGCTCAAAACATCGTTTAAGGACTGCACTCCTACTCAGCCACCTTACTTCTGTATGTTAGGGCCTGTCTCCATGCTCTGAATCCATCTCCTGCAAAAACACCTGGAACCGTCGATGATTCAAGCTATGCGCCCGAATGAAGTTCACTGTTTCGTGACCGTGGTCATTATATTATCGAGTTCCAGAACCTTTCCGCACAAAGCTTCTTGATGGATAATGCAATGATACGTTATCAAACTGTGTGGCAGTTAATTCCTTGCATTTTCTCCTTCATTAATCCAACCAAGCCTGCTTTTTCTCCACACATGGCAGGTGCACCATCAGTAGTTAGCCCCACCAACTTTTCCCAGGATAATTTTGTTTACTTATGAACTTCTCCACCGCATCAAAAATGTCCTTCCCTGTTGTCCCATGCATGGCAGCTACATCCAAGAGCTCCTCTGTGATAGAGAAGTCTGCCTTTAGGCCTCTTATAAAAATGGATAGATGCGCTGTATCCGTGTTGCCTGTGCTTTCATGAACAGCTAATGAAAAAGCCGGATAACTGCAGGCCACTTCGGCCAGCTGCTGGTTCCTTAACTCGGTTTGCGATGGTGTTTCTTGACAAACTGACATTTTTAAAACTCTGTATCCGATCAGGGCACCCCTTCAAAAATTCACCCTTTGAAAAACACTGAGAAGCCCGAGCGGTTTCTGCAGCCACGATAAAGCTAGCTTTCACTGCTGCATCGTTTTGTGCTGCAGCTTTTGTGAACATCTTTTGCTGCGATTGCAGTCTGACTTTTTTTTTTTTTTTAATTTGTAATTATTTTATTAAATTTTCAGAAAGAGTAATAAAACTATAGATAAGAACAAAATACAAATATTTAGGGTCAAACAAGAAGAGACCCAAACAGCATGTGTCACATCAAAATCTTGGTTCAACCATCCCTTTGAGGATCTAATATTATTCAACCCAGGTTAATATAAATGGGTAATAACACAGTATTGCTCTTCATTCATGTATAGTGTGTCTTCCCTCCCTCCCAACCTCGTCAGCTCAGAGACTAGTAAATTACAGTGGAATAAACTAGAACAAATAAAAAACCATGATAATACAGGGACGTGACAGAACTATCAACAGTGCGGTACAGGCCATACCAGAGCAGTGGGTTAATAAGACACGGCATTGATGCCATCCAGCTAGTGGTAACAGGTTGGGAGCAGAATAAGACGAATAAAACAAAGTAAGAGCAAGCCAACGTTTTAATTCTTGGACTATTTGTTATTTTCTTGGAGGCTATATTTAGCAAACTTAGTTCCATGTTTGGTCTCAAAATGCTGACGTATATTATTTTCCTTGAACACCGCCATTGCCTCATAACACAATACTGGTTTTTCTCCTTGAAGCGCAAACATGTATTCGCTTTCCCATCTTTCATGAAATTGTCTTCCTTCTGCATCAACTTTTCTTTTGTTGGACATTTTGGGATTCAAATTGTTCCACCAGAGATGTTGTGGTGCGCCACCTAAGTAAAAACCAAGATGTCCTTTAGGACCATTTTGCTTCACATAAGTGCCCCCTCAGTGAGCCTGCTGTCACATAACCTCTGCCCCCACAAAGAGCCTGCTGCCACCAGTTGCATTTACCTGCTCTACTCCTGCTCCACATGGGCACAAAAAGAAAATGGCGCCCGGCCCTGTGATGATCTGTGCGCCACGGCTCCACCGCCACACTACGCTGTGGAAGCAGAGCCAGGGTGCGATGCACACGTGATTGCTGAGCAGACGGGATTGGTGATTGCACGGGAGAAGTGCATACAGTGCCAGCAGCGCACTGCTCATAGGAGTCGCGCTGCTGTGGCACTGTTGACACATTCTCAGCCATTCATATCGCTTGCGGGCCACAAAAAACAAGGCCGCGGGCCTTGTGTTTGACACGTGTGTTAGGCTACTGTAAAGTATGCAGTTGGAGTCTGGTTCATCCAAGGCAGCATTACAGCACAATGCTCCTACCATGCAATGGTAGAGCCCTTCTTCATCTAAATATTCAGTAACTCAAATGCCTTTGTAAAACATGAAATATATGCTCTTAAAAGTGTACTAAGCATCTCTAAAAATTATTTTCCTAGCATGTGTACAGATGGACTCAAGACCAGTGGGTTTATTCTCCCCTGCCAACAGATAGAGAAGGAGCAAATTGATGTCACTGTATATATATAGCCCTGCAGTGACCCCAGAGTGCCAGTATTCTCCGTCTCCAGCAGATGGTAGACGTGCATCTCCCTATGGGGATTGCTTCGAGCATTTTGGAAGGAGAAATTTGAAATTCTAAATTCAGGAAAAGAGAGCCCTGCTCTCTGGTGGTGCTACCTGAAGGTCACTCCCCCAGTTGAGAATTCCTGAGGTGATTTCCATGGTCCCTCAGAAGTGTACCTTATTCCGGTAGCTGGGTTTCCCAGCATGGACTTAACTGCTAGTTCAGCTGAAAGGCAGCGGGTGCAGGAGGGCGAGCGCAACGGTGACGGCAGATGCCCTCTCCCCCCACAGGTGGAGACAGTCTTTGTACTGAGGCAGTAAGTGCTGAGCTCAGGTAAGGTTTAAAAAAAAAAAGAAAAAAAAAGCGTTTTACCATGAATCAGAGGGGTTTCAGGACTTCCTCTGTTCTCAGCATGCCGTACTGACGTTCGTTCCCGTTGGTTGGAGGAATGGGGCAGCCTGGTGGGATGAGCGGCCCCCTCCCCCTTGGCTAGGGCCCGCACTTAGGCTTTTTTCTTGCATGCCACGTTGTAGGCTGCGGCTGCTGTTTTTCGCGTGCTCTTGTGTGCTCTGTTTTTGGGTGCGCTTTTTATGCTCACAAACTTTTTAACTCTCTTAACTTGGTGCACAGGTTGTGCGTGCGCCTTGCCATGCTTTCTTTTAGGCGCTTGTTTTTTGGGCGCATTTCATTTTTGAGCACGAGCCGTTCCGATGCACGTTTACCACAGCAATGGCACAAGTAAGCAAGAAGCCTAAGCATCTTCCTATTTGTGTTGCCTGTCATATTAGGGCTTCTCAGCCTGACCTGGCTTCTAACCTCTGTCAGCGCTGCTCAGACACTCAAGGAGAGTTGTCTTCCTTGGATTTTGCTAAGCCTGGCTCTTCCCACTCTGATGGGTTGGTCACGGCCTTGACTGGGGGGGACACCAAATCTTGGTTCTCCCTTGACTGGCTCCTCCGCTGGTGAGGGCAGTTCTGTGGGACCAGCTCCAGTTCCTTCTGGCCTTGGTCTGGACCCGCTTGCTTTTTCTTGGGTGGAATTTTTTCAAGGCTTACGAGCCTTTCTTCAGGCGCAGTCCTCCGCTTCCCCCATTTCTGTCTGGTCAGACCCTCAGCCGGTGGCTCCTCCTTCATTACACATTACACAATGTTGAGTTCCATATTAGGTGCTACAACCCAAGAAAGAGATCTAGGTGTCATAGTGGATAACACATTGAAATCATCGGCTCAGTGTGCTGAGGCAGTCAAAAAAGCAAACAGAATGTTGGGAATTATTAGAAAGGGAATGGTGAATAAAACAGAAAATGTCATAATGCCTCTGTATCGCTCCATGGTGAGACCGCACCTTGAATACTGTGTACAATTCTGGTCGCCGCATCTCAAAAAAGATATAATTGCGATGGAGAAGGTACAGAGAAGGGCTACCAAAATGATAAGGGGAATGGAACAACTCCCCTATGAGGAAAGACTAAAGAGGTTAGGACTTTTCAGCTTGGAGAAGAGACGACTGAGGGGGGATATGATAGAGGTGTTTAAAATCATGAGAGGTCTAGAACGGGTAGATGTGAATCGGTTATTTACTCTTTCGGATAGTAGAAAGACTAGGGGGCACTCCATGAAGTTAGCATGGGGCACATTTAAAACTAATCGGAGAAAGTTCTTTTTTACTCAACGCACAATTAAACTCTGGAATTTGTTGCCAGAGAATGTGGTTAGTGCAGTTAGTATAGCTGTGTTTAAAAAAGGATTGGATAAGTTCTTGGAGGAGAAGTTCATTACCTGCTATTAAGTTCACTTAGAGAATAGCCACTGCCATTAGTAATGGTTACATGAAATAGACTTAGCTTTTGAGTACTTGCCAGGTTCTTATGGCCTGGATTGGCCACTGTTGGAAACAGGATGCTGGGCTTGATAGACCTTTGGTCTGACGCAGTATGGCATTTTCTTATGTTCTTATGTTCTTCCAGTCCTATGCTTAAGCTCCAGGGCTCGCCTCAGCTCCCTGCGGGTGTTCCTGACAGGAATCTGGATGGCACTGATGGTGAAGTTGATCCTGATTCCCTGGAAGATGGGGAAATTCCTCCAGGGCTGGAGCCGTATTGAACCATGTTGTGGTTCTTTCATAGAGATGAACTGCCGGCCTTGATTTCCCAGACCTTGAAACAGCTGGGTGTGCCTAGTTTGGATACTGTGTCAGAGCTGAGGAAGAATCCCATTTTGGTTTCCTTACGTAAAGCCTCTTGTTTTTTTCCCTGTGATGGATGCCATTCAGGAATTGATTGATATGGAATGGGATACTCCAGAGGCAAATTTTAAAGGGGGTCGGACATTGGAAGGCCTGTACCCCCCTGGATCCAGCTGTGAGAGCGTGTTTGTGTTTTCCCAAAGTGGATACCCTGGTATGTGCTGTTTCTAAGCGGATGACTATCCATGTAGAAGGAAGAGCGGCCTTGAAGGATGTACATAATAGAAGGATTGAGGCTATTCTTAAGTAAGCCTTTGAGGCAGTGGCGATTAAGTTTCAGGTTGCCTCCTGTTGTGCCCTAGTGGCGAGATCTTGTCTGCTTCTCTCTCAGGAAGTTGATGAGTCTGGAGGGAATGCCAGAGTGGTTATGGAGCCTGCTGCTGCCTTTTTAGCAGACACAGGCTGAAATTTTGGTCCGGACCTTGGCCAGAGGAGTAGCTTGGATGTTATTGGCCAGGTGTCAACTCTGGTTGTGAAATTGTTCAGCTGAGACAGCTTCCAAAGCCAAGATGCCCTTTAAAGGCTTCCCTTCAGTCCTCTGATTCCCAGCATATTAGAAGAATATAAATGAAAGGGCTACTTCTCAAAGGATTTATCATTCTGTTTGGTTATCCCAGTCTCTGAAAACAGAGCTGGGTGTTTCGCCCTCCCTCCATGCCTTCCCAGCATCCACTCACTTCCAACACAAATCAAACAATCTGGACTAGTATTTGGTCATGCATGTCTCTAATTATAGAAGCATATACTAGAACATCCATACTGGGCAAATGATTAGTTTTGAACTTTAAAATTGCCACTTAAAACGATTTTTGACACCAGGTATGGTGTTTTAAGATGTCCACAATAAAATATGTATGATAAGTTTGATTTAATAACCTGGTTAATTTGCATATTGTACTTACCTTAGCAGAGCCGGACCTGTTGGAACCAGCGTTGAAACCTGTTGGGTTTTCTCGTGTATTGTTCAAAGTAGATGAGAGGCATTATTAAATTGTGTGCAGAGATAGCTTTTGGACAAACCATATTCTGGAATCTCCTAATCTGGGGTTGAGCACTGCAGTCCATGAGAACCACAAACAAGCCTGTGTGGGGTTTTTGTGTGGTGGTGGTTTTTTTTTTTTTTTTTTTTTAAAGAACCAACAAATATGCAATATAACTACATAAAATGTATGTAGATATACCTTAAAGCCAAACCGTGTTTGCTACTGTCAAAAAACAGTATTGCCTATTGCCACCTTAAATCACTCTGCCGAGTATATGTAGAATCCAGATATGGTTCCAGGAGCTTCATCTATGCAGAGTGAAATGGAGGCTATTGGTTTCTTTGAAGTTACATTATTCTGTTAGTTTTAGCTAACACTGATAATTAAGGTTCTTAATCTAGTTGTGACTTTTGTAAGTTTCCATGGTTTTATCTCCACATGTTTAAACCATACATTTTTGTAAATTGTAGAGATAAAGAGTAATAATCACATACTGGCAAAGTACCATCCTCATTTCTGGACAGAAGGAAGTTATCAGTGTTGCAGGCAAACGGAGAAGCTAGCACCTGGCTGTGAGGAATATAATCTGTTTGGTGACAGTAAGTGCTTAATTTTTATTTTTGTAATAAGATAGCACGATTGCTTAGTGGTTCATATTTATGTTGTGAATCGGCATATTTCTGTGACAGCTTTGCATGCAATTATTGGCATATTTCTTTTTTTTTTTTTTTTTTTTTATATGAATTGAGTGGAATTTTGTTTCTTTCAGGAACACCTAGTTTCCCTAAACTTTTTTTTCCCAAGTATTTTGCTTTTTTAAAAAAATGGTGCCATTAGCAGAGCACAGAATAGTTAAATCTTTTTAAGAATATCCTACTTTTATATGCTGTAAACCAACTGCCAATCTCTGGGTTCTAGCAGGTTTTGACCTGACAGTGTATTCTGGGACTTGCAGCAGACAGGTTGTCTCTCTTTATTTTTTTATCATATCCATATTATAATAAAATAGAATAAACTATGGCTATACCTTGATTGGAGTGCTTTTCAACTTTAGCCTATTAAAAATGATCTTACTCTTCAGATAAGGTCATTTTTCATTAGAGTAGCTTCCAGGCCAGTGGTTGTTGACATCAACCTCTCCTCTCCTCTCCCCTCCCCCCACACCAAAAAAAATCCCAAATTTCCACCTAGTCAGCCCACTGTCAGGCAGGTTATCATGCTGCTGGAGCGATGTAATCATTGCACTGGTACTTTTTTGCCTGGATTTGAAAATCATTAAAACAAAACTACAGGGAGTTTACAAGAAGGCTGCACGTCGTTTTATTGATTTAGATTTTTAGATTCCACTTTTCGGCACTTCAAAGTGTACAACAGAACGGATTGCATTCAAGTACTATAGGTATTTCCATATCCCCACAGGGCTTACAATCAAATTTTGTGCACATTAGAGGAGTGTGCTCCGTAGACTCCCTCCTACCTTATTTAAAGCTTTGTCTTTTACTTTATTTTTCTGCTTTCATGGGGCAAGAGAGAGGACAAAACTAGCATATTCCTAGACATGTTGGCAACCTCGACGTTAAAAGGCCCAGTGGCTAGACATCTTCTCTGGAGCTGGGACCCTCACTTAGACTCTGTGAAGCGGTCAGACAGTTTACCGGGCAATGGTTTGACAGCAGCAGTCCCTGACTCTGAAACGTCTCCATCTCCAGAGCTACACTGCGTGCCTCCCCAATCCAGAACCTCTGTAACCAATGTTCACTGCAACGTTTCTTTTTTCCATTGTGATCAGATGACATCGCCATGCCAACCGATTCAGTATTGAGAGATACCAGAGCTGAATATTGGGAGGACTCTGGATTTCTCTGTGCGTATGGAGGCAGCTAGTTTGCTTGGCAGTGTTTCTTCTTCTCTGCCTGCTACGGAGGGTTTACCCAAACTTGAGGCACTGTCTTCGTTTATTATGAAACCCGCTAACATTGCTCTTGATGTATCATGGGAGCCATTATGAAGCTTTCTTCTCAAGTGGCACAGTTTTGTTTTTTTTCTCAGCAGCTGTTAATGCTTTGCAAGATCAAATAATTGGAATATCTCAGAAAGTGGAACAACTTGAAGCTAAAGAGACGATTTTACAGGAATCAGTGGGGGACTATAGCAAGAGGTCATTTATAATTGCAAAATAAGGTTGAAAAATTTGGAAAATGTTCGCAGACTCAACATCCAGTTAATTAGCTTTCCAAAGGAAAAACTGGTGTCTCCTATGGAGATGGTTGTGTGGATATTTTTTGGAAACTTTAAAAGTTTCTGAAAATTTGCTTCCCCCAGTTTCGAAGGTGTATTATTTGCCCATATCTCGTAAGTTTTTACAAGGGAAGGAGGATCTCCCAGCCCTTCTTAAACTATCTCATTTGTCTTCTTTTTTGGAACAATCCTCTGAAGAAGGAATAGTCTGCTACTTTAATTGTAACATTTGCTATCGTGTCAGATCGTAACTTTATTTTGAAATTTTTTCGTGACAGATGTTCCGTTTCGAGGATTAAGAGTTCATAGGTTTCTTAGTTGCAAAGGCAACAGAGGCCAAAAGAAAGATTTCTATAGTTGAGACCTGGTGCTAGGTACTAGTTTGGGGGCTCTATTTTGGCTGTTTCCCTTGAAAATGTGTGGTAAATTTAAAGAGGTAAAATGTTTTCTTTGAATCCTCCCAATTGCCTGTTTTTCTTAAGTACTCCCAGGGCACTGCTCTCTCTACCACCAATTTAGAAGTTGCCTTTCAGTAGATATAGGCACAATAGTATTGACTGTTCTCTTCTCTTGGCTATATTCTTTGTTAATGCTTTTTCAAAAATTCTGATTTGGAAATCTCCTGAATTTTAGTGGACGGATGGGATATGAGAGGTTTATTTGTATTGCCTATTAATGATTCTTTTTTGATCTCTATATGCTGTTTTGTACAAGCTTATTAGCTTGGATGTAATTTTAAATGTTAAAAATAAAACAAAGGGCCTGATTTTGTCAAAGGTATTTGCCATCTCCTATACCTCTGAGGAGAAAATTTTCCTGTAAAGGCTCTGAGAAAATCCACAGTTTAGATTTATTTATTTTTTTAATGAAACAAAGTAAAATTTTAAATTAATCATAGAATCTTTGAATGAGTTGAGATAAACTATAGTTATTTTTGCAAGTTTCCAGTATTATCTAAATTGAAATGAAGACAGTTTTTCATCATTCAGTATTTTTTCATATGCACCTGAGTATTATGTAGGCCATCCTTTCTCAGCCGGGGTTCTGCGAGAGATCGTAATTGAAAAAAAAAATCTTTTTTTGAACGTCACCTGCCTTGGCTGCTAACGCTCGCAGTGGTGGGACTCTTTACGTGCTGCGACTCAGCTGCTCAGCCTGCCACTTCGCTGCTGTTGTAAATGTGGATTGTGTTTTGACTTCAAGTGGCAAGATTCTTGGATTTAAAATGAAACTGAATCTTTGGAAAAATCCATGCTTCAAAAAGAAATCTTGAAAGGTTTCCACTGCTGCATGGTCTTGAGAGTGAGGAAGGATATCAGCAAGTCTCACTGAAAACTAGCTGGAAAAACTACAGAAGAAAACTGAACAGCTTTTTGTTGTTTTTTTTCCTTTCAACACAAGTGTATGATTGACTGACTGGGTGAAGGGACTCTTTCTCTGAATCTTCTGCTCAGCCTGAAAATTTGACTTTGAGAGAAGAGGAAGAACTTTGTGAGCTGCCATCTGATCATCCACTCAAGGTGAGGTTTACTGATCTGCTCCTGGACAAGTTCTGGATTTCTGTGAAAGAAGAGTATCCTGCCATTCACAGGAAAGCAATGACCATTTTGCTGCAGTTTTCAACTTCTTACATGTGTGAGCAAGCTTTTTCTTGTTTAACAAGCATCAAAAGTAAGGACAGAAATTCTGAAGATGAAATCAATGTGTGCTTATCTCAAGTTTGACCCAAAATTAAGTATTTGTGTAGCAAAAAACAAGCACAAGTTTCACATTAAAGAAGTAAATTTTGGGACCAAGTGATGCTGTGAGGGAAGTCTAACATTTCCACTGAGCTCTCTGAGGGCCCTCTCCTCTTTATTAGTCTCTTGCAACGGTTCCCGTTTCCTGTTTCAAGCGGCTTTGCAACAGACCTTTTTGTTGCTCTGTGGGTACAGTACTTTTCAGGTAAAGGAGATCCTTCCAGCATAATGGCAACAAAATCGACAAAAGAGAGAAAGAAGGTGAAGGGCAGCAATCTCAAGATGGCCGATGCACCCAACCTTCCTCCTGCCTCCGAAGGAACAGACCCGATGAGCTCTGATGTGATGGCAGCTGTGCTGGCAGCGCTGAAAGGGAAATTCACCCAGCTTTCCTCACAAATTATCTGGCGTGAGCACATAGTTAACTTTAATTCAGCAGCAAATGAAAACCACGGAACAGCACATCTCTGCTGTAGAGGATATCACAGTCTCTGTGCTGACTGAGATGACGCAGCTGAAAACCCAGTGTGGTTTATTGCAGTCAAAAGTGGAAGACCTTGAAAATAGGTCGCATAAAATAAGGATCATTGGCAAGCCTGAGTCTGTACCGGAACATACTTTGGGCACTCGTTTGGAAACCTGGCTCATACAAGCTTTATGTTTGGAAAACAAACATGGTTCATTATTGATTGAGAGACCATCGTTTAGGGCCTATAATTGGGGCTAATACAAATTCTAAACCCCGAGTGGTTATAATCAGAGTACTTAGAATTTCAAGCTTATGAGCATATCGTTGTCAGAGTTACACTTTGAGGTGCCAAAGTTCTACTTTCCTAGACTCTTCAGCAGCAGTTGAAATGAGGAAAAAGGCATTCACTCCTGCTTGTACTCAGTTGGCATGAATAAATATTAGATTCACGTTGCTCTTTCCAGCAAAGTTGAAAGTCTTCTATAATGGCAAAAATGTGTGTTAGCTCAGCTGAAGAGGCTCAGAATTATTCTGGCTGAAGGACTTTTTTATTTTTCTTCAGTGAAATCATGCCACTGATCTAAGCTGCTTACCTGGTTTCAAGTGTACAGATAGAGAGGAGGGCCCTCACAGCACACGTTTTACCTGACTTGGCTACTTTTTTCAGCTTTGGCAGATGGGATGACAGGTTCCTTTTTTTTTTTTTTTTTTTTTTTTTTTTCTTTTTTCCCATTGCACAACTATATTGGGGTTTTTGGGGAGATTACTGTTGAGAAGTCATGTTAATATTTGTGTAATGCTTTTTCTGTATTTGCTTCTAGCTTTCTCATTCCTTATGGACTGTTTTCCTTTTTTACTGCATAGGACTTGTGAATTGCTGTGGCATAGACACATGGCTTCTCTTTGTTGCTCTTTGGGGGTGGTGGGCCTAGGCTGGGAGACCTACCACCAGCTTGATGGGAAGGGCTTATTTACTACAACATGGTTCCCTGTTACTTAGGCTCCCATGGTAGCCACTAGATGTTCTACCTGGAATGTCTGTGGGATAGGTTGGGATGTCAAGCATTACAAGGTTTTAGGGATTCGTCCCATTCGGTATTCGTGGGGAGCCAAATCCGTTGCATCCGTTCTCGGGGGACCCTGATCCGTTCATTAGTTACATATGTATTCGTTTCCCAAAAAAACCCCCCATCTCAACCCTTTAAATTTAATTAACTACAAACCCCCACCCTCCTGACCCCCCCCCCCCCCAAGACTTACCAAAAGTCCCTGGTGGTCCAGCGGGGGTCCTGGCGCGATCTCCTGCACTCGGGCTGTCAGCTGCCAGTATTCAAAATGGCGCCGATAGCCTTTGCCTTTACTATGTCACAGGGGCTACCAGTGCCATTGGTCAGCCCCTGTGGTCGGATCCAGATACTTATTTTTGGTAACTGAACTTTTTGGGAAGGAGATACTGGTTGATATTTATCCTCCCAACACCTATTTTCAACCTTTTTTTCAATAAAATATTAAATATACTCCTAGCTTACTCCCATCTTCCACTTATTCTGGGCGGGGAATTTAATCTGGTCTTTGATAGCACTATCGATAGAAAATGAAATAGACTAGTTTCTTGTACTGATCTAACACATGGCCTCCCATATTTATACATTAATTTGGATTTGACAGATATTTCTAGAGTCCTTTATCTTTTGGAGGAGATCTATACGCATGGGTCGAAATCCTGCTTGGATTATTTGATGAGCAAGGCTTATTTTTCAAAGGTGGTGGGCTCTGAAATCTGTCCCTTTGCCATATCTGACCATGCCCCAGTGTGGCTGGATGTGGAAGGGATCTCCCCTCTACTGGCTAATCAGCGATGGCAATTTCCTACTTATTTTTATTATGATACTAATTTTCATGCCTATATCAGAGACAAATTGACGGGAGTATGCCCATTTCTTTGCAGACCACCAAATTACCTCTGTTCTACTGGGAAGCAACTAAAACTGTTACAGGGTGAGGTGATTGCGTGTGTTACGGGGGTGAGGTGATTGCGTGTGTTACGGGGGTGAGGTGATTGCGTATATTGCTAAAAAGAAAAGGGAGCTTGCCAGTGGCATTTTACGTTTAGAAAAACAATTATCCATAACTATGTGCAGATATTGTCAAAATCTCTCAGAGCTGACTTGTTCCCAATTCTTTGTAACTCAAAGTACCTTAAATGAACTCATGCATCAGAAAACTAAAAAGAGCTTACTTGATTACAGATACAAGTTTTTTCGCTATGGCAATAAGATAGGGAAACTTCTGGCCAATATTGTAAAATCTTGGGAAGGCAAGACACATTTTAGCTTTAAAAGATAAATCAGGTCAGGTGATATATTTTATCGTTACTATCAGGACCTGTATAGTGCTGAACCTTGTGAAATACCATCTGTTCAGGCTTACCTTAGACATATTGGAGATTGGCTTCTAAAATCACAATTTTTTTCAGGTACAGAATTGGAAGCGAGGCTGATTTCTCCCCTATCTCTGAGGTTTATACTGCAGGCCAATTCCTCTTGTGTTTCATATTATGTACAGTCTGCAATTTTTGTGTCTCCTCTACATAAAACATGGCGGTGGCTTATGTTTAGATTTCTTCAGCATCTTTGATCTTCTACTTTTTTGCCAATTCGGGGAAATGCAGACTTTCTCCCGGGCTTAGGATTATTCCATTTTCAAGTTTGGGAGTCAAAGGGGTTAATATTTCGTCACCAATTGTTTAAAGCGGATGGATCTATTATAGCTTTTCCTGACTTGTGTCAACAGTTCACCCTGTCCTCCCTTGAAAGGTCTTTTCTTTTATCAAGTTCATCATAACACACAGACTCTGAATGTTGCTGACCTACAAAATTTAAACTGGCAGTTTCTCCTAGATTGGTTCGATATGGAGGACCCTGTATGACATTCTATATCTTTTTTTAATAAAGCTCTAGAGAACAAATATAAGATCTGAACCTTGGACAATGCATGGGTAAGTGGCAACAGGAGCTGAGGACTCTATTTCCACTTTAGCATATATTGCAAGTTTCTCAGCGGTCCAGAACATCACTTGCAATGCTCAAATGAGGGAAACATGTTATAAAATAACCTACAGGCTCTACATCTCACAATGCCAAGCTTGTTTAGCTAAGTTCACTGACTCTGTCTGTGTCAAGTGCAACCAAGAGGTTGCCCATTTGGGCCATTCTGTGTGGGAATGCAGACAAATTCAGTTTTTCTGGAAAAAAGTGTTTCAGTACGGACCTCCAGCTGCCTTTTTCACCGCAGTTAGTGCTATCTGGTGTATTTTCTGCATCTTTTTTGGGATCTTTTGAAACAAAAACTGTGGATTAATAGTTTTTACTGTAGCAGCTACAGCCATTTTGCATGTCTGGAGACTACCGGATGTGCTCTCTGCGACTCAGTGGCGCAGCAGTATTCATAATAGACTGACTATGGGACTACTTACAAGTAAACCATTTTCTTTCACATTTAAAAGAAAAACATTGGATGTCTGGATGCCTTACATAATGTCATTACCGCATAGAACATGTAGCCAAATATTGAATGCTATAGATTCCTAACTTTTTTTTATTATTGTACATTCCTGTCTTCTCAGCGGGGGGGGGGGGGGAGGAGATGAAGGGGGGCGGGGATGTCTTGTTGGGCTTGGTTTATATCCAGAATTCAATATGTACCATATGTTTAAGGCTCATTGTGTTACCTTTTTGCAAACTTGTTAATAAACAGATTTAAACAAAGAAGTAAATTTCATTTTTTATTTTTAGTTTCAAAAAACACGTTCTATGCATATATAGGTCTCTAAAAGAGATCAAGAAACAGACACATGTATAATTTAGAACCTGCTAGGTCTATATTTGAGCCTCATGCCACTCTGTAAGAGAATTTGTTTTCTAGTCTTGTACTGTATAAAGTTGTCCTAGGCTACATTATTATTCATATTGCTTTGGCTTATGGTTTTTAGTAACTTTACTACTTAACATTGTCAATAAATGTTTTGCTTTGATAAATGTTAAACTCAAAAGGCAAAGATTCATTTTCAAGAAAGGTAAGCTAAACATAACTGTCTGGGGGTTTTTTGTTTTGTTTTTCAAGAAAGGGGAGGTGAAAGTCATTTTTATTTTTAAATAGAAAAACCCTCCCTACTCTTGCACATTCCATTCTCTGTTAGCATCTTGTAGAGTAGAAATTTGTGATAAGATGTTTAGGCCTACTTGATTTTTTTTTTTTTTTCCCCATATCCAAGTAGGAAATTTAGTGGGGGGAAAAAAACAGAAAAACTGAAGTTTCCTCTTCTTATGCTGCTGACTTGCATTAGAGTTGATATCCTTTGTGGAGGAGTGGTAACAAACAAATTAAAAAAGGAGGCTAAACTGGCTAAAATAGATCCACAGAAAGTCTCATTCTCTACTCAAAGGAACATTGACAATTATTATTGGATTATATCTACAGCTTACTGATCAAGCTAATGTACCGTGAGCTGTAGGTATAATAATTTTTGTGCAAGGGTTCCCTTGAAACCATTTCATGGGTTCCTCCACAATATAAAAAAAAAAAGGTTGAGCTGCTCTAAGCATTTCATACTGTCATCTCATTTATATATAGAAATATTACAGTAAAAGGCTCTATTATACACCATCCCTGGGGAATAGGCAGTGTTGGTTATTGAGGGGTGAACAATCAATCACTGAAGGTGCTATCGGGGTGAAATGCTGGTTAATAGAGCATACTGGAGCTTTTATCGTATGTATGTATGTATAACTATTTCTTGCTATCTGTCTCAACTAAATTTATTTTTTTTAAGCTGAATATTCATTATGTGTGTGCACATGCATGGTCTAAAAAAGCTGGTTCATCTGCTCATTTTGATTTAGTCTCACAGTCCAGAACTGTCTGCAGCCCTCCAGGACCCAGAGTCTCCAATTTCTGTACTCTTTGTCTGTCTTTGTTTTGTTTTTTAAATTAAACTATATTAAATTTGTTTTTATGAAATGTTGTGTTTCTTTTATATTATAGTTGTAGGGTTATTGTAAACTAAATAGGATTAGTAAACATTTGTTTTTCATTTGCATTGCTAACATTGCAAAATTAAGGGCTTTTTTTTCTTTCATTTGGTTTTAGTTACAAGAAAGCCACTTCCTCCAACACCAAATGAAATCAAGGTAGGAAATCCCAATAATTGAATTTAACTGAGACAGTCTCCTCAAATTCAATACAACAATTTAATCTCAGTAAATAAGTTGAGTAGATTAACAGTATCCTTATGGTCATAGTGAGGGTAATTGTATAACTGTGTATGGTGGGGGAAAAGCAGTGCGTACCTTCCTACATGTAAGCTTTACCCCAGATTTTGAAAGCAAACTTATGTATGTTTGCTTTGAAAATTTGAACGAAAGTATAGTGGTATACGCAGTCATATCTGTTCTCTTAAGGGTGTATCTTTTGCCAATAAATATACGTACATATTCTTTTTAAATTCAAAAAGTAAGCACTTAATTCCATCTCTGCCCTGGCTCCACTGCCTCTCTCCAGTTTGCATAAAGCACACATGAAACAATTCCATGTATAAAACTGTGTTTTGTGTGTGTAAATAACTTTGAAAATTTTGCTCAAATGGACTGCCTTTGCTATTGTTTTGTATTGCATTGCTTTGCTATCAATGTACATTATCTATATTTGTATTAACTATAATTCTCATGTACGCTAATTATAATTGTATTTAACTATGTTTTTGTTAACCCATATGTACAGTATAACCTTGGTTTCCCACACCCTCTAATCCCACTCCCCCTCCTCCCTGCCCCCTCCTTCACCCCCTCCCTAGTTTATTTTATCAGGTTCATTGTAAAGCCCTGTTGGCTATTTATTGTTCTATGGAAACCGATGTGTCGGTATACAAAACTTTCAAAATAAATAAATAAATATTGAGAATAAGAAGGCAATAGCCTTAAGAATATATGTGGGGCTTCTCTAATGGTCAGACACGTACCACTGGTGCTGATCGGCACATAACTGATAGAATGAATCGGGTCTTGTCCTTTGGCCTCTGCTGACTTCTGCTTGTCTGTAAGCAGTGCAGTAGCATTTCTGAAAGCAGTAATACCCCATTTATTACTGAACATTTTATAGCTTGCTATTCCAAAGGAAGCTTCCTCCTAGCTGCTTTCATAGTTGAAACAAAGTACAATGATAAACACAATAATATTACATAACACAGCCAATAAATTACACTGCCTGTACTATATTCTTTTCATCGTTGCAGTCACTGTTTTGGTCTTTGAGCTAACTCATCATGATACAGTAATATTCATAAATCACCCTATCAAAAAGCCCAAATAATAAGACATTTTTCAGTTTCTTTTCCAAAAATTCCTGACTGAGATCCAAAGATAAAGAGTTCTAGAGCACTGACCTGGCATTGGAAAATGATCTAGCACGAGATTGTCAGACAGAAGGTACAAACTAAGTGGGCACTAAAAATCCCCCCACAGCTCCTTTTCCATCCCCTCTCAAAAGTGCAGAGAAGAACCATATCCAATTAGTACATACCTCTGGTATTCTGCCCCGTTCCCATGAATCTCCCTAAAGACAATACATATGATTGTAAATTTCTTGCCATGGAACGGGTAACCAGTGAATTCTCACCAGGACAGGAGTGATAGGTCCCTTCAGTTATGTGTGTGGGCAGTTCGACTCGGCATGTAATGGAGACCTGCAACTTCAAACAAGAAGTAGCATCCTAGCACTTTCTCTGCTCCTCCTCCAGCGGTCCTTACCCCTACCAGTCTGATTTCTGGCATTGGATGGGGAAGGATCTAAGCAGTAGCCGTAGTGGGAAAAGAAAACAGGTGCTGCCATAGTGGCTTTAAAAGCTTAGCAGCAGCATCACCTTAAGCTCAATTTAGACCACTGGTGGAAGGGTATCCCTTGTGCAGACTCCCTGCTGCTGCCTTGCTGGTATTTTTATTGCTCAGTGAAGCTCTGTGAGAACCATCTTGGAGCCAGTTTTTGCCAACTATTAAACTGTGTATATTTAGAATGTGGGAAGATATGTTCAGATTCCCTCCATACAGCCCTGAAAAGGGTGAATTATTGAAGTGCTCATGTAAGACTAGTAGATGGTTGTAGTCTTGCTCTAAGTAAAATTCTGTACACTGCTTTGGTATATACAGTATTATGGTACCACATTTGTGGCTTAGTGTTACTAATTACAAAACCATCTTTTCAACAAAAGAAAGAAAGCATGGTATCACAAGTAAAATGCACAGGGGGAAAATGTTTTTTTGTATTACAGGTCCACATGTTTTTAACTGATTGCAATACATAATGGCATCCAAGTTTGTGTCTGCTAGTCTTTTTTTCTTTTTGTTCAGTGGTATCCCAGTTCCAGAGCAACCTCCCAGGCTAGCGTTGCCAGATTTGTCTCCAGAAGCAACGGGAAGGTTTATCTGCTTATTGGTGCTCTAAAATTGTTCTACATCAGAACTTCATGGAATATTTGTTTTCCCTTGGTTTAGCTGAGACCACCCCCACCGCTGCCTCCTGATGAAGATGAACAAGAAGAGGAGGAAGATGAAGAGGTGGTTATAGCAATGTTTGATTTCTGTGCTGCCGAGCCACATGATCTGGATCTAGTGAAAGGAGAAGAATATATCATACTTGAAAAAAAAGATATTCATTGGTGGAGAGCAAGAAATCATCATGGGTATGCATTCCTTTCTTATTAATCATTTCTTTTTTTTTTTTTTACTTCTAATTTTGCTCTCATACACCTGTTGCAGTAATATATAACACCTACTGGCTAAATTGGATACGACTTGTAGTGGAAAGGATGGAGGAAGTTGAGTTGAAAGAGCATACTGATATTCAAAATTCTTTGTTCCACTTTAAAGGACACTCAGAGTTAGTGACATGGGAATTTGAAAATGTATTTAGCTTAATTTATTAGACTGCTTTTCCATAAAATTAAAGCAGTTTACATCAAAACAATTGTATAATAAACTGATAAATATTCTTCCAGTGTTAGTATCTTTTTTTTGTATTTCTTTAAATATTTGCAATGAAGATGTTAATATTTAGGTCCATGGGTCATTCCTGTGTAGTGGCTGACGTCTACAGTTCTGAGCAGAGGGAAAGAGATGCAAACTGAGGCAACAGGAACTGTTTTGGTGGGGTAGACGTGCACAGTGTCTTCCGTTTGCATATCTTTGAGGCTGCATTTAACTCATTATTTTGTATTTCATCAGCCCTGAAAATGTTCTTTAAAACCCTAATTTTCAAAAAATGTTTTAACTTGTTAAAAGCAGCTGATGCCCTAAATCTTTTCTCTTAAATTTAGTGTTGTAATTTCATTTTCTCACACATGAACTTACTTTCCCATTTCCGTCTTGTGCATAGAATCCTTTGACTCCAAGATTTAATTTTTAGCAAACATTGCCTTTTGTATAGGGCCTTCTGACAGCCTCTTCCTTGTTTTGAGAGACCGTAGAAGGAGCACAGATCACAAATTCTACTTCAACTGTCGTCTTCTAAGAAATCTGACGCGTCGCATAACTGCATTCTCTGACTCCGTTTTACCTGCTCTTCCCATCTGCTCTTTTTGTTGCCAAATCTGACTTTACAGTGACCCCATCCAGATGGTCACCTCTCAGTCCTTAATTTACATTCCCCACTCTGCTCCTATTTTTCTGTTGCTCATCCACAATATTTCAGCCATTTTTTTTCATTTTTCTCCTCCCTTTTCCCATGCTGCTTCTGTTTTTCTCTTTTGAAACCCACTTCTTCACCAAAAGACTTACCAGCTCACCACTGTTCTAAAACATTTGCAGTCCATTCATCCAGTCCACTGTTCAATTCCTCCCTCATATTGGGCATCTTCCCTTGCCTTTAAATCAGTTTGCCTATTCTGAAGAAACCTTGTCTCAACCCCTGTCCTTGCTAGGTTTATAATTCTTCTTCCTTTACCGTTCTATGATCCTTGGACAGACTTTATCATTATCTTCAAGTTTATTGGACTCCTTTCACTTGTTTCCTTTTTCCTGTTCATACCACTGAAATAGTCTCCCATCTGCTGGGTTGTCTTATTGTTTCCATTTCAATTACCTCGATCTCTTTGCTGGCTTTAACAAGATTGACTATAATTCTCTACACTGTAGTCCGTTGGTTTCAGTCCGTTGGTTGCCTCTCTATACTAAATCCGGTTCTATAAATACGGACAAGTTACAACAAGCTCTGTTAAGTATATATAAAGATCTTTGTTATCATAAAGTCTTGGCACATGTTTAATGATAGAATTTCTGATCTATTCCTAATAGTAATATTTGCGCCTTATTGTAAACCGTTATGATGGTACCCAACTGAATGACGGTATAGAAAAGTTTTAAAATAAATAAATAAACATAGCTTGTGCTTGGTTTTCCTACCTGTCTCTTTGGTCCTTTGATCAATAACCCTATTGCTTCAGAATCTGCACTCTGGTGTCCCCTTAGGGTTCCATCCTTGGACGTCTACTTTGCTAATTCTGTACACATTCTCTTGGTTTATCATTTACTTTTTCTGTTGCTTTTATCATGCTTTCACAGACAATAACCAGATTTTCCTCTCACTCACTCCTCCCAGCTATCGCATCCTGCCTTTGTTGTCTCATGGATAAAATCTCACTAGTTAAACAAACTGACGTACCCTTCTTTCTGGCTGTCCCCTTTGTCCTCTTGATCCTCTCCCCCTGTTTTTCTGACACTAGAAAAATCTGGTTGTAACATTTTTCCCTTCAACTCCTTCCACCTTCTCTCCATTACCATCTCTTCAATAGCTGCAGAATCAGGTTTTCAATGGCTTTTGACTCTTGCCATATCCTCCTTCATGCATTCTCACTCCTGGACTATTGCAACTCTCTTTAGAATCTCTGGCCTCCTTGACTGTTTTCTTCAGTGCCTCCAAAACTCTACGGCTTGCCTTCTATACCTTCTTCTGACACTACACTCTTGATACTCTGTAAAATGTAGGATTATGCACAAACATAAGAACATGCCATACTGGGTCAGACCAAGGGTCCATCAAGCCCAGCATCCTGTTTCCAACAGTGGGCAATCCAGGCCATAAGAACCTGGCAAGTACCCAAAAACTAAGTCTATCCCATGCATCTGATGCTAGTAATAGCAGTGGCTATTTTCTAAGTCAACTTTATTGATAGCAGGTAATGGACTTCTACTCCAAGAACTTATCCAAACCTTTTTTAAACCCAGCTAGACTAACTGCACTAACCATATTCCCTGGCAACAAATTCCAGAGCTTAATTGTGCATTGAGAGAATTTTCTCTGATTAGTTTTAAATATGCTATATGCTAACTTCATGGAGTGCCCCCTACTCCTCCTATTATCCAAAAGAGTAAATAACTGATTCACATTTACCCGGTCAAGACCTCTCATGATTTTAAAGACCTCTATCATATCCCCTCCTCAGCCATCTCTTCTCCAAGCTGAATAGTTCTAACCTCTTTAGTCTTTCCTCATAGGGGAGCTGTTCCATCCTCTCTATCATTGCAATTGTGCAATTGACATCATGTTGCGGATGATCTCTTCAATTACTTCACCCTGGTCGTCTATTTGAAGACAACAGTTACTGAGGTTAAGTTTACCACAAATAAACAAATTCCGTTCTTGCTGCTGGGACCCGTTTTGTGGAAAGAACGCCTCCTCTCCCCATAAAATCCAATGTTACCTCTCATGTTTCAAGACTCATCTTTTTCATCTTGCCTGCCCTGACTCTGTACTACTACTTGTTATAATACCTATTGTAGGGTGCCCTGGTCAGGGTGCATATAGAACGTAAAATGTATGTAGATAAAGCACCATAAGGGCCCACCTTTGTCAAAAAGGTCAAATGTAACACCAAAGACAAGAAGGTGCTGAGAAAAACTTCATCAGGCGAGAAACTCTGAAATGCCACTTATCTCAACATGTGCTTCCAAATGGACCAAAGCGTATCCAGCGTCAAGCACCAGAGTCCTTGACACATTGACTGCATCTAAGGACTCCGATGTTTGACATTGGAGATGCTTTGGTCTGTTTGAAAATACCATGGTAAGATAAGTGGCATTTCAATGTTTCTCTCCTGATGCAGTTTTTCTAAATGAAATATTGGCTAATGTCTGGTTAATTCTTGCATTGGATGATATATATATATATTTTTTTTACTTGCTAGAAGAAAAATACTGGATTAAAAAAAAGACACATTTTTGAGGTACACGATTGAGAAGACATGGTTAAGTTAGGGCCTCACAAATCACTGGCATGCTGATACTCATTTCATGAAGAAGGTGTGAAAAGTGATTTGGGATTACAGTGTTTTTGTACAATTTATCTTTTGGTGGTGTATATGAATGTATATAAGGCCAGCATTAACCAGTAATCTGACCCAGTATTTCAATTATATTTATATGCATACAGTGGTATCATTTGTTTTTTTTGGTCTATTAAGAGGTTTCACAACCTACAAAGATTCCATGTCAATAGCGGAGAATGCATTTAAGGAGAACTGCACTATAGGTCACTGGAACCTGCATATATTTACAATTTCTTGTCAGTTGCCAGTCTAGATCAGCATTGAAGGATGGCATACTGGTTTTGCTGACATTGGTAACTGCATGTAGTGCTCTGGGAAGGATGGTTGGAAAAGAAGTATATTTAGAAAGCACTTGTGTTGCTAGAAGCTCCTGCTTTGTAATGGGGAAAATTACTGAATACTGTTTTTTTTTGTTTTTGTTTTGTTTTTTTTAATTTTGTTTCTCTCTTTCAGAATGGAAGGATACATTCCAAGCAACTATGTAACCGGGAAGAAGTCAAACAATCTAGACCAATTTGAGTAAGTCCAACATTACTTTTCTCCTTGGAAAGGAAAACTGCATGTTACCTTTAATTTTAGAGGTGGTCTCACAAACATAAATATAGCTAACTGCAGCAATCGGTGGCACCTTGATGAGTATCCTGGTGTCTGATTCTTGCTTCTAAGTAATCTAGAATTTCTGTTTTGTATTAGCAAAAAGACTGAAAATCTCCAAAATACTTCAAAGCAGGTAGGAGGTGTAAAGGACGCCAGGACCCAACAAGGTGCTCTGGTGATTGTAGCCATTTGGCAGACTGAGTAGATACAAAATATTTCTGAAGGCTTAGTACCCATTCTGAAATTTCTCCTTTCCTGTATTGAAAAGGAAAATGTTAAGATTTGGGGATTTTATTGAAGAAAACTAAAAATACTGGTTACTTGACAAGCTTGCCCATAACTGTTTATTTTTCAACCTCTGTTTCATATTGTCTACCTCCTCTTGGTGTGAATGTGGAGGAGAGCTGTAAAGTTCATCCATTGTTTGAGATGCTGGATTAATATCAGGTGTATTCATTTTTCTATGAAAGTGATCATTAAGGCACTATGCAGCAGTATTTAAAAAAAAAATACCCAGAGTACATCGCATTATAGGGTCATAAATTCAGAATTATGCAATCTGATTGACTTGTGAAGAACTCTTTCTTTTTGAAACTTACCCCTAGTGTTTCATGATTTTAGAACATAAGAAATTGCCATGCTGGGTCAGACCAAGGGTCCATCAAGCCCAGCATCCTGTTTCCAACAGAGGCCAAACCAGGCCACAAGAACCTGGCAAGTAACCAAACACCAAGAAGATCCCATGCTACTGATGCCAGTAATAGCAGAGGCCATTCCCTAAGTCAACTTGATTAATAGCAGTTAATGGACTTCTCCAAGAACTTATCCAAACCTTTTTTGAACCCAGCTACACTAACTGCACTGACCACATCCTCTGGCAACAAATTCCAGAGCTTAATTGTGTGTTGAGTGAAAAATAATTTTTTCCAATTAGTCTTAAATGTGCTACTTGCTAACACCATGGAATGCCCCCTAGTCCTTCTGTTATCCAAAAGTGTAAATAACCGATTCACATCTAATCGTTCAAGACCTCTCATGATCTTAAAGACCTCTATCATACCCCCCCCCCCCTTCTCCAAGCTGAACAGCCCTAACCTCTTCAGCCTTTCCTCATAGAGGAGCTGTTCCATCCCATTTATCATTTTGGTTGCCCCTCTCTGTACCTTCTCCATCACAACTATATCTTTTTTGAGATATGGCAACCAGAATTGTACACAGTATTCAAGGTGCGATCTCATCATGGAGTGATACAGAGGCATTGACATTTTCCATTTTATTAACCATTCCCTTCCTAATAATTCTTAACATTCTGTTTGCTTTTTTTGACTGCTGCAGCACACTGAGCAGACGATTTTAAAGTATTATCCACTATGATGCCTAGATCTTTTTCCTGGTTGGTAGCTCCTAATATGGAACCTAACATTGTGTAACTACAGCAAGGGTTATTTTTCCCTATATGCACTTGTCCACATTAAATTTCATCTGCCATTTGGATGCCCAGTCTTTCGAGGTCCGCTTGTGATTTAACTACTCTGAATAATTTTGTATCGTCCGCAAATTTGATAACCTCACTCATCGTATTCCTTTCCAGATCATTTATAAATATATTGAAAAGCACCGGTGCAAGTACAGATCCCTGAGGCACTCCACTGTTTACCCTTTTCCACTGAGAAAATTGACCATTTAATCCTACTCTGTTTCCTGTCTTTTAACCAGTTTGTAATCCACGAAAGGACATCGCCTCCTATCCCATGACTTTTTAGTTTTCTTAGAAGCCTCTCATAAGGGACTTCGTCAAATACCTTCTGAAAATCCAAATACACTACATCTACCGGTTCACCTTTATCCACATGTTTATTAACTCCTTCAAAAAAAATGAATCCGATTTTATTAGGCAAGACTTGCCTTGGGTAAATCCATGATATGAGTGTTCCATTTTATTATATTTCAGACTGAAGCCAGGACTTCCCCCAAACCTGTTCTGGGGACCGCACATCCAGTCGTGTTTTCAGGATATCCACCTTGAATATGCATGAGATGAATTTGTATATGCTGAGTCTCCATGATATGAAAATTGATCTCATGCTTATCCATTGTGAATATGTTCAAAACACGACTGGTTAGGTATATCCCAAGGAATGGGTTGAGAATTACTGGTTTATGCATAAGATAAACATGTAATTAAGATTTAGGTAATAAGATACTCTGGTTCAGTAGCTCTTAGTCTTGGTCCATTCGTGTTAAAACCATTTTATCAGTCAAATACATTCTATATCAGAGTGTAAAACATTCTTATGTTATATAACTTGGACTAGTGAATTTGCTGAACATTAGCACAGTGGATGCGTGAAAAGTGAGTGGCTTTATATAGTATTACCCTATACTCGTCATGCTTTCACTCACTACAGAATAAATGCGATGGTAAAAAAGAGGTGGAAGGGCATTTACTAACTATTCTGTATCTTTTTCAGATGGTATTCTAGAAATTTGAATAGAAATAAGGCAGAACAGCTGCTTAAAAATGAGGTAAGTATTTTAGTTGCTTTCAATAAGTCTGTACCAACATTCCAGTAACATCTAAAGAAGAGCGGTACAAAATGAGATTTAGATGATCTTGAAAACTCATCCACAGCATCTCCGCTTCATTTTTATGCTGCTGTAATAGTGCTCCACACAAAGAATCTGTTTTTTTTTCTGCTGGATCACTCCAGTCCAAGTAGCAGAACTTTGCACTGTTTAATGAGAGGTGTAAAACTTTTATAATAAGGCTGTAGCAGTAGTTTTCAGCTTCAATCTTCATGGCGCTCAAATAGATGACCAGAATGGAACATGTGGGAAAAATGTACCCTCATTTGGTCCAGGGCAGGATTATTTTGCTTATTTGGATCTCTTGTAAAGCAAGCCTTTTGGAGAGTCATGAGGATGGGTGCTGAGAACCCCTAAGTTAAAGGAAACCAGGATCCTAATACCATCTATGAAATTTGTTGCATTTTTGGAAATTTATTTCTTTGCTTTATTTCTTGCCTCTCAAGGCAAGGTGCAGAGTGAAGCTGCATAGGTTCACAACTTGAATTGAATAAAACTACTTAGGATATGCAACAAACAAATATAGCCTTATGGGTTCATAGTAAGCAGATAAATAGATCATACAGATATGCACCAATTAATAAAATCAGAGAGAAAAAAATCCAGACATCAGAGGTATATGAAATCCTAATATCAAAATGTCTGACATCGCATCAGATAAAATAAGCAGCACTAGATGCAACCTAGCATCAATAAGATAATAAATTAGAGGAAATAAGATGAAAGCTTAAAAATCCATACTGAAGTAATGAAATTGGTAATCAACCGATTGTTCTTTAAAATCTGTCACTGGGAGCAAACTTATTACAGTACTATCATTTGTCTTTGGACAAAATGCCGTTGATGCCATGTCGAAGCTTGCCTGTTCTTTTGCCTGCACTATTTCCTTTGCTCTTATTCATGGCTCTCCTCATTTTTTTATACATATTTTTATTTTTGGAATGATGGCTGCATCCTGCATTATAACAGTTTGGGTTTTTTTCATGACTCAGTCACTTTCCAGCTGGTTATGTTTTCTCTCTCGCTCTCTCTCCACCAATTCTAAAATTAAATGTTAGTTAAATTGTTGTTTAATGCTCCTCCTTCAGGGTCACCGCAAAGTAAACAGCACAGCAATGTTCAGGTTTAAACAGAAACCCATATTAGCACCACCCTACTAATATGGGTTTCTGTCTAAATATCTTTTCATAGCTTCACTTAATTCCTGCCCGGAAGTAAAGGAAACAAGTGGATCCCATTTTGAAAGCCATTTGATGTGCACTTCATTTCAGTGCTCAAGCGGGTAACAAATGTACATTTTCCAGCAGTGCTGCCCACAGCTTCAGAAGAGCGCCTTTATGCATCATATTGGTGAGGCAGATGCAGCATGTTTCCCAGCCCATGTGGCTTCCTCGGAGAATTGAATGCCTCCGTCTTATGATGCTTTGTCTACCAGTTTTGTGTGTTTCCCCCCCCGCCTGCTGGAATGCTGCAGATCCCTGCTTCACCTCCAGCTTTTCCTTTCAGTTCACTTCCACTGTGCTGCTCATTGATTTTGAGTTCTGCTACCTGTGTTTGACCCTGCCAGCTTTGGGTGGCTGTACCACATACCCACCCTTTCTGTGAAAATGTTGTTACTCTCGGGCAGGGGGGTCCCTAAACTATAGCTTGCATACTGGATCTGGCCCACAGGGCATGTTTTCGGCCCACCAAACTTTCCCTGCTTGTGGCTGGATCGGCAAAGAACAAGATTTAGTTTTTGTTTTTTTTGTCCTGCATGCCATATGGGCAGAAGTGCAACAAACACTGAAATACCAGCTGGTTCTAGATTCCTGCCAGCAGAAGATGAGGCTGCCCTAATGGGTTTTTTTTAAAATAATATGTCCTTAGGCAGAGGGAGAGAAGCAGAAAAGGAGGCAGTCTCTGGTTCAGGCAGCCACGCTGCTGTTGAGCACCCATTACAAACCTGGAAGAGAGGGGTCAAAATGGGAGAGGCAGCCGGGAGCATTTTATTTGGGTTCCACTGCAATGACTGACTGCAAATGTCCTGGAGAGCATGGACAGCGGTTTTGGCAGCTGTTGCCGACCTGGAATTGACTGGATCACAGTGCTACTTGAAAGCTGCTGCAGAGGAAGCCGGATGGGGGTTGAAGGCAGTTAGCAGTAACGGGGAGCATCCTGGCCAGCTCCCACCACTATGGGTGCAGCATGAAAAGCGGCTCAGGCAGAAACAAGGGTGCTGGGATGGGGAAGGATTTAAAGGGGGCAGTTGTGTGTTATAAGTAGGACCCAAGGTGTGGCAAAGGCTGCAGTACTTGTGGGGGTCCTCAACCTCCTCCTGAAGAAGAGGGAGACACAAGAGGTGTAGGGTAGGTGACAGGAAAGAAAAGGGGTGTGATTCAGAGGGGAGGGTAAGAGGAAAGGGAAAGGTAGAAGAACAGGAGCAATAGTGTAAAGTGTGGGGGAGGGGGATATGAGCAGAATGCACCATGCCCACACCATCCTGCCATTCACCCAACATCTTATCCCCATAGAGGTAAATGCTGATGAAAGGAGGCAGGTGGGTAGGGTTACAAATAACCTAAAATACTTTTTCTGGCCCCATATCATGGTTCCTTGTTTTGTAATTTCCCATTCATCAAGAAATGTTTGCCTCCTATGTGTTGTTTCTACCTTTAATATTTTGAAAGTCTTTGTTTTATCCCTCATCTCCTCTAAGATTTGCATGTTTAGGTTATATGCCCACTGCAGACCTAGAAGATTTATGGTACAGATGCTGCGCCATTTTGGCAGCCGCCCTCTGGGTGCTTCTGCTTTGGCCAGGGGCCTTATTCGTTAAAGGGCTTTCAGCATGCACAGAATGAGAAGACATCCTTTTTGAATAAGACTTCCTCCCCCCCCCCACCCCACCCCCCAGAATTGAACACAGCTGTCAGATTTATTTAGCAGTATTATCGCCTTATTTTTCCCTGCAAATTTTCTCTCCCTATGCACCCTAGCAGTTCACTGGCTTTACCTACAGGCTAAATGATCACATCCAGATCTCTCTTCTTTTTTGGAGCTTATTGGTACTTCTCACCCCAAAGAACTGCCCTTTTTCCCCTTAGATTGCCTTTTTTTCAACTTTCTAGCGCCATCTCCGGTACAAACATCAGTGTCATTTGTAAAAGGAGACTCCTTCCCTTCTAGCCCATCTGCAATATTGCTTGTGACCGGCTTTTGCTATTTAACACATTTTCAGTATAAACTTTACTACCTATTCCGGTAAGGAATTTGCAAGCTTCAAATTGGATCTTACCAAGGACATTTGGTGGATTTTGCAACTTTATATATAGACTGTATTTTTATTCAGATTTCCTTGGGATATGCACTGCATTAATGTTTTTAAAAATCTATATATTCCAGAACAAGGAAGGTGGTTTCATAGTAAGGGACTCCAGCCAGCCTGGCACGTTTACTGTATCCCTGTATACAAAATTCGGAAGGTAAGTTGCAGGAGTGCTTCATGCTTGGGTCTGCAGGAAGCACAAGTTTCATACTGCAGTCTGTGAGCTATGTGCGTGATGTCCTAGCCTTGAAGGTGGTACCCTTGTGCAAAAACCTGCATGCAAAGGTCCATTGTAATCTGAAACCAAATGCCCGACATCTTGATTAATTGCAATCCAGAAGTGCCACAGTCCATTCTTTGTGCAACTTAGAGGATGGGAAGTTCAACATACAATCCCATAAAATATCCACTGTATATAGTTCCATTCAAAAGTGGGAAAAACTGCACAACAGATAAATCCCCTGATATAACACCTTTTGACATTTGCTTTCTTGACGGATTATCAAACATCAAGCAAACTTTCTGCCCTAAAAGTTGATTTATGGTTTTGCATTTCAGTATAGCTAAAACAGCACCCTGGTTTACTGTGACATTTTCTGTAATTATTTCATTTTCTTCTGTCGAGTATATCAATTTATATTTTAAAGCACATTTGTAGAAGGCCTTTCCCCATTGTCCACATGTTAAGACATCCCAAAATTCTCATTAAGTTGTCTCCATTAAGATAAGTGAAGTATTTCTTTTTAACCTGAATCAGTAATTTAAAAAGAGGCATTGGTCAGTCAGAGGCATAAAGGAGTAATTTCCATTTTGACTCTGTAATCGGCCAGCTTGTGCATCTCATCTTGACAATTCAACTTAGTCCTTGCAAACCAGCGAAAGCCTCCATACAGATGGCAGGGGACAAGACATGCTTAAAAAAATTTTTTTTTTAAAAAATATATTTCATATGTTTGAGATTTTTTCTACCAATAATATATATAATAAAGCTGCATATTTTTCCAATAAAACAGCCTTCAGTTATGCTAAAGCGAAAATGTTTAATGCTTTTCTTACTGAATATAACAAATCGTAATCTATTCAGACTTGATCGATCGGCTTATACAGATTTTATATCTTTAATTCTTGCAGCAGGACTGGATTTAGCTGCATTTCAGTGCAGGATCTTTCTGGCACATCCTAACTTTCTTTTTTTTTTTTCCCCCCCTCTTTCAGAGAGGGTTTGTCGGTAAGGCACTACCATATCAAAGAAACGGCAGCTTTTCCAAAGCAGTACTACCTCGCAGAGAAACACGTTTTTAATTCCATTCCAGAGATGATTGATTATCATCAGCACAATGCAGCAGGTAAACTTAGAATTTGTGTGTTCTAAATGAATTGGAGTAGTTGCGGGGGGAGGAATGTGCAACTGAAATAGTGTGTGTCTATAATGTTAGGAATATGGGAGCGCACACCCAGTGAAGATGTGCTCTGGACTGGTGGATCTTGCTGCCCCGTCTTGATGTTTGTTGGTTTGATGCAATCTCCATTGTATTTAACAGTGAAAATAGAATGTTAGGGAGGGTAATCTTCAAACAGCCCGCCTAAGCTAAAGCTTGCAGGCACTTTTAGCCACAATGTTCAAAGTGGATTTATGCACATATATTCACTTTGAAAAATCACAGGGATGTGCATACCCAGCACTTTCATACGTACACAAACTTACACCTACTCAACAGCTGTAACATTGTCTGTATATGTACACACATGCTTTCGAAAATTGATCCTGTATGCATATGTGTCCACTCCTCTCCCCCAGAATGCCTCTTTGTAGTGCATGTAATGGTAGGCACAGAATGTGCATACTTCTATATCCTTCCTAAGTCCATTTAAGTGCAAAAATGGAGCTTATGCATGTAAATTCTTTTGAAAATTACCTCCAGAATTTATATACCTAAAAATGCATTCTTTTGTTCCAGTCCTATTTAAAATGTTTAACTAGGATACAGATGACTTGTTTCTGGGGGTTTTTTTTGTTTGTTTCTTTGCTCTGTTTTCATATCATTGAAAGATTGAAAATATTATAAACCCCCCAATCAGGGCACATTACATTTCTATCTTATTTTAGTGTAGAAATTGTACAGCACCATGCATGCACACAGTATTGTGTGATATCTCTCTCTGAGAGCTTACAATTTTGTTTAAGTACAGAAAGTAAGCAGCTTGCTAGAGGGTCACACAGGATGTGGTGGAAAGCAGTCATTACTTAGAGGTTTCACAATATACAAGTTTAACCTTTTAAACACTACACAATACTCTGAGCTTTGGAAATAACCAATAATGACCAACAGGGAGATGTTCCTGTTTAATGGCAGATATCCCCTAGTGGGAGAACTAGGCAAAACTGAGGTCCATATACTCGCCGGAACATTGGAAACCAGAAATAACTGACCCTAGTGATCAATATTAGGATTGAAAAATCCCAGAAGTAGGAGGGTGGGTCAAGAAATATTTCAACTACATTCTTCGTACTTAGTGATGCAATAGAATTCTGACTTTAAAAAAAATGTTAAATGTTAGCTAATCAGAATGCAGAATTCCCAGCCCTCTGGCCAATCAGAATGCAGTATTCTCAGCCCACGTCCCCGAGAGAGAGAATCATAGTTGATCCATGTGGTTATAATGGAATAAATTGACACACAGCTGTTGCAAGGTTTTTCACAGTTCGGGGAAATAGAGATGTCAGCAAACTAACTTTTTTGGGGTTACTGTGGTGTGTGATAATTTTTATTTGGAAAGCAATTCCAAAATTAAACTATTAAATTATTTTTATTTACACTTCCGCCTTTTGGCAGTTCAAAGTGGATGTCATTCATTCAGGTACTGTAGGTATTTCCCTATCTTCAGAGGGCATATAGTCTATTAGGGTCATTAATCAAAATGTGTTATGGCATTAACACACGCAATAACACATTAATGCATGCAATAAGAACACTAATGCATGGCGCAAATGCAAATTTTTGGGAGGGGTGGGATTTAGTAAAATGAGGGGCAATATCGCATCGTGTGATAGCATAGCGCATGCTATTGCACAGTTTTAATGCTGGCAATAACTACACCTTTTTTCCTGGAGTTATGCTTGAAATGGCCATAACTCAGTTCACGATAAATTTTTAGAATTGCATTTTGGCCATTTCTGGGCTTGAGAAGGGAGAGTGGAGTGGAGTAGGAGAGCCTCTGGGGAGGGCCTCATAGTGTGCAACTATTTCTGTCTCAATAGTAGGGCCATCTAATAGCTCGAGGTTGGTACTTTAGGGTTTATGGGCCAGTTTCTCATGTAGAGTGAGATGTACGAACAGCACAGTACACCTCAGTGAAGATCTGAAATCATTTGGAGCGAGGAAAGTCTCACAAAGATGAAATTTTGTACTATGTTATCTCACTCTAGCTTGATGGTACCCTGTTAGAGTCCATCAAGCTAGGGTGGGAGAACATAGCAGAAATGACATCTTTATGAGACTTTCCTCGCTCCAAATGATTTCAGATGTTCACTGAGGTGTCCTGTGCTGTTCGTACATCTCACGGTACATGAGAAACTGTCCCCTAAAGCACCACCAACACCTCATCTCGAGCTATTATATGGGCCTCCTATTGAGATATAAATACTTGACTAATATGAGGGCATTGTAGAAAGTCTCTATCTCTCTCCCTCTCCACATTTTCATGAATCTAGGGGTTAATTTGTGCCTCACACAATGGAGGGTTAAGTGATTTGCACAAGGAGTGGCAGTGGGATTCTAAACAGCAAGCCTGCTCCTCCATTTCCATGTAGATATGTATGAAGTTTTGGAACCTTCCTCTTAACCACTGTCACCAGGAAGAATAAAAGCACTTTTTTTTTTTTTGGATCTGTCAACAGCTCGTGTGTGGTCACCTGAGATTTTTGCATTTAAGGTGGCCCATCTATAAAAGTTTGCACAATGTCGTGTAAGTGAATCAAAGCTGTACTATGCTGCGACTAATGTCATGGAGCTTAACCACTGCAGAAGAATGATCTTGAGCAAGGCAGGTTTTAAAAATAAATAGTGTGTACATTTCAGTCCTCCTCTCCCCGAAATTAAAAAAATAAATATCTGGATTGGAAAGATAAATGTAGGATTAGAAAGTAGAGGAAGACAGAGTGACAAGAAATGGTGCCTTGTGGTAATACAGAATACTTTCAAAAGTATATCTAACACTCTTCCTGTGTTATCCCCACTTAGATATATTTCTTTTGTTTTTAGGTCTTGTTACAAGATTACGGTACCCAGTCTATCCCAAGAGCAGGTCTGCACCCACTACTGCAGGATTCAGCTATGGTAATGAAACTTTATCCTACTTGAATTAGCACGAGTCTGAAAGTTGTGAGTAGTAAGGACAATTGTTAAGGCTCCAACCCTGGTCTTAATGAATGGTACTACTGCTCACAACTTTCAAACTTATGCTAATTCAAACCCTTTTTTTGTGTCCATTACCAAGGGCTTAACTTCTGACAGAACAATCCAGAACTGCGTTCTGCCACCTCTTTTTTTTTTTTTTTTTTTTTTTTCTGGGATCCGAGAAAGCGGACCAGAGACGGCAGCGTATATCTGTTCTGGTTCCCCTGCAGAAACAGAACAGACCCTGTGGTTGCATGGATCACTTATGCCCCTTAGCCCTTGGAGGAAGCAGAGCTGCTTACCCTGAGACTGTGCAGCCACGTGGCTTTGATTTGGGTGTGTTTGAGAGAGTTCACACCTGGTCCTGGTCCTGCCCCTCTGCACAGGTCAGCCCTGGCCCCCCACAACTCACCCCCCTCCACAGTTCCACTTCTTTCTGTCTACAGATTAAGCCCTGGTTGTCAATACCAGTAGCTGCAGAGTTTTATAAATAAATGTTAAAATATATTGCTTATAATTTCAAGCAGAACAAGAGGCTTTGGTTATTTGAACATTCTTCATCTTATTTTTGTTACATTTGAGATGTGAGATCCTCTGATGCCAATACATCGCATGCACTTGTTGGACGTTTGGTATGATTCATGTATCAGGTGGTTTACTTAAGCATGTATCCTATTACTGTATTTCTACACTTAGCTTACCATAAAGCTAAACTGAGACCATATGCTAATATACTACTAACTAAATGCTATACTGCTATATCTGCTCAGATTTTAAATAAGTGCTTTTGGAAATACCTTGCTGCTTATATTGAACCTGTTTTAGGAAAACTGAGATGTTACTGGGCACTTTAGATAAAAAAAAAAAGAATACAAACGAGATTGTATTTGAAATCAGAAGAAAGTAGAGATTATAAAATTGATGATTTAATCCACTTGGGGACCAATGACCTGACTAAAAATGTCTGTGTAGTGCAGAGAGATTTCCAGGGTCTTAAACACATAGTAAAAGACCTTCACCTTTTTGGAGATATTAGCTGTTCTTGGAAAGGGAGAAGAAAAGCTGTCATATAACCTGTTTCAATAAGTGACTCAAAAAGGAAGGTGGTTTTGGAGGTATAAGTGGCTGGGGCCTGTATCGGAGGTTACCAAACCTATCCTGTAGGACCTCCAGCCAGTCAGGTTTTCAGAATATCCACCATGAATATGCACGAGATAAAATTTGCATGATTTGAAAGGGGCAGTTGTGGTCCCTCTTCGCAGCAGGGAGGTAACAGAGTAAACCTTACCTCAGTGATGGGGAAAATAATGGAGAGGGTCGTAAACTGCCTGCAGTCTGGTGAGTTGCAAGATCCCAGGCAGCATGATATTACAAGAGGCAGATTGTGTCAAATGAGTCATATTTTTTTCATTTGGGTGAGTAAAGGATTAAATAAAGGTTGTACTCTGACTTCAGCAACATTTTTTTATACTGTTCCATGTGGATAGTCATAAATACACTGAGCAGCTTGAGGTTGGGTTCCGAGGCAGTGGGCTGGATTAGAAATTTGCTGACTGATGGAAGACGGCAAGTAGTAGTAAATTGAATTCACTCAGCGGAGAAAGAGAGATTAATGGAGGTTCTCAGGCTGGCTCTGTTCAATATGTTTGTGAGCGATACTGCACAAGGGTTACAAGAAAAAGTGTCTTTTAGCAGATGGCACTAACATATGCAACAAAGTAGATATCCTGGAGGGAGTAGACGGAATGTGAAGTGATCCAAGAAAGCTTGGCAGTTAAGATTCAGTGCAAAAAAAAAGTGCAGTCATGCATTTGGGTTGCATAAATCCAAAGAAGCTGTATACGATGGGGGTGGAAAGGAAGTTCAGGAGAGAAACCTTGGGATAGTTTCAAGGTAGCAAAACACTGTGAGCAAACACTGTGTGACAAAGCTGTAGCTAGAGCCAGAAGGATGCTAGGCTTCATGGAGAAGCATAACCAATAGCAAAAAGGTGATAATGCCCTTGCACAGGTCATTGAGGGAGGCCTTACTTAAATACATGGTTAAATTCTGGAGGCCATATCTAAAAAGGAATAGTGATAGGCTAGAGGCAGTACAGACTCAAACTGTGCAGGGTCTGCATCACAAGACACATGAGATGTGACTTGAAGACCTGAACATGTCCACCTTAGAAGACTGGAGGGAAAGGGAAGATAGAGATATTAACGCACAAATAAATCTCCTTTCCAATAGAAAGGAAGATGGAGGACTAGGGGTAGCAGCTTGAAGCAGCAAGGAGGTAGAGTTAGGAACAACATCAGAAAATATTCTCATAGAGAGGATGGTGGATAAATAGGGTGGGTACCTTAATGACAAGAAGATGGAAACAAAACAGGTGTAATCTGTATGGAGCAATGATTCAACCCAAAACCACATTGAAATGATTGTATTGTGCTTCCAAGATAGGCACTGGGTAACCTGCATGGAGTGGTAGCTACCGCCATAAACACCTTGATGGGCCATTTTAGTGTGTCTTCTGTTCTCATTTACTATGCTACTATGTATTGGCGACATGATCTTTTATATTCTACTTTATAGCTTTATTTAGCAGGGCAAGCATGATCATTTCAGCCTCTATGCACTGAGCTTGAATTCCAAATTAATGATAACATTTTGAATATTATAAAATGGATTATAAAAAAAACTTTTAAGATGTCCATGATTCAAAGCTTTTTAATGATGTATCTGAATGGTAATCATAGTGTATTCTTGATTTGTGATTGGTCTATGATGATTCAAAGAAACCACTCACTTTATAATCCTGTTTTTTTTCTCCCTTCTTATAGATAAATGGGAAATAAATCCATCAGAATTGACTTTTATGAAAGAACTAGGCAGTGGGCTGTTTGGTGTGGTGCGTTTGGGCAAATGGCGAGCACAGTATAAAGTGGCAATCAAAGCCATTCGTGAAGGTGCAATGTCTGAGGAGGATTTCATAGAAGAAGCCAAAGTAATGATGTGAGTCGTATTGTGATTTCCTGATGAGAAACCTAGAACAGTTTGGTTTTGTGGGTGCAGGCCCCTGTTAGGAAAGCCTTCCATCCAAACTCTTGGCTTTAATTTCATATTGTTTACATTTTCTCCTTTAGCACTGCCTCCTGATTTTGTTTAGCAATGCTGTGCTTATTTTTTTTTTTTTTTTTTAAGATACTAGAAGTTGAGATGGCCAGTAGCTCTGAGCAGGTTGTGTGGCAAGATAATTTTCTTTTTAGAAGATAAACTGACCATGTTTTTCCACCTCATCAGGAAGCTAATGCATCCTAAACTAGTCCAACTATATGGTGTCTGCACTCAAGGGAGACCCATCTATATAGTGACAGAGTTCATGGAGCACGGCTGCCTTCTCAATTACCTTCGACAGCGACGTGGACAGTGTCATAAAGATACACTGCTGACTATGTGCCAGGATGTGTGTGAAGGGATGAAATACTTGGAACAAAACAGCTTCATCCATCGAGATCTGGTAATCTTATTTCCTTGCCAGATGTGCATTTTATGTTGTCATTCTACTGTCCTAGAGCTATAAAATTGCTTTCTTTTTTTTTCTAGAATGGTACTAGACTAGCACAGCACTGTACAAATACTAGAAGGTGAATGTTGACACACAGTATGTGATTGTAGACCATGAATATGAAGGCAAATGTTGTAAACCGTTGTGATCTTTTGGAATGATGGTATATAAAACGCCCAGCTTAAAATTCTAATCAAGTCAGACAAATAGGGCAAATAAAACACTTAGGGGGAGTTCCATTTATTAAGATCAGGAGAAGCATCAAAAAGGATGTTAGGCAGCGTTTGAATAAGACCAGAGAAGGGAGTATGATGCACTGACTCAGGAAGTCTATTTCAGGCAAGAGCGCAACGTAGCAGAAAGCATGGAGTCTGGAGATAAGAGAGAAGGCATAGAATAAGTGACTTGATTTAAGATTGGAATTCACGAGGAAGGGTATAGGGAGAGATGGAGAGGTAATCAAGAGCTTTAGAATGAACACACTTGTAGGTGAGTAAGAGAAGCTTGATCTCTATATGGGAATGGATAGAACATAAGAAAATGCCATACTGGGTCAGACCAAGGGTCCATCAAGCCCAGCATCCTGTTTCCAACAGTGGCCAATCCAGGCCATAAGAACCTGGCAAGTACCCAAAAACTAAGTCTATTCCATGTAACCATTGCTAATGGCAGTGGCTATTCTCTAAGTGAACTTAATAGCAGGTAATGGACTTCTCCAAGAACTTATCCAATCCTTTTTTAAACACAGCTATACTAACTGCACTAACCACATCCTCTGGCAACAAATTCCAGAGTTTAATTGTGCGTTGAGTAAAAAAGAACTTTCTCCGATTAGTTTTAAATGTGCCCCATGCTAACTTCATAGAGTGCCCCCTAGTCTTTCTACTATCCGAAAGAGTAAATAACCGATTCACATCTACCCGTTCTAGACCTCTCATGATTTTAAACACCTCTATCATATCCCCCCTCAGTCGTCTCTTCTCCAAGCTGAAAAGTCCTAACCTCTTTAGTCTCTTTAGAAAGCCATTGTGACTTTAGAAGAGGGATTTTAATGGGAGTAGTGACATTGGCAGAAAAGTTGTGCAGCTGAATTTTGATGTGGAGCGAGATTCAGTGGGAAATATGAGGAACTGTTGCAGTAATGTAAGTGGAAGTAGAGAAGTTTTGGCAAAGGGACAGAATTTGGTGATTATAGAAAAATAAATAACATGTTTTAACAGTGTTGTGGATGTATGGAGAGAGTTGAAGAGGGCACCAAGGTTATGGGCTGAGGGGCTGGGAGGAGGACAATATTATCTATAGAATAGATAAAGGAGGAAGATGAGTTTAGGGAGAAAGCTAAGTTCTGTCTTGTCCTTGTTAAGTTTAAGGTGGTGATAGGACATTCAGGCAGGAATGTCTGACAAGCAGGCTGAGATTGAGACTAGATTCCTGAAGAAATTTCTGGGAATAATCAGCACAAAGATGATACAGAAAGCCATGGGAGGAAATCTGAGCACCTTATTCTTTATAATGTTTGCAGCCCTAAAACTGTATCTTGCTCTCTTCCTCTTCCAGCCTGTATGTAGTAGCTGAGAAGCAGATCATTTACTATCGGTGTGTACAGTTGGCTGGGTCTAGTGATCTTGCATACTAGAGGCAGAAAAGAAATATATATACAATTGAGAGGTAAAAAGACCTGACAATTTAATACTCCAAACCACTGTACTATATATATATTTTCCCATATAGATTGTGTGTTTTATATTAATGAAGGAGCAGAGACAAGACTAGCTGGAAACATGGACTCTATTACCAGAAGACATTTGCAGAGAGAATAACCTGAGGTTCTGAGTTATCTTTTCATGACTTCAGTTGCTAAATGTTTTCTAAAACATTTGAGCCAGTAAAAGGAACTTTGATGCTTTGCACTTCATATCCCGTTTTGAAATGCATTAATGAATAACTTTGGAGCATTATGATCCAAGCAAATTTGCTTACCATAAATGGGGTTTTCCGTGGATAGCAGGATGAATTAGCTATGACTTTGGGGAACGTCCTCCGGTCCTCTAGGTGGTGGAGCTTTCTCGAAGCACACAGAGCTGTGCTGTATGTGCCCATGTGGAAGTATCTCCCTTGTGACTCCCATCCTGCCTCAGTCTGTTTATCCAAGCTCTGGAAGGAGTCCAATAGGAGACTGTCCGGGAGGTGGGCAGGAATACATGGCTAATTCATCCTGCTATCCTCGGGAAAACACAGTTTACAGTAAGCAAACTTGCTCTTTTCCGCAGATAATTAGGCTGAATTAGCCATGACTTTTGGGAGTCCCAAGCTGGAAGGTTGGAGTGTCTGCGCCCCTTGGGGGTAGTGTACCGTCTCTTCCAGTTTCTAATGATGCGATCAACCTGACCCGTGGTTGCGGACAGTCTCTCACTTGTCCTTGACACAGGATGGGTTGATCCTCTCTGTCCTCTGTGGCCACCTGCTGATCAGCAGTGGTGTAATGTGTAAGGCATGCAACAATGGTCGCATGGTGACTCACGAATGTCCATGACAAGCGCATCCCTCATAGTGCGATGGATGTCGCAATTGCTCTGTCTTGGTGGCCTCGAAGCAGCATCAGAATGCTTTGTTTGAAGGAGCAAGACAGGATGCACTAGGACCCAGAGCCTGAGCCCTTTATCTTGAAGGATGCCCCAGTTGGGAGTGCTAGACTTCCCAGTGTACGCAGCGGTCACAGTAGGTTGGGCAGATTTGGGATCCAATGCGAGAAGTCTCCTCCTGCATGTGCCATAAGTGGCTCCAGGAGATGGTTGGCACAGTTATCGCCTGAATAAGAAGGAGAGCCGAGATAACCGTGAGGACTCAGTCTCGCAATGAGATTCAAGTAACGATGAAGCAGTGGATGAACACCCGTCGTTCGGTGACCCTCTTTCCTGAACTGAGGGCGACCTGGGTGGCCTCCCCCCCCCCCCCCCCCTCCTCAGCCTCGTATGATGTCCCTGGTGACAGCTGTCCGACGATGCATATCGCAGAAAACCTGGGTTGAGTCAGGCTCAGGCTAGAGCTTCACGGGACCACTCTCCTTGACTGCTGGCATAGCCAGAGGATCCTTCAGTAATCTGGAGTCATCCTGAGGAGATAAGCTGCGATGGCACTGATGCGCCCTGTCCGATTGCATTGCCCTTCTTGCTGTGCAAGGGGGAGAAAATCTTCTGCATGCTTCCTGGATAGCAGAAAAGGTTAGATCCGTTTTCTCCACTCTACCTTGCGTGCTTGTTGCACTTACCATGGTAGTCCTTCCAGGCAGGGTACTTACTGGAAGACCCCCCTATGCCGTGCTTCTAGATAGGTAAGTTCAGGTTCATCCCCAATATTGGATGCTAGCAGGAGCGCATAAGGTGGAGGAAGGATCACCCTTCCTGACTGCAGGTCTCGTGTATGTCCATTGGCGTTAGCTTCCCAATGGGTGGACGAACCAGGCAAGTGTCCCACGGTCTCCTTGGACCATTGAGGTCCTGAGTGTGAATACCGATCCCATTCGAGCTTTATCTGAGTGGTCCTTGTTGTATGCGGGATTCAAGGAAATTATACAGTAGTCTCTGGGAAGAGGGAAGCATCTTGTACTAGGCAAAGCCCTTGTGGGCAGATGGGGAGCCTGGATTCCCTATTGCTTTTGGTGACCAAGGAGTACTAGGGCGATCCCTCACCTGATGAGGTAACCTGCCACTGCGTGGCTAGATTCCCATTCTCAGGAGTAAGGTGTCACCACATCAGCTACTGTGGAATCCCTGCACAGGCTGTGGCTATTCAGAGTGTGAGGCCTGGGCTCCTGTCTACTGCCAGATGAGTCCTGTTTCTCGGTGGCCATCTGCAGAGTCTATCCTCCTCCATCTGTATAAGGCATCAGTGGGGATCGAGACCACCCTTGCTGGCCATGATTACCGTCCTCACAGGAATCGCTTGGGTTTGAAACTGATGTGAATGGGTGCCCCATCTTTGTTGGAGGCATGATTCATCTGTAGGCGGATGACCCTCCTTTGGGCCACTGTGGAGGGTGACTAGCACCAGAGTTGTCACCTCTTACACTCGTCATATGTCGATCTGGCCTGGTGAAGGGGGTCAGGCATTGCATTCCCGGGGTGCCCGCCTCTACTATTAGCAGGTTACGTATAATCGCATGGCTGATACCGCTATGATTTTCCAACTGGTTGACACTTGCTAGCTTGGCACTGTGCCCTGCTACTAATCCGGTTGCAGATCATGGTCCTTGGATTTGGGTAGTCACATTTTGTTTTCCTTTATGCCAACTGTTGCCCAGGACCGCCAAAGAAATTTGCCGAATTTGGTGCTTCATTTTCCAGGTCTGTAACACATTGTTACAGCCCTAAGTCATCCCTTTCTCCAATGAGTTGAAGGGTTTGGGCCCCATGTGGCTTGATAGCAAGGCCAGCTTCCTCAGCGCTGTGGCAGGATCACTGGTGCCCCAGTCGCAGCTAACACTGCTTCGTCGATATTTGAAGCGGTCGTAGTATGACATGAACCTCCACCCTGGGGTCAGGCAACCTCAATTGTCATGACTAATGCGCTGGACAGGAGAAACATATTGTTCCTTCTTAGGCAAGAGGATGGTTCAACCCCATGCATGTAAGCAAGATGGACTGACAGCCTCACCACTCTGTCATGCTGATCAGAGAGATGTTTGGTCAAAGTGGTTTGAACATAGGCTCGAACGGGAAGAGTTTCTCGAAGGCCCCTATCTCGGAAGTGCTACAGTCATCTCACTGACTGGTGATGCTCTCTTCCAATGAGGCCTAACAACGTAAGTCCACGTACACCAGCTGGCCGGCCTCCTAGCCCTTGCCTATATTTATTTATGATGGAGCAATGCCTCCACAGATCAGCATACTTCCAGCATCAACTCTGCACGTTGATGCATTGGCCAACTCTCCCCTGCACCTCAATCAAGTCACAACACCTCTATGCCAGCGAAGGGAGGTACTCAGCTTGGGATCTCCAAATGGGAAGATAACCCGCTACCGAATGAGTTGATGCCCTGACTTCAACCAGTCACTCCGATGCTTTGACACAAATGCCTCGCTGCATCGGATGCATCACATTGATGAAGCACATGGAAGCCTCAACTTTGAGGTGCACCGATGTGTCAGGTTCGGTGAAAAAGCGCTTCGACACACTGAGTGGCTGGAAGCGCTTGGATGCATCGAGTGGATGGACATTCCATGATGCTCCACTCTGAACTGGCATGGGGTGCTTAACAGAGTCCTTGGCTCGCCATAGGGCTTTGCCGAAGAGGCCTTCTTTGTCCTCGCTCTCTGGGAAGTCCCATCTGGGCCCTAGAGCGGACTCAGTGACACCTGGTTTGACACAAGCAGCACAGATCCAGCTTCCACCATCCGTTGTGAATCTTCCTCCAAACAGCAAATGAAGGTAACTAAATTAATAACAAAAATAAGGTGAGAGAGAGCGCTCTGCGTGCACCCAGCAGCATGGAAAGAATGAGACTGAGGCAGGATGGGAGTCATATGGAAGATACTCCCACATGGGCGCATAGAGCACAGCTCTGTGTGCTTTGAGAAAGCTCCGCCACCTAGAGGACAGGAGGACGTTCCCCAAAGTCATGTCTAATTCAGCTTGCTTATCTGCGGAAAATACCCTGATTTTTGAATGCCTGTGTTGAAACTGACCTACTTGCAGGCTTAGTCTTTACCTACATATCAGCATCTCCTTTCTGGCAAATGCTGGCCAAGTCTGAGTCGAACTTTTTTGGAACTGGAGTAATGAAATATATAGGTTGATGATGCCATTTGCTTTCTCCTGCTAGTGTTTTTTTTAAACCTTTTATTTCTATAACTTTTTTTTTTTTTTAAATTGGACAAAATAACATACGTGAATGGCTTTTGAGAGCTGTGCTCCCTTCAGCGGGTCAGTATTAAATGAGCCCTTTTAAGTAGAAATGTGCCCCTTTCTTCTTGTTGTCTTGAACTGTAGGAGTGCGTACAGCACGTTCTGCATGAAGTCTCTGATCTTACTACTGTTCAGAACTGGAAAGCTGAAGCACATACTGATGGGATAATGTTAAACAATGGTTGTTGGTAGCATCTAACTGAGATGACATGGAAATGCTTCACTGACACATTGCCATCATCTCTTACAGGCCGATTCAGAAAAACGCGCGGGAGAGCTGGCGAGCGCACAGGCCACTCTCCTGGGCGCGTGATTCAGGAGGGTGGCCTATGCAAATTAGGGTCCGCGGTAAAAAGAGGCGCTAGGGACACTAGGGTGTCCCTTGCGCCTTCTTTTGACAGCAGCGGCTGTCAGCGGGTATGACAGCCGACGCTCAATTTTGTCAGCGTCGTTTCTCAAACCCGCTGAGAGCCACTGGTTCGGAAAACGGAAGCCAGCATAATTGAGCATCAGTCTTCCGACCCGCAGGCCGATTTTTAATTAATTTATTTATTTATTTTTACTTTTGGGGCCTCTGACTTAATATCGCCATGATATTAAGTCGGAGGGTGCACAGAAAAGCAGTTTCTACTGTTTTTCTGTGCACTTCCCTGGCGCTGGCAGAAATTAACGCCAGCCTTTGGGCAGGTGTTAATTTCTGAAAGTAAAATGTGCAGCTTGGCTGCAGATTTTACTTTCTGTATCGCGCGGGAATAACTAATAGGGCTATCAACATGCATTTGCATGTTGCGGGCGCTATTAGTTTCGGGGGGGGGGGGGGTTTGGACGCGTTTTCGAAGCGCTATTACCCCTTACTAAATAAGGGGTAAAGCTAGCGCGTCAAACGCGCGTCCAAATGCGGCTTAACAGTGCGCTCCACTGGAGCACACTGTACTGTAGCGGCCTGTTAGTAAGCTAGAGCACAGAGCCATTGTGGTGTCTGCTTTCCCCACCCCCCCCTTCCAAGCTTTACGCAGCTCGAGATTCTGCCAATTGCATAACTGTGAATATTTTCATTAAGTATACAGTGCAAACTTGCTCTTGAAGATTAGACTAACTATTTTTGTGTAGCACAAACTTAGGTTTTACTTGTATCACAGTGGTATCAAAAATTCTCCATTGCGGTTTAGGTGGGGGAAAAAAGTGGCTGACAAAATAGCACAAATTTGCTGGCAAGAGACACTCATTGCAACAGGCGCATTTATCACTTGTCATTGCACTCTGAAACCTAATCATCGGTCTCTCGGCTTTCCTCAGTATCTTAAACATGTGTAAAAACATTCAAATTGTGTCCAAAATTACCAACTCATCAAATGCTCATTTAGCTAAGGAAGTACTTCACGTCTGTGCAGTGGGCCAACCTGATCCATATTTCAAAAAGCATCTGCTTCAGGGAGCTCCCTACTCAACTCTTTTTTCACCATTATTTCCAGCCCCTCATTCTTATACCATTGTGTGATGTATGTAGAGTGTTTTTTTAATGGGTTGTATTTTTCTAGCTTTTCTATTCTAAGTGATTTGACAAACTTAGGTTTTGCCAGTTAATTACAGAGGTAATGGGAAGAACCTTATTTGTGCATCTGGTCCTTAGTTATAATACAGCAGAACATGTATAAGAGAAGAAAAACTGTATCATGATGCAGGATTTTAGCAGCAGTTTTGCTGTTATGAAATACACCAGTGAAGCAGTGAGTTTTGTCTCTTTGACAGTTACACGGTACCTTTTAATTAAACCATTTTTAATTAGAAATGTTCATGAGGTGGGTTATAAATGAAAAAATTAAATTATTTTTCCAATAAACTGTTAATGGTCAATTATTCTTGATTTTCTGAAACCCAGAAGACTTAAAAGAAAAGCATATGCCAAAAAAATAAATAAATCCCCAGAGTTGATACCTAGTTTTGCTTTTTGGGGTTTTTTTTTGTTTTGTTTTGTTTTTTAAATGCAGTTATGACAGTGAACTTCATGAATCTGAGTGCCAAATATTCCAAGATTAACCTTTTGGTCATAATTTGTTTCATGTGATTGTAGCTGTAAATGTTTTCAGCAACCTCATTTGTAAATTTCATATTGATAACCTATAAATTTGGAGGTTTTGTGTTTTATGTTTTGCATATTCTTGTTGATAACTATTTTGGATCATCGGTGGTTCGGTGGAAGATAAGTGAATGCTGACCCTCAGTTTTTGTGCTCTGTTAAATGCTTGGGATGTACAGTTAAGTTACTGGAGATGAGCTTTACTTTCTCTGGCTTTTCCTACCTGTGTTTTGTCAAATCATAAAAAACCAGTATCATTTAAATAACAATTGAACAAGCTTTTGTTTGTATACTTGTGATAACTTTGTTACTGAATATTCATTTTGCAGGCTGCCAGAAACTGTCTGGTGAATGAGGCAGGTGTGGTGAAAGTATCTGATTTTGGAATGGCAAGGTATGAACAAATTGACATACAAGCTGGTTCATTTTTCAGATGGGTTATAGCAACTTCACCGCTGTAACCAGTTTAAGATTTTTGTATATTAATTTCCTTGCATCTTTTTTTTGAAACTTTTTTTTCCTTTGAGCTGTATATTTTGTATTATCAGAAGAATCTGTTTTTTTGTTCACTCAAATAATTATTCTGCAGGGTTAAAGTCCTTGTTAGTGTTTGATTCTACCTAAAGTGCAATAACCTTTTTACTTACTTTTGATAATTGTAACATACTGGGATCAGGTCACTAGGAATACGCATTAGGATACAATATATTTATGAAACATTTTTGCTACTGTTTTGGACCTGCTTTTTTCCCTAATGAGAATCCTGGGGTAATTGTTTAAATACATCTAGAGTAATTTTGTAGTAGAGGAAAATTTTGTTAAATCTTTTCTTTTTTTTTCCTTATGTGTTTGGAATATCTAAAAAATATAGCTTCAAAAAAATGTACATATGATTATACATTATCTTGAACAAATGCATGATCGTGAAGATTGGTGTCTGTCTTGGTTGCACAACATGGTAGTGAACTCGGCATTTTTCCCCCCTTTTTTTTTGTATATTCTTTTTATTGTGTTTTTCAGATTAATAATAGCAGGTACTAAACATAGGTGTACAGTGCCATATTAAAAACATTGGTATACATTGATGCAAGTACAAAAGTTGCACACTAGCAAAACAACAAAACAGAACTCTAACACACAGTGACCTTTTCCCCTTTTTATTGCACAGACATCATCCATTCAATCACTCTGCCTCACGCAGCCCATTCACACACAACAGATTGTCACCGGTCACTCAACCCACGTCATAAACCTCATATATGGAAGCTCAACCCAATGCCAGAAATCACTTCTGTCAGATTTTCAACCTACTCCCAAAATTGAATATACAAACTTATATTTGTATTTTTGATATTTGGCTTCTCAGTAAAGTATATTTTCGTTATTGTACAGTTTTATTAAATATCTAGTTATGCTTCCTTTCTTCTTTTTTTTTTTTTTCTTTATCTCCCTTCCAAGATAACAGAATATCTTTCTTAGACCTAGCTTTATTATTGTGTTATAAAAATAGCGCGACAGGCTTTTCCCACTTTTTGGGCTGCTGGAGAGAGAGAGACTCTTTATAAGGCTCTCATATAAGTAAACTATTTATATCACTGTAAGAGGGGCAGCTAGTAACTCAGGGTGAGGTTTTTGGGGGGCAGTTTTACATGCATAGTCAGAACTACAAACAGCACAGACATCCGTGAATATTTTTGTGTCGTTTGGAGCGACGAAAGGTACTTCTCCCCTCTTCCCCCTCCCCCCCCCCCCCCCAAACAGAATTTGCAATAAATATTGCAAATCTCGTTTCAGCAGTAATGCATAGCTATTGTGGGCATAACACCTTTCCGGCGTTAAAGCTCACGATAGTGTGCTTTACGCTATCGCATGCAACGCTAAGCACCCCCTCATTTTAATTTACTCCGCCCAGTTGGGTAGAATTTTAAAATTTGCATACGCTTCTCACGATGCGTTATTTATTGAATGTGTTATGGCGTTATTTCAGGCGTTAGGGCCCTAATGCGATTGGATAAATGTCCCTCTTAGCTAGTACAAAGACATTAATCACAACTATTTTCCCTCTTTAGGTAATTTTTGATCTCTGTTCAAAATCCTAAATCTGTTTTTAATTGCGCTCCAAACAGCTGACTGTTTCACTTCTAGTAATAATTAAAGAACAGGAAAGGTAACAAGGGAGACTCTAGGTCATTTTCTCACTTACTAATTAATTTCCCAGGAATTATCTGTAACAAACTTTCAGAAAAAATGCTTGGGCAGTTCCACCTTTTAGTATAGGAGGGGCATCTTTCCTACTTGTGGTATATTCAGTTTGGTTGGTTCTAGCAAGGAATGTTAGTTTAAACAGGAAACTTAAATGAAAGGGCAACAGCAGGAGATTCTTAGTTTTTGCTTTTTTTTTTTTTCTCTCCCCCTTTATCTTTCCATCTTTGATCCCTACTTTCCTTTCTTCACTGGATCTGAGTACCCCACCTGCATGGCCTCTATGGACAGAGGGTTGGAACCCAGCTCCCCCTTTGCCACAGTGCTATAGTCTGCTAAAGAGCCTGCCCCATTTATTTAACATTAATATTGAAATAGTATGGTGTCAGACAAACTGAATGCTGGGATATGGTGTCTGTTTAGTCAGTCTCATGGTGTGAATGACAGTAAAGTGTGTAAATTCCCAGAACCGATTTATATCAAACAATTCTTTAAAAAAAAAAAAAAAAGCATAGATCCTAATTCATGCAGAAACTCCTTTTTCTTGTCCCTGGAGCAACACCACCACCACCACTGAGCACACATGGCCACACAAGCTCATGACTAAAAAGGTTCTGGTTTTTTTTTTTTAATCGTTAACATTTCCAGAAGATGGCAGTACAATTAATTATTTGAATTGTCCAGATTGCTTTAGATGTAAGCATGTAAACTCTCTTAACACAGCTTTTGATGTGATGGGGCCATTTCACCCTTATTTGTGCTATAATGCTATCTTTATTTTTTTAAGAACTATATAGTGTTTTTAACCCTCTACATAAAGACTGTTTGGGTATTTTTTTTAATGCAATTAAGACCAGAAAAAAAAAATCAAGAACAGAATATATGGCTGGTAGCTTTGTGTACTATTAATGCAGCCGGTCAGTTTTCTCTTCATCTCTTGGAATGGCCTTGTGGCCAGGAAAGTGGTATTTAGTTTATTTAACATATTATATTCTGCAAGTTAAAGGCTAGGGGTGGCCCCCCCCCTCCTTGCGGACATTAACATGGGGCAGGACACGCATCGGGCACACTGTTTTCACGGGGGGGGGGGGGGGGGGGTGGAGGTGCTGTGCCTCAAGAACCGTTGCAGCATTTATAAATATCTTTTGAAATGCTGCAAAGTTTTTGGTCCCTGAGGGCAACGCTCGAGCTTCATTTGTTTTGGTGCATTTGCATGTGATGAGCGCTATTAGTTTTGTTTTTTTTTTGGGGGGGGGGGGGGTTGGCCGTGCATTTTCGACGAGCTAATCCCTTTGTATAAGGGGCAGTGGACGCATATCGAATGCGCGTCCAGACGCTTGTTAAGCAGTGCGCTCGGCTGAGTGCCCCTTACAGTATCGGCCAGGATGTGGGGAGGAGGGAAAAGCATATCATGTGCAAGTCTTACCACCCTACGTTGTTCCTCTTAGTTCAGTGTGGATTACACTAATACAATCATAATTTTTTTGGGGGGGGTAGGGGATTTTATATGACTGTTTATTGCAAAAGTAAAACAAATGTTTAACATACATGACTCTGCATGTCAAACTACAGAACAGAAACATTTCTCTTTGTATGAAAGAAAGTAAAAATCGTAGGACACGAGAAGAGCTTACACTTAAGTGCTTTTGTGTGATATATGGCAGTAGGAGATATTTTGTGTAATGCCCCTTACTTCCAAGCGCTTCCGGCATAACCATGCTGCATCCAAGGGCCATGTATAGAACTTCCTGCAGCTGGGTCTTCCTGGGGTTCTGGCTGATGTCACACCCTGACTAGATCTATAAAGTCCCCTGCAACCAGCCAGCGCCTCAGTAACAGGTGGTGCTGCACTAGATTTTGGTGCTATGTTGTTGTCCCTGCCTTACCATATTCCTGTTTTGTCAAGTCTTGTCTAGCCTTGTTCCTGCCCTGCCTTCTCTCCATCCTGCATAACCTTGCCTTGCCTTTCTGACAGCCTTCCTCAGAATGTTCTTTTGCCGAACCAGACGGTCTTCTGGCCTGGCTTGATCTCTGCCTGCCTTGACCAATGCTTGGACACCGACCTTCTTTGATATCTCTACCTGCATCAACCCATGCTGGCATTGACCTTACTAGAACTCCACTAGCCCTGCCCCTTGCCTGTTCCCAAAACTGTCTGACCTCGGCCTGCCTTGACTTCAGCCTGCCTTGGTCCTGTCTGATTTCCTATACCCTGCACCCCACCAGAGAAGTTCTCCTGGCCGCCAGAAAACCTGCGGGCTCAATCCAGCAGGGAGGGGGGCCAGCCAGGTAGAAGACCTTGCTTAGTGGTATGTCAGCTGCCACCTGCTAAAGCTTGGTCTGTGTATGCACGTCCCAAGCTGCATCAGCCTAGCAGCGGCCCGAGGGTTCACATCCTCAGGAATGTGACATCTTGTCCTTGGTGCATTGTGAGGATTCCAGAACACTTGTGACTTTCTGTGTTTCAGAACACTCGGGCTTTATTGTGGCTAGAAGAGAGATGCCTGCTACTAACCTTTTAATACTTATTAGATAATACAAAAATCTGTGAATAAATAAATCATGGGAATTAACTTTCATTTTATGTGAAATAATGAAGCATTCAAGTAAAGCAAGTTTCTTACATAATGGTATCTTCTAAAACCATATGCCAAGACTATAAGACCAAAAAGAGAAACCATATCCATGTGTGTTCTGGACTTTTGTTTTGCCTTAAGCAGCTGTCGCCCACTCTTTTTGGCCTTTTAAGCCCATTTGGAGGCTGCATTAAGCTTGCTCACTGCTGTCCAGTAAGGGGGTGTAGAAAAGATGGTTCAAAACTGAGATGCATGACCTTTTATTGCTGGTTATCTGAGGGACTTTCCTATTTTGTAACCCCTTTCCACCCATCTAGTATAGCCATTGCAGTGCTTGCCCTCCAATATGTAAGCATAAGTTATGGTTCCATATAGAACCTGTCAGAAAGCTGGCTCTTAAGGCAGCATTGAGTGTTGCTGTCGTGTGCTGATTGTAGCATAGCAGCAAAGCTGATGAGGGCAGACCAATTAGGTCATTCACTCTGCCCAATTTCTTAAGGATGTAACCCAGCTTCCAGCTGTAGAACTAACTGCTTGTATCTTTATCCAAGTCTGTTTTGTATTCTTTCCAAGCTGGGTAGGTGAGCATACAAATTCCCCTACTTAATCCAACATCCAGGCCTTGCCACCTCCCCACACTACCTACCATCATATCACCAATCTTTGTGATAATTTAAACAGCTACCAAAACAAATGAACTATTGTCTGAACATACAGCTGCCTTTGTCCCCTTGGCCTTGCAGGATGATGCTTAGCCACCAGCAACCTACCTGCACTGACTCGGGTACTTTTTCTGGGGATTTGTAGCCTGCTGGTTTCCACCTGCCTACCTTGTGACTGGTAGCATTAGAAGCTGGTGGTTCCTGTATCTGCGCCTTTTTCTGTTTATCGCCTGTGCTGCTAAGGGAGTGAAAGGTGGGTGGTTTGCAAAACTGCAACTTCTTAACCTTGTTCTTGCCACTGCCCTCTATATCTGTCCAAATTATGCTTGAATTCTGTCACAGGGCTAGTTTCCATACTTCTGATAGGTTGGTAGCTGCCTGGAACAAGTTGTCGGTCCTATCAATAAATAAGTATTTTCTTATGTTTCCTCTGAACCTTCCTCTCTGCAATTTTGGATCGTGGCCCCCTTATCCCTGAATAGCCATTTCTTTGGAAAATGTCACCTTCCCATACTTTATTGAAACCCATCAACTATTTATAGCAATATAGTGGCAGAAAGACTAACCAGTCCATCTAGTCTGCTCAATATTTCTATCCCTTGCTAATGAGAGATCCCAGTTTCCAGCCAGAGTTTGGTCGCTTGTAGGACATTTCTCCTTATCTATGATGCTTTGTTGTCTGCCTCACTTGTGCTGTACTATCTCAGGCAAATGAACACACAAAATCCTCCACTTGGTTCCCACCCAACATCCCTCCCTTCCTATATTTTAACTAGAAGAATACATACGCATTTATTGGGACACAATGGATGTGAAAAACAGTTGAATTAGCACAGGTTTAAAACCTGCGAATATTAGCGGCACTCATCAAGGCTTCAGTCTTGCCTGCTGTCCATTTGTACTTCTCGCATGTACATTAATTTAAAAGTACTTCTGGTACACTCCCAGCCAAGTGACTATCTCAGCCATACAGGGGATTCATTTCCTTAGATCTGTAAAGGGTATCTGTGGTACATATTTGAATTTATTAAAATGTAATATTCGTGCTCGTCACAAAGTTGTTTTTATTACATACAAACATGCATAAAAACACAAATTCAGTACTTACATAGTTTCATAAATACAAATAAGTAAAACAGGCTAGCCATATCCTTATGGTAAGCACAGCAGTCAGTTATATTCTTGCCTGTACAAAAACTGTTTTAGAGCAGTCTTAAGTTTTTACGCATTCGATAGATTGAATGAAGTCTGGCAGGGAGTTCCAAGTGTGAGGGCCAGCAACTGAAAAGTCCCTATTTCTAGTAATGTTCAGCTGTGCTAGCTTAATTGAAGGTACTTCTAATAAGATTTTACCCACTGAGAAGGTTTATAAACCCTCAGAAGTGTTAATTTAGCAGTCCATGTTCTCATGTATAATTCAATGAATAAGAGAGGCCACTTTAAATTGGGCCTTTAATGCCATGGGCAGCCAGTGCAAGGAGGCAAGTACTGGAGTGATGCGAATGTGCATGCATAGGAGTTCCGATTAAGAGCCGTGCTGCCACATTCTGCACAAGTTGTAGGGGATGTAAGGCATTTGTAGGGAATGTAAAATCCACCCAAGTGTATTACACAGAAAAGAAATGTGTATATTGGGCAAATGGTAACACTGCAGCATGTTTCTAGGTCTAACCAGAAAGCTTTGTAAAGATCTAAATAGCTATCCATACTAGTATGACAGATACCTGAATATCCAACCTCCTAGGTTTCCCACTCACAGGCCGATAGAGTAAGGAGCTGTAGGAAGAGCTGCGTTAGTGCCGGGCGCACCTGCGTTTGCCGCATGCACAGTCCGGCTCACCTACCGCTCGATACTGTATTTAAATAGCTTGCAAATGCAAGCCGCGTCCAAGAAGCGTCCGTGAAGCGTTAGGCTCGCGCAATCCATTTTACTGTATAGAGCGCTATACAGCGCCTATACAGTATCCTGGGTGCGCTGGTACCTGTCATTACAAATGTCATTTCAAATGACATTTGTAATGACATTTGAAATCCCCTCGCGACCCGACACGCAAAGTCTGTCTAACTTTTCCTGCAGCCCTCCCCCGGAGACGGACCGCGGCCCCCCTGTCTCCCGGGGGCTGCCCCCTGCCTCCCGGGGGCAGCCGGCAGCGAAAGCGGCCCCCGGCGAAGACGGATGCCTGCACGGGCCCTCTGCCACGATCGCTCCCAGGCAAATTCCTTACCAAAGCTCGGCCCCTCCGATGAAGCTTCTCTGCTCTTCCGCCGTGACGTCAATTCGGGCCCCCAAGCCAGCAAAGCGCACGAACGGGCCAGTGCTTATCCCTGGGAATGTGATATAAGTAATAGATCAATTATTGGGGATCTGATTGGTACTTGTGACTCAGACTGGCTACTGTCAGACAGAATGTTGAGCTCCATAGACCTCTGTCTGACCCTGCATGGCACTTCTTCGGTTCTTATGATTTTACAATTTTTAGCATGAAAGTTAATGTCTAAAACATTTGATTATTCTAGCTTTTTCAAGTCCCCTTTTATATTTTTCTTCCCTTCCAGTGTGTCTGTTATAGATTTTTGTATCCTCCCCAAATTTTTGTTTGGTTTTTATCAGTATTACTAATAAAGATATTGAAAGGAACTGGTACCCCACTGATAACTGTCTTCACCAGAATTAATTCCATTTGCTGCCACTCTCTGAATCCTGCTGCTCAACTGGTTCGTTCATCACCCAGTTTATAACTTTCTAGCCCACTCTCACATTGTCCAGCTTACTTACCAATCTTCTATGTGGAACAGCATCAAAAGCCTTACTGAAGTCCAGATAGGCAAATTCTACCATACCTCCCCAATCTACCTCTTTTGTCACCTCATCAAAAAACTGTTGTTTGGGACAGGATCTTCCCTTTTGTGACAGATACCAAAATCTTTGTCCAAGGAAAATACCACAGTTACAGGGGAATAGCTGTTTAGTTGATTGCTGCAGTCTGACATCCTAATCCATAAACATGCCTGTACCTTTGTCGAAGAATCATGTACAGTAACTCTAAAACAAGCAAACTCATGCCATATAGCAGAATAGAGTATGTGGCATTTAGCAAAGGAAAAGTAATATTTCTATCTTTGTTTTTTCAGATATGTTCTTGATGACCAATATACAAGCTCATCTGGTGCCAAATTCCCTGTGAAGTGGTCCCCACCAGAAGTGTTTAATTATAGCAAATTCAGTAGCAAATCTGATGTATGGTCATTTGGTAAGTGGTTGTTTTCATGATAGCTGATATTAAAATAAGAGTAAAATCTGTATTTACCATGTCAGAAAGTAGTGAATGGAATCAGAATCTGGTAGTCATTCTTGAGATTTCTAATTTGGTTAGAGCCCAGTAGAATGACTTGTGTGGGTTGCAAGGTTGATTAAGTTACTGCTGTACCAGAAAGCCCAAATCTTCTACTTCTGTTTGTTGGGATATCTCTCTCTCTCTCTCATATCATTTCTTTTTGACTTCTATGTACCGACATTCATGTGGAGGAATACATATATCGGTTTACAGTGAAACGCAAAAAATTGCAAAGAGCATTACAGAGCAGGGGATAAACTAGTTTAAAAAAATTGGAATATGTTACAGTGAGCCCCATAAGGAGTGGGATAGCTCTTAAACAATATCAAATCCAACGAAAACATAAAATTTTAGACAATATCCAATCCAATGAAAATATATGAAAAAAAAATGATACAATATCCAATCTAATAATATCCAGTCCTATGAGAATAAAGGTACAAAGATAACACCTATAAGATAATCAAATAGAACTCTAACAATAACCAAACCAATCCTATATATATAATTTTTTTTTTTTTTAAATTGAACAGGTGTTTTAATGTGGGAAGTTTTTACCGAGGGTAAGATGCCCTTTGAGACAAACTCGAACTTTGAAGTTGTAACTATGGTGAGCCAAGGACACAGGCTATATCGACCGAAGCTGGCATCCAATACAGTCTATCAAGTGATGATGAGGTGCTGGTATGAGGTATGTCTGTGGAGGAGCACTGTGTGTTTGGGGGGGGGGGGAGACAGTGGACAAGATGAACATAATCCAGTAACAGTGCAAGTGAAATATCAAAACAATCATGTAACCAAGTTTAAAAAAGAAAATTATGGCTAAAGATCGTAAGACTTTACTAAAATCCTGTTTGTGCATATGATCCATGGTGCTTAGTTTTTACATCTCAAATTCTCATTACATCAGACATTTTTTATTTAAATGTCTAGCAATTTAATAAAACAAGCAAACTATTTTCTGTAAATGCTTATCAGTTTTATTAAGCAAAATAATATTTTTCTTGTGGCATTGATACTGCAACATGTGGCAATGTAGAATGTAAGATACAGCAGACCACATCTGAGATTAGAGTAGCATTTTTAGGTCTGCCTTTCTCAGTGGCTGCGTTATGTACTAGATGTGAATTTTTCCATGGCAAACATGAAACCAGCAAATGTGGGTGGTTTCACCTTAACATTTTCTCATTTCAGTTAACATTTTGCCTAAAATGCATAGTAAATGCTAAGGGGGTAATTTTCAAAAGGAGTTACATGCGTAAATGTAGCTACTATTGTAGCAATTTTCAAAAGCCATTTACTCAAGTAAATTGCACTTATGTGAATAAATCCTATAGACAAGTCAATGGCATAAATTGTAGCAATTTTCAAAAACCCACTTACTCAAAGTGAATTTACTCCAGTAAACCTGGTTTTTACTCGAGTAAATGCTTTTTAAAATCAGGCCCTAATAGTGAAGAATATTTTCCACCTGAATCTCATGGAATTAATATGCCACAGGATTAAATAGTAAACTTGAAATTGACAATATTTCACTGGCTTAGAGATTGTTCACCGTTCTTATCTCTGGTGATTGGATTTCCTATGGAATTTCTAGTAATAATTTCCTAGCGTGTAGCAGATGGACGCAGGACCAATGGGTATAGTGTGCTCCTGATAGCAGTTGGAGAAACAGAGTCAGATTTCAATCTGAAGTCAGAACTACATATACCCGTGCAGGAAGCTCTGCTCTTCAGTATTTCTCAGTCTCCTTAGCAGTTTGGGACTCTACACATGCTTGCACAGCATTAGAAAATCCAAACCAAAGAGAGAAAATTCCAAAATCTTACCTCTACAAGATGAACCCCGCTCTCCTGCGGTGATCCCTAAGGGTCCCTCCCCCATTCGAGAATTCCTGAAGTGATTTCCGAGATCCCTCAGAGGTAAGCCTCGGTCCTGTAGCCGGTTCCCGGTGTGGACTTAGCCTCTAGGAGGGAGTGGCTGAGAGGCAGTGGGTGCAATACCAAGCGTGGCGGTGAAGGTATTTCCCTCTCCCCCGCAGCTGGAGACCATCCGGCACGAGACTGGGAAGCGCCGAGACAAGGTAAGGTAGAAAGTTTTTCTTAAAGTCTCCGGTCTCCGAGGCTCGGATAGCCACACAGATCGCCCTCCGGCTTCTGTCCCATCGGGTTGAGCAGCCCCGTCCGGGCTAGACCCTGATTTAGTAGGAGGGTCCTCCCTCGTGGAGACCCTCTGGGGGGAGGGGGTCGCCATCTTGCTTGTGTGGTCGCCGGCATCATCTCCGCCCCTTGATCGTTGTATTGTCCGCACAATTGAGCCGTGCGCACAAAGGTGCCAGGCGCACAGCGGCGCGCTCAACGGCGCTGAGTGCACAAATTAAGCCGGTGCACACAGCGGTGCACACATAGCGGCCTGCATGCACATTTCCGCAGCTTGCGTGCATATAGGCGCACAGACGAGTTTTGAACGACCCCACACGCTCAAGGCAGGGCACCACAGGCCAAGAAAGGCAAGGGACAAGCTCTTTGCCCAGCCTGCTACCTGAGAGCGGCACAACATGAAGTGGCTTCGGACCTGTGCCTGCAGTGCAAAGAGGCCCTGGGGGAACTAGGACAAGGGCCCCCAACGGCCAGTAGAGGAATCCAGCTCCACCAACGACAGTACCCCGGACCTCTCTATTCCTGGCTCGGTCCCTACTCAGTTGGGCCCCTTGGGGAACGCCGCTGGCTTCAATATGGACCCAGGAACCTTTCCCTGGGTAGAATTCTTCAAGGGGCTGCAAACCTTTGTCCAGGCACAATCGGTGCCATTGGCGACACAGCCACAGCCTCCACCAGAAGACCAAAATCTTCCAGACCCCTCTCGGCCTCCCTGAGACATGCCCCCTCCGGACAGAAGCCTCCTCTTAGGGGACACAGACACCTCAGAGGAAGAACCAGACTCCCTGCAGGAAGGAGAAATCCCTTCAGGAACGTAACCATATTGAACCATGATGCATTTCTTCTCCAGAGATGAGTTACCAGACCTCGTGTCTCTGAGCTTGAAGGAGCTGGCCATCCCAGGCACAACCACCACAGCGGAGCCAAAGACGAGCCCTCTGCTGGTCGGGCTGCGTCAGGCCTCATCCCATTTCCCATTGCTGCAGGCCATACAACAACTGATTGACTTGGAATGGAATGCTCCGGAGGCCAGTTTCAAAGGAGGACAGGCCTTAGAAGCCTTATATCCACTGGAACCCTCAGCCAAAGAACTCCTGGTGTTCCCCAAAGTGGATGCCATGGTCTGCGCTGTCATGAAGCGCACTACCATTCCAGTCGAAGGAGGAGCAGCACTCAAGGATGCCCAGGACAGACGTCAGGAATCCTTCCTTAAAGAGTCATTTGCAGCAGCTATGTCACTACAGATCACTGCCTGCTGTGCCGTGGTGACACGCGCCTGCTTATCACTTGCCAGGAACGCTACCACGCCTGTCGAAACATTAGAACCAGCGATATCCTTCCTCACGGATGTAACGTTCGACCTGGTGCGCACCTCAGCCAGGGGCGTCTCATCCATTGTGGCAGCCAGAAGACAACTCTGGCTCCGAAGCTGGTCAGCCGACGCAACCTCCAAGAAATGCCCTTTAAAGGAGCCCTCCTGTTGGAAGTGAACTGGAGAAGTTAGCCAACAAATGGGGCGAATCCCCAGTACCTCAGCTACCAGAGGACAAGAACAAAACAAGCCATCGCCTCTCTCCCTAAAACATCAAAGGGCAGAGGATCACAGCATTTCAGACCATACAAGAATACATGCCAAGCACCTCGCCCCGCAGGCAGGGGCCAGTCCTTTCGGAACAGACGAGAGGGGAGCCTGCTCAGGTCCAGGCCCCTGCCGCACCCCACAATGAGAATCAACACACCTATCCACAGGAAGAAACCATAGGGGGCAGGCTTGCCCTATTCTACCAAAGATGGGTCGAGATAACGTCTGACAAGTGGGTCCTAACCATCATTCGAGAGGGATACTATCTGGACTTCCACAGCATCCCCCCCAGACAAATTTGTGAAATCCCCTTGCCACTCCCCCTCCAAGAGGATGGCAGTGGAAGCCACACTGACAAAATTGCTCTTCCTAGAGGCTATAACACCGGTGCCCATGCACCAACAAAATACTGGGCACTATTTCATCTATTTTATCGTCCCCAAGAAAGAGGGAATGTTCCGGCCCCTCCTGGACCTCGTCTGTCAACTGCAACCTGAGGGTACCACACTTCCGCATGGAAACCCTACATTCGGTCATAAGGGCAGTACAGCCGGGAGAATTTCTGACCTCCCTAGACCTGTCAGAAGCCTATCTGCACATCCTGGTCCATCACGCCCACCAGCGCTTTCTACGCTTCGTGATCATGGACCATCACTACCAGTTCTGGGTGCTACCCTTCGGACTAGCTACTGCCCCTCGGACGTTCACCAAAATCATGGTTGTAGTGGCAGCAACACTGAGGAAAGAAGGAATCCTCGTACACTCGTACCTGGACGATTGGCTGATCATGGCAAAATCTCCAGAAGAGTCATCAGGTGACCACCAGATTCAAGAATCTACTGCAGAATCTCGGGTGGGTCGTCAACATAACTAAGAGCTGCCTGCAGCCCTCCCAATCCCTAGAACACCTGGGAGTCCGGTTCAACACCCAACAAGACAGGGTCGTCCTTCCCCTTACAAGGAGAAGGAAATTGATGGACCAGTTGGGAAAACTGGTTGAACGGCACTCATCCCACGGTATGGGACTACCTCCAAGTCCTCGGCCTCATGACATCGACCCTAGAAGTTGTCCCATGGGCAAGGGCTCACATGCAGCCACTACAATGTTCTTTACTGTCACGATGGAACCCGATGTCCCAGGACTACACCGTTCGCCTCCAGTTACTGGCAAATGTACGGATCCAGCTCTTATGGTGGCCACAAGAAGACCATCTGAGTTAAGGGAGTAAGGCTATCCCCACCGTCCTGGGTCTTGTTCACCACTGATGCGAGCCTACGAGGGTGGGGAGCCCACTGCCAGGAACTGATGGCCCAGGTGCAATGGGACAAGGAAGAGTCTGGATGGAACATCAACAGACTGGAAGCCCGAGCAGTCAGACTAGCCTGCCTGCGATTCAGTCACAGATTCCAGGGAGAATAGGTCAGTCATGTCGGACAACACCACAACAGTGGCCTACTTCAACCGCCAGGGAGGAACCAGAAGCCAACAGGTGACCCTGGAAATAGACCCCCTAATGGCATGGGCGGAAGCAAACCTGCAAGGGATCTCAGCTGACCACATCGCGGGAAAAGAACGTTACTGAGGATTACCTCAGCAGAGAAAGTCTAGACCCAGGGGAATGGATGCTGTCTACCACAGCATTCCAGTTGATAAGAAACTGCTGGGGAGCTCCAGTCATGGATCTTCTGGCAACCTGGTCCAACGCCCAAGTTCCCAACTCCTTCAGCTGCAGACGAGTCCCATGATCCCAGGGAATCGACGCCCTCATCCAGACCTGGCCACAGGAAGACCTGCTTATACACCTTTCCTCCATGGCCACTACTGGACGGGATCATCCGCAAGATAGAACACCACAGGGGGCTAGTACTTCTAGTGGCCCCTGATCGGCCAAGAACGCCGTGGGATGCAGACATGCAAAGGCTTCTGGAGGGGAGCCCCCTGTCTCTACCTCCACACAGGGATCTCTTCCACCAAGGACCGATCCTCCACGAAGACCCAACTCTATTCTCTTATGGTCTGGCCATTGAGAGGATGCGTCTGAAGAAGAGCGGATACTCGGGGGGGCAGTGATTGACACCTTGCTCCGTGCACGCAAGTTTTCCAAGTCTCTAACCTACATACGAATATGGAGAATATTCGAAGCTTGGTGTGAAGACTGCGACATACTTCGGACAGTCAAAATCCCCACGATCTTGGAATTCCTGCAGGACGGCTTACAGAAGGGGTTGTCTCTCAACTCCATCAAGGTTCAGGTGGCTGCATTGGCTTGCTTCAGAGCCAAAGTGGACAGCATCAGTCTATCTTCACACCCAGACGTCTCCCGCTTCCTGAGAGGTGTCAAACAGATTTGACCACCACTAAAGTGGCCAGTACCCCTATGGAACCTCAATCTCTAGTACTAGACTTCCTAGCAGGATCTTCCTTCAGACCTACCCACGGGCTGTCTCTACGGCTTCTAACCTTGAAGACTGTGTTCCTAGTGGCAATATGTTCAGCCCGTTGCATCTCCGAACTTCAAGCACTATCCTGTCAGGAACCATTCCTCAGATTCACACTGGGATCCATACAGCTACGCACCCTTCCTTCCTTCCTTCCTTCCAAAGGTGGTTTCTCATATCCATCTAAACCAAACCATCTTGCTGCCATCTCCAGACGAGCATAAGGACTCGGAAGACTCTCGCCTTCGTTGCCATCTTAACGTCGGCAGACTACTAGTCCGATAACTGGAAAGGTCGGAATCCGTACGAAAGACGGATCACCTATTTGTCCTTCACAGCGGGAAGAAGCAAGGGAAAGCAGCCTTGCGGGCACCATAGCCCGCTGGATCAAAGAAGTAATCAAGGCGGCCTACGTAGAGGCAGGGAAGCCTCCACCTCTACAAGTCAGGGCCCATTCCACCAGAGCCCAGGCAGTGTCCTGGGCAGAAACCAAGATGCTGTCACCCGCTGATATCTGTCAGGTGGCAACATGGTCCTCCATTCATACTTTCTCGAGGTTCTACCGCCTAGATGTCCAGGCCCGGGAGGACACAGCATTTGCAAGGGCAGTACTAAGTGGGCCACGGGGAACCTCCCACCCGGTTCGGGAGTAGCTTTTGTATATCCCATTGGTCCTGAGTCTATCTGCTACAAGCTAGGAAATAGAGAAATTACTTACCTGATAATTTCGTTTTCCTTAGTGTAGACAGATGGACTCAGTATCCCACCCACGGCTGCCTCAGAATACGGAAACCTTGGGTGACGAGCACGGGTAAGCCACGCTTTACCCCCCGTTAAGACACCCATAATTACCGGGTGTCGGCGTTTCTTGGTTGAGTGCACTGGCGGTCTCCAGCTAGAATTCACGTCAACCTATTCAAGTTAATAAAGTTATTCAAACACACATATATCCACAATTGCTTTTCAAGGAGAATACAGAAGAGCAGAGCTTCCTGCACGGGTATATGTAGTGCTGACGTCAGATTGAAATCTGACTCCGTCTCCAACTGCTATCAGGAGCACACTATACCCATTGGTCCTGAGTCCATCTGTCTACACTAAGGAAAAGGAAATTATCAGGTAAGTAATTTCTCCAATCCGTAAGGTGGCCTAATATCATATTAAAAAACACCAGTACCAAAGGTATGCATTAATGGTCTTAAGTGCAGCCCCTGTGTGCTTTATTTGCTGCTTGCATATCATGAATATGGAACTGCATCAAAATTCTATAATGGAAAATGGAAACTGAGTTATTGCACTCCCATAAAATATTATGGGACTGGAAATCCTATATACATTGCCTTGTAAAATAAGAAAAGACAACTTTTTCTTTTGCCCTTCTTTACAAAACACTGTCCATTTATCTTTTTAAATAGAAGAATTCGATTTGTAACTTAAACATGATTTAAAAAGAAAATTCCAACAAAAGAAGCCCATTTAATTCTGTAGCAGTAATACACACATTTTAATGCTAATTACAATGAGTACAATTAACTTTGAGCCATAGAAATTATTTTCTCAAATACAAGTGCACAATGGAAAATCCACATTTTATTACTGAAAATCCATACTGTCTACAAATAAAATGAGAGGTTCTACTCAGAGCGAAGAACCTACTTTCCAGGATGCATGGATCTGGGGGAAAAATACCTACCCATATCCTGAAAGTTGGGTATGGATGGGACAATAAACACAAATTAAGGGGGACATATGTACACAGATGATTTCGTAAGCTGCCTTTTTTTTTTCCTTCAAAAAGGAAGCTAAAAAACGTAGACACACTAACTCTCTCGGGAACCCCTCCACTCGGTTTGTCTTAGCTGTTGCAATTCTCTCACTTATTTTTTAATTAAAACTGAAAAATGGGGACAGCATTTTCCACTTCTGAAAACATAAATAAAACTAAGGACAGGTGAAAAGAAATGGATTCATGAAGAAATATTAAAATGTGTATATGTAAAGCTTCAAATCAATATCAAGGAAAGAACATAGTAACATAGTAAATGCCGGCAGAAAAAAAGCCAAGCGATCCAGCCAGTCTGCCCAGTAAGCTTTATTCTTTTAATTTATTTATTTTTATTCTGTAACGTAGTAACTTCCACTTCATGCAGGTTACCCCATGCCTTATGTCAAGGGTAATAACTGCCGTTCCATGCAGGTTACCTGTTTATCTTCATTTCCATTCTTTTACCACTAAGGATCCTCTGTCTATCCCAATCTCTCTTGAATTCCATTACAATTCTCGTCTTAAACTACCTCTACCAAAAGGGCATTCCATGCATGTACCATCCTCTCCATGAAGAAATATTTCCTGATGTTGGTTCTGCCCCTTGGATCATCTTATGATCCCTTAGTTCTACAGCTTTCCTTCCATTGGAAAATACTTGACTCATATGCATCATTTATATCCTTCAAGTATTTAAATGTCTGATTCATATCCCTCCTGTACTCTCTCCTCCAGGATATAAATTTAGATCCTTCAGTCTTATCGCATATGGCTTTTGATGCAGACCACACACCATTTTGGTTGCCTTTCTTTGGACCCCTTCGATCCTATCTCTATCTTTAAGATAAGATCTCCAGAACTGAACACAGTGCTTCTGATGAGGCCTCACCAATGATCTGAACAGGAGCAATATAACCTTTTTTTTTTTCTGCTGGTTATGCCTTTCAATGCAGCCCAGCATTCTTCTGGCCTTAGCCACCACCTTGTCACATTGCTTTGCCTTCAGATGATCTGATACTTTCGCCCTGAGGTCTTTTTCCTGGTCCGTACATATCACTCACCCCCGATGCATGACTCTGTACTTCCTGGCATTGAATCCTTTAACTTCTTAAGCTTTCTTAGATCACTTTTTATTCTCTCCACTCCTTCGGCCATTATATTAGTATATTAGTGCCATTTGCAAAACAACAAACCTTTTCTTCTAACCCTTTCCACTATGTCACTCAAAGATATTGAACAAAACCGGCCCTAGAACCAATCCTTAAGGCACTCCACTTATTCTTCTTTCCTCAGAATAGGTTCTGTTTACTACCACTCTGTCAGAATAGATTACAAATTGGTTGACTACCACCCTGGGACCCACTCCCAGGCTTTTCATGTTCATCAGCCTTTTGTATGGGACAGTATAGAAAGTTTTGCTGCAATCCGGATAAATCACATTTAAGTGCTCTTTCTTGATCCAGTTCTCTAGTTGCCCAATCAAAAGAACAAATGAAATTCGTTTGACATGACATTCCTCTGGTAAAACCATGTTGCCTCTGATCCTGTAACCCATTGAATTGTAGATAATTGAGATCTTTCCTTCAGCAGCGTTTCCATTAATTTTCCCACCACCGAGGTAAGAATTACTGGCCTGTAGTTTCTATCCTCCTCTCTGTTCCCACTTTTGTGAAGCGTGACCAACACCACCCTCCTCCAGTATTGCGGCATCGCTCCCATTTCTAAGAATTTATTGAACAAGCCTTTCAGTAGACCCACCAGAACCTCTCTGAGCTCCCTTAGTATCCTGGGATGTATCTCATCAGGCCCCATGGTCTTGTCCACTTTGTTTTGCTAGTTCCAACAAAACACTTTCTTCTGTAAATGGTTTTGTATCTACTCCATTCCCATCCGTACTCTTGTCTACCACCTCCAAGGTCGTGTTTGAACACTGAGCTGAAGTATTGCTTTAATATTTCTGCTTTTTCCTTTATTTTCTATACATGACTCTTGTCTACTTTCAGTGTTACAATACCACCTCTAGTCTTCCTTCTTTCTCTGATTTATCTGAAAAATATCTTGTCATGTCTTTACCTCTTTGGCAATCCTTTCTTCCCCTCTGTTTCACCCTCCTGATTTTTCCTAGTCTTTCAGCTTCACCAGATATTCTCCCCTGTGTTCCTCTTTTTTTTTTTCCCATCTAATTTTTATTGACCAATAAAATCTTGTACATTTATAACCAGACAAGCAAAAGTTCACACAACCTGTTGGACTGGTATAACTAGACAGTCAACTGACTGATATCAAATCTCATAAAGTTACTGTAAACCATCCCCCCCCCCCCACCTCAGAAATACTCATAACACTAGGTGAGGCAGAAATGAAAATAAGACATGACAAGAGCATAAACTAAATAGAACATATCTAAGCATACATAAATTCTATGCCCCATCAACTTGTCAGAAAAGAATACAGAACTGCAAATACTATGTATCTTTAGATTGTGAAACCCTATTTTGAAATACAATATTGGTCAAGATGTCAGTGCTGTCAGAGTTCTAACCAACAATGTGTAGATTCCAAAAGGTGTGATCTCCATAAGTATTGTATAGGACCTATGGATCTGATCTTTAATGGTCGACAGACAATGGAGCCTCTGGGTTCCTCAAACTATAAGCGAGCGCGCTCTTCACAGTGATCAGTAACTGCATAAGCAATTTGTATTCCACCTCATGCAGTTTTGGTCGACAATCGCAAATAAAAATAACTTAAGACCCTTAATCGCTGAGGTACCCGTTAAGTGTGAAGAAGCGAGAAACTTCATTCCATATATCCTGCACTGCAGAACAGTCCCACCACATGTGGAAGAATAAGCCATCTTCATACCCTCTCCAGCAATCACTGGTTACTCCTGGATATATCCTGTGCAATCTTAATAGACTTAGTTTTTGGGTACTTGCCAGGTTCTTATGGCCTGGATTGGCCACTGTTGGAAACAGGATGCTGGGCTTGATGGACCCTTGGTCTGACCCAGTATGGCATGTTCTTATCTATAAGGAGTTAAATACCATCTGAACAGAACAGAATTTTGTACCCTCTCTCCATCATTCTGGCAGAAATAGAGCATTTCTTTGTAGCCACGAAACATTATTCCCATGCATCATCATCCAAGGATTCTCCTAGGGTCTTGTTCCCAAGCCCTTATGTGAGTAGGTTGAAACTTAAGATCCTCATTTTAACATCCCATATATTCTAAAAAAAAAAAAATTAAATAAATAAAAAATAGACCCTTGGTCATATATACCCTCAAGGTCTTTACTTTTTTCAGATCAAATGCCACCCTTTCTTTGATTTACAAAATTCAGCAGCTGCACAATGGAATGGCTAACCTTGTCTTCAAGAGAACATTTTATTTTGAAGGTATAATATCAAATGTGCATTCTGTATGCTCCAAACTTGTTTTAACCTAGTGATCCCCTAGGCCCTCCAACGAGAGCAAGTGGCTAGATTATTTCTAGGAGGGAACTCCTTGTGCAACAGAAAAGAAGATCTATAATAGGAATCATGCTCACCTGCCAAAACATTCCTCAGTCGCCTCCAAACGTCACCCTAGAGCATGCAGACAGACCTTTAATATCCAACTCCCCCTCCCCTCTGCTCTAATTTCCAAACTAGGTTGCCCAGCCCATATCTATTCCAGTCTAACCCAGGGTTTTAATATTCTTGAATTTATGCCATTCTGAAGGGCCCTTAAGTGTGCCACAACATACCACTCTAAATTAGGTACCCCTAAACACCCCGTGAGTTTATTTTGGTATACCTTCTGGGCCATCCTTGGATGTCTCCTCCTCCAAATAAAACTAAATATCTTTTTCTGCCACAATTTTAGCAGATGATCTGAGACACTGATTGGGAGAATCTGAAACAAATAACACAGCCTAGGCAAAGCATTCATTTTCACAATCGAAATATGGCCCAACCAAGGTAAGTTTAGCCACTCCCACTTATCTAGATCTTTGTGTTTTTAATCAACACACCATAATTCAAATTGAACAACCTATCCCCCTCCGGATCTGTGTGTACCCCTAAGTATTTCACCCATTCCTTGGCGAGCTTGAATGGCAACAGTCTTCAAGACCTCTGTATTTTCCAGAAAGGCAGAGATTCAAAATCTGACGTCCTCATTTACCTTAAACCCGGAAATTGACCCCTATTCTCTCAGTTCCTCCAGCAAGCACTTCAGAGAGAGTTCAGGTTCCAACAATGTAAACAAAAGGACATCTACAAAAAGGGAATTTTTAAAACTGGTACCCCCTACCTTTAAACAATATATCCTCCTCTCTCTATTAATTATTTCAGCAAAGGGTTGTCGTGACAAAGCACTGGCATGTGCACCTTTTTACCTCAAGATTCAATACAACTCCCATTAATCTTTAAGCAGGCCCTCTGCTCTGCATATAATTTCTTAATCCAGGAAATAAAGGTATGCCTTAGCTGCATTCTCACCAAAACTTTAAATAAGAATGCCCAATTGACCCTATCAAAAGCCTCCTCAGTGTCAGAATTTTTTCTTTTCTGGCCCACCACATCAAATTCAAGACCCTGCAGGCATTATCTGATGCCAGCCTCCCTGGAACAAACCAGATTGATCATCATTTATCAAAGTAGGAGCCAAAAAGCCAAAGCTGTTGGCCAGGACCTTCACTAAAATTTTTAAATTTATATAAGGGAAATTGGGTGATAAGACCCACAGAATATGGGGTCATGTCCCTCCTTAGCTAGAATTGTAATTCCATCCATATTTGCATTCAGGGTTAATGTCCCAGACCTTAATAGGGCATTGAATATATTTATCAACAGGCCTACCAAAACCGACTGGAATGTCTTATAAAACTTGGCCTTAAATCCATCCAGCCCTGATGCCTTCCCTAATTTCAATTCCTTAACTTGGATCACCTCCACAGCCTTAATTACACCACTTAGTAAACCCTTATACTCTTCCACTAAACAAGGTAATGGAACTCCATCTAGATAATCATGTATTTCATTCTCTCCACAACCACTCTCTTCTGAATAGAGGTCTCAATAAAATTGGGTAAAGTGATGCCCAATACTTTTAGTATCAAACAAAAATTTCTCATCCCAATCCTCAATTATTGTAATATAATTTGAGTAGTCCTCTCTGAGTTTCCTGGCCAGCAAGCACCCAGTTGTATCCCCATGCCCAAACATCTCTTGTTTTACAAGCTCCAAGTGATAAGCAATCTTGGCCATATCTATATGCAGCAGATCTTGTCTAGCTTCCTCTAATCTTTCCAAGATTTTTTGGTCCAGTGTCCTTTCACTGTATATACTCATATGATCTCGTGTATAAGTTGAGGGTATATTTTTTGTTCCACAAAAGTAAGAAGTTTCTGTGGCCCGTGGATAAGCTGACGGTAAAACCTTAGAGGCCTCATGAAATGAAGGTGAAATCATAATAAGAAACATAACTTTAAAAAAAATCACTTTATTTTAGTTATTAAATGAAGAATAAAGTGTCTCATTCAAATCCTTCCAAGTCCAATTCTTCATCCTCTGAATGTCCAAATCATGGAACTGTTCTTTGGTGATGACATCAGCATAAACGTCTTCACTGTCTCCTTCTGTTGAATTGTTATCCGATGCTGATTCATCTTTGTCTTCATTGATGGCATCATCTTCTGATCCATCTATAGCATTGCTAATGCTGCATTTCAGGAATGACTTCTGACTATTTGTGGTGGAAATGTATCCCAGGGATCCTTTACCCATTTTGCTACCAAATCAATGTCTGGTCTCGTCAGGTTCCCTCCTTTCGTTAATTTTGCTTGACCAGAACACATCCATTGTTGCCACAGTTGGTCCTTGAAAGGCTTGTTGAGATAAACATCTAACAGTTGGAGCCCTGTTGTCAGACCACCTGGAATCACTGCTAACGTGGTCACCATTTTCTTTGCATAGTCCTTTACATCCTCTGTTATATGTGCGAGGAATATATCCCACAATAATAGTGATGGGCATTTTCTTAGCCCCACATCTGGTCGCCTACCCCGCACATCACACAGCCACAATTTTGTCCCCTCCCCCCTCATCCATCCAGCCTTTAGTGTGAGCACGAACAGTTACACCTGCCAGAATTTTTAGGTTCTTGGGCATTGTTTTCCTCTTGAATATTACCACCAGGCACAGTTTTATGCCATTTGCCAAGCAAGACAGGACCACTGTGAAATGGGTCTTTTCATGACCAGTTTTTTTTTTTTTGTGTTTTTTTTTACAAGTACTGTCGTCTCACCAATACTAGCTACAGTGAGATTTTGCCAGGCATATCAAATGTCGGTGTTTTGTCCATATTACCAATATTCATATCAAAATGATTCTTTTCTGCTGAATAACTTATGGAACAAACAGACCTTTTCATTAAGCTCTTTAGGCAGTTTTTGTAAAATCTTTGTGCACCGATGAAGGCACAATTCATATCTGTTCATAAAACCAGGAATACCAACCAGATGATGCTGGGAATGTTCAGCTCTTCGGTTGCTGAATACTTTTCTTCTGCCATTGGAAGCATCCATATCTGAATGCTCGAGTGAGTCGCAATGTAGCTATTCTGTCTGCATTCCATTATCCAGTCATTAAAATCTTTTTCTATTTCCATCAAAAGGCATAGTTTTGAAATGTAAGGCTTTCTTTGACTTCAGCATTTCTTGAAGCTTTTACCTTTTTTTTTTTTTTTTTTTCCTCCAGTCTAACGAGTTTTTCACTAATGTCAAATTCTCTTGCAGCTGCATAGTTATTGGCCTCCTTTGTATGTTCAGTAACCTTCAGTTTAAACAATGCAGTATAAGATGCTCTTTCTTCTCAGAGCTCACTTTCCTAAGGGTGAGAAGACATTATTCTAATGGCTCTACCTAGTGTTTGACACCTTCCCTCCCTCACCCATGGCTATCTCTGGCGGTTGGCTCTTTATGATGAATGATTGAATCATTCGCTTGGTCCCCCTCCCGATCCCTTAACTCACCCTCTGCTATCAGGATGATGACAGGACTTGCAGTTGCTAATGCACATCCTCCCTCGTGATGTCCCAGTGTGGCAGTGAGACAGCTTCTCCCCTGCAACTCCACCAGATCCCTTAGTTAAACTGCTAGCTGCTATCAGAATGATGATGAACTTGCAGTTGCTCATACGCGTCCTTCCTCCTCCCCTGCGGGGTCCCAGTCGCATGCTTTGAATCACGTGGTTCTAAGTGAGCCAATCAGGCCCTGGCTTGGGAAGAGAGAGTACAAGGCTGAGTAACCGCAAATCCCATAGTTCTGATATCAGCGAGCAGGTGAGTTGAGTTCGGGAGGGGGTGAGGAGTAGAAACTGTCCTACCGCACTGGACACCACAGGGAGACGGGAGGATGTGCCTTAGCAACTGCAGGTCCCGTTGTCGTCCTGATAGCGGGTGAGTTAAGGGAGCAGGAGCAAGCAAATGATTTTATCAGCTATTAGAATAATTAATGTGTTTTGACCCATGGATAAGGCGACAGATTCTAAGGATCAATTTTTTTGAGTAAAAGAGTATATTCGGTATGGACCAATTCTAGTTTAGCTATCATCTGAAAAAGGGCCAATTTGTCTCCTTCCCTCTTTCTTTATAAAATAAGATCTAGAAATTAGTTTTCCCCTGATCACCACTTTCATACATTCCCAGATAGTTACTGAATTGCGTTCGCCAGTGACATTCTCCTGGAGATAGTCTCATTTCCTCCATCAGCTGCGTAACAAACTGGGAATCATCCAGAAGACTATCAGTCAAGTGCCAGAATATCCCCCCACCGCACACACAGTATCTGACTTGACTGAGAAAGTAACCAAAATAGGCATGGGGTGTGACCAAGTAAGGTTGTTCAATCCCACATCTAGGGTTTGATCGACCAATGTTTTATCAATAAGAAAATAAACTAACCTAGAACAAGACTGGTGAGCATTGGAAAAAAGAATAATTTTAGGCTGTAGGATTCTTCAGAAGTCAAATGTCAACCAGACCATTATCTGCAATCAGAGTCTTGAGTGCATCCCTATGAACCTGGGACCTCGTCGCCTCCCCCTTGGGATTATCCAGATAAGAATAGCAAGTGAGATTAAAGTCCCTCCCTATTATAAGGTGACCTTCTACTCAGTCAGCTAATTACAATGAAATCTTGTACAAAAAGGGCCCTGTCCCACACTGGGGGCATAGATATTTACCAAAGTATAGAGTGTTATGTCTGAGTCAAAATTGAAAAAATATCTGCCCTCTGTATCTTTTACTGGTGCCCTAACATCCACCACCATGTGTTTAGAAAATAAAATACCCACCCCACCCCACAGTATTTGTCGCCTTGGCTGAAGCCAAGTAACTCTGGAGATAAAGGTTAGAGCAGAGCACCCACTCACTGCAGTGTCAAAAATGAGTCTCCTGACAGAAAATAATTGCAGCCCTTAGGATGTCTGCTTCCTGAAAAAACAAGTGCCGCTTACTAGGGGAGTTTAACTCCTTAGTATTCAGTGAAATTGCCTTTAATGTAAATATATTAAAGGAACTCCCCCTGCCCTTCCACATATTCCAAGCTGCAGAAACCCCAACCCTGTCTGTACCAAGTAAGCCCAACCAATATAACTGGATCACCCCACTACATTTTGTTCTGGAACCTCCATACCTATCTCCCCCCCCACTCATCCCCACAAATCTCTACTACCCAACACAGCGGGGACCACTCCTCATTGAGGAATGATGACATCACCGTCCTAGCAAAACCTCCCCAAACAACCCCCGACCAAACCCCTATGCATCAGTAATGTAATAAAAACATTCAAACCTCTGTCTAATATAAAAAAAATATTCAGAGTATTCATAAGAATCCCCTTAACCATATGTTCAGCCAGAGCTTGTAATTGCATAACACAAAGCAACAGACAATGCAGTCCTTCAGTCATCTCAAAATCAGTGCTTCAAACTGATAGTGGCAGAATGTCTAAAAGATACTCAAGCAGGGGCTTGTCTGGGTGGTGAGCTCAAAGAAAAGGAGTGCCCCAATTGATGCTCCAGCCACCTTTATTTTATTTATTTATTTACGAGTTCATATCCCGTCATTCCAAAAGATCACAACAGTTTACAGGACCGGCATTCATGTTCATGGTCAATGATCATGTGCTTTGTGTTAATGTTTACCTTTCTGATTCAACATCACAGCATATACACATTTTAGTTCATAGTTAAACATTTTCAAGGATCCTGTAGAGGTTCCTATCTAATTTAGTTACAAATAATTCATTCTAGATCTACATCTCAGTGACAACAGATGCTAATCATACTAGTAATACTTACATTAGTTCGTATGCCTTCCTAAAGAGCCAAGTTTTTAGTTCACGCTTGAAATTCTTTCTTTCTTTTATCTGCCGTAATAGTTCTGGGAGAGAGTTCCAAAGCTTGGGGCTGGCTGTTGCAAACATTAGGTCTCTTATTTGAGTTAGGTGAGTGTTCCGCATGCAGGGTACTATTAGGGGACCTTTGTTTTGTGATCTTAGGTCTCTTTGTGGTGTATAGAGTTGTAGAGTTACTTCTGGTAGGCAAGGATAGATATTGTTGATGTTAAAAAGCAGGGATAACACTTTATAATAAATTCTGAATTGTACAGGAAGCCAGTGCAGGGCTATCAGAGAGGGGGTGATGTGTTTGAATTTTCTTGTCCCTAGAAGAAGTCTTGCTGAAGCGTTGTGAAGTAGTTGTAGTGGTTTTAGTAGGCTTGCAGGGAGGCCTAGTAAACGGGAATTGCAATAGTCTAGGTTTGAAAATATGTGATTGTAAGACAGTGCGGAAGTCTTGAATAGTTAATAGTGGTTTTTAGATGATGTAGAATTCTCATCTTGGCATAACTTAATTTGATTAGTTTGCTTATATGCCTTTTCATAGTGAAGTTCTCATCTATCTGAATTCCAAGGTCTCGTACCTCATCTGTAGGTGTAATATTGGTAATTCCTAGGTTTAGGGTAGGTGGTTTGAGTGTCCTGTTGTCTTTCCTTAACCATATGATTTTTCAGGTTTTTTTGGTGTTTAGAGCTAGTTTCAGTTGGGAGAGCTTTTGATGTATTGTCCTCATGTATGTTGAGTTATCGCAGTTTTTTCAAATGTTTTGTTGAAAGGTATGTAGAATTGTATATCGTCTGCATATAGGAAGAATTTGATTCCCAGATTTGCTAGAAGAACACACATGGGCAAGAGAGAGATGTTGAACAGAGTGGTTGAGAGTGCCAAACCTTGGGGGACGCCAGTATCCATCAGAAAGGTGTCTGAGATTTGGTTACTTAATTTGACTTGGAATGTCCTATCTTTTAGGAAGAGAACCATTTGTAGACATTTCCACCTATTCCAATTTCTTTCAGCTGGTGGCAAAGCAGGTTGTGGTTCCTTGTGTGAAATGCTGGTTTCAAATCTATTAGAACCAGAACATATGATTCATTGTTATCAAAGCCTTGTAGTACAGGGTCAGTTAGAGATGAGTAGGGGTTTGGTTGAGTGGTTTTTTTCTGAATCCAAATTGGTTTGGGTATAGTATTTTGTCTTCAAGGTGGTTTTCTGTTTCTAGGGCTTTTGAGAGGAAAAGCCATTGCCCATCTACTGCCAGCGAGACAGTGTTACTGCAGCATGCTCCCGTCATGATTCCTTACCTCACAGACATCTGGGAAATCTCCTTTCCAGCTGCTAGCATAATCTCCACCGCTTCAGACACCGTTCGCGCACTCAAGATTACCCCCTCTATAGTGAAGCTGAGGCCAAATGGAAAATAACCACTGGTATTTCACATTCCACTACCTCAGTGCCATTATGATCTCTTTGAACTCTCTCCTCTTCCAAATAGGTATCATTGAGAGGTCCTGAAAGATCTTGATGTTGTGACCCCTCCACTGGATTGGACCATTTTTCCTGGCTAATGACATTACCTTCTCCTTAGTGGGGAAGCCATGGAAACCTGCTACAATATCTCTGGGTAAATTCCCTCATAGTTGCTCCCAGCAACCGATGAGCCCAGTCCATTTTCACATTTTGTATCTGTGTTGTGTAAGGTCTGCCCCAACACAGTCGTGTATGTGCTCGCAACCATGTGGAAGCAATCGCCATACTTGATTTCCTCAGGTACACCCCGGAAGCGCAGGTTAGCTCTCCTCAAACAATTCTAGAGATCTAAACGCTCATTCAAATTATTATATGTGAGTGAGAGTTTATTGTATGTGGTTTGGCAGTGCGTTGTCCATTGCTTGATTGTCTAGCCATGACTCAGCTTCATCTACTCACTGGCCCAACTCAAGCATATTGCTCTTCAGATCTGCGACTGTAATAACAATCTGTTATTACTTCATAACTCCTTGAACCATTGCTGGAATTCAGATCTGGAAGGTGCATCTCCTTCCACAGACACATTAGAGCCATCTTGCAGGGCTAAATCAGCACAGTCCATGGATGTGTCACTAAGGAGGCCTTCTGCAACATGTGCCTCTGTCCAGCATGGGAGAATTGCTTAAAGACCAATTTTTTCTTCAACAGGCTCTCTGAGCCTGGTTTACCCTCAGAAACTGGGGATGTGAACAAATTCAGTTGGGAGCCAGCATTTCAAGCTATTTGCTAGTGATGTCATGTCTCCTTCCCCTGTGTTCCTCTTAAGTTCCCTTGAACTTTTTGAATGCTAATCTTTTTGCCTTTTTTTCAGCCATCTTTGGCCTTTATTATAGCTCCTTTTAATTTGCTCAATTGTTGTTCCACTTCATCCAGTCTTCTAATTCCTCCTCAAGGTACCGTCCCCATTTCAGCAAGTCTAGGACTTTGATCTTCGTGTAACTTCTCTCTGTCTTGGCTGCTATATCAAACCATGCTTTTTGATGGTCACTGGTGCTCAGGTGGGCACTTACCTTTGTATGGTTTTGTGATAGGTTTTGGTGTAGACCATAACCTATCTATTCTACAGGTCACACTTTTCCTGTAACTTACAAGATGCCTCATACAGTATTTTATATATAGAATGTAAAAGGCATTACCTCTTAAGTCTTACTGCTTAAACGTGACTCCAACATTTGGGAGGCACAAACTTTTTTTTGGCCCCAGATTGCTAGTCAGTTTTCTAAAAGCAATTTAGTAAGGAGGGAAAATAGTATAGTACTGGACAAATGAAAATAGTTATGGCTCCACTGTGCACCATATAAGTTGCCAAGACCATACATTAACAGAACAAAACAAAAACTTTGCATGCTTTCTGTAGTTATTGATTCATTTTGTGTCTAATTCTTATTCTGCACATTTATTTCATTTAACAAAATAAGAAAAATGTTTTTGCTTTTCATTTCTAGAAGCCAGAGGGCCGACCTACATTTTTAACCTTACTGCAAACAATTGCTGAGATAGCAGAAAATGAAGACTAGCATCTGCACAAGAACTTCATTGTTTTAAGAACTTGATACTTCAGAAGCATGGAACTATGGAGTATGACTTCCTTTGATCAATCTCAAGTGGGATTAATTGAGAAATTTTGAAACAAAGTACTGTAATGTTAGATACTGCACCTGGAATTGCCAGGCTAATAGTGCAGAGATCTAGTGCTGTACAGCTGACATCACATAGCATTGCATTTCATTGAATGTAAAGAAAAATATTCTATACATTTGTAAAAAAAAAAAAATCTGTAAATATATTTATATGGAATAGGATTCTTTTTTTTTGTACATTTTAAATTTGAGCTATTCTCTCAAATCACACAGAGGTAATATATTAGATATAGACGAGGATAAATATTGTGAAAATATATGTAATTTGTTATGGTATTGTGCAATTTATATACAGAATGATATAATTGCAGCAATATAGTAAAATATTTTGTACTACAGGATTTGAATACATAGGATGTTTGCCAGCTGTTTAGAATGAGTAATATTTATTCATTGACTGTTTTCTGAAATAATCTGCATCTCTGGCCATGCTAATTAATAAAGTGGTTAAAAGAAACTCTTATCAAAGGCAAGCCCCATACCAGTGCTGTGCTATGGGTAATTGGTGTTTGTCTTTTGTCTGAAGTCAGTAGAGTTTTGATGCACTATCGAGTCCTGGGAGAGAGGGAGGGGAGATGATGGCTGTTTTGATTCCCACCAGTCATAGAGCACTATTGAGTCTTCTCTTCAGCTTTGGGGGTTGATAAATTCCTGAGTTGCTGAGGAATATCATCTGGGGTTGGAGGTGGGGATATACTGATTAGAAGAAGCAAAAAATGGAGGTTAAAAAAAAAACCCCAAAACACCATGCAATGAATAAAATTTCTGTGCATATCATACTTACTAAAGTTAAAGTTTCCCTGGCCACTCTACCAAGTGGTTCAGCCAGGTTCAGAAGAGCATCACAAAGTGCATTTCATAAAAAGGGGAGAGGGTTGGTTGGTTCATGCTGTCTGTGATGCAATGTGTGATATTGTACCTAAAGTGTCCCAATCACATAATGCATGCAAAGTCCATTTTAAACCTAGTTGCTCATATGAGGGAGATTTCTGTGGAACAGCCTATGAGAGTTTTAAAAAATCTACAGAAGTCATGTTTGTTTTCTGTATGCTGTTTAAAAGTATTGTCCAGAATATGTTGAGTAATATTATAACTGTGCTTATATGTTCATACCTTCTAAGTTTGCTTTCAAAATCACAAGAAACTGGTCCTGTACATATACAGATTATCATCAGAGGATGTAACTTGTGTGGGTAAATTTACATGCAGATTTATTTTAAGTCAAAACGTATGCTTGTAAGTTCCAACTCCATCCCCCCTTAAAGCCTCTCTACAGTTTGTGTATCAGTACGTGCATAACCAGGTTACACAGAGAGCCCTGGACTATTTTGTAACAGCCATTTATGTACACAAATCATGTGTGTGTGTATATATATATATATATTTGAAAATCCAACTCTAAGAGAGTAATTTTCAAAGGGACGTCTGCAGGTAAAGTATTTTTACTTGTAGAAATAGCTCTTTAGACAATTGCATGACCAATATGCATGTAAAGTTATGCACATATACATTGTATGGGTATACTTTTATGCACATAGGAGGTAGAGTCTGAGTAGGGTTGGGATTTGCGTACATACTGTTTTTTTAAATTCTCTCAAAACTACCCACGTCAAATAGCGGGTGTGATTGAGTGCGCATAGGTTTGCTGGGATAATTTTCAAAACGGACTTATATGCATAAGTCTACTTTGAAAATTGGTGTAACTTCTGTGCATATTTGCGAGCTAACTTATGTGCAATGTTATAAAATGATCACCAAAGTGTTTTGTGAGGTTTTGTGTTATCTTTTAATAGGCTACTGCACTATATACTTTTCTCCATTGACAAGCAGGTGTACATCAGCCATAATGTGTGGGTAATGTTTTCCAGTGCTGCCAGTATAGACCCAGCTCTCAGAGCTCAGATAGTCTTTGAGTATACATGGAAGTTCCCACCAGCAGCTGCTGCCTTGTGAGCCTCTCAAATCTATCTTCATTCGAGCCACCACACAAACCTGTTCCCAGTGTCTCTTCTTGACCTTATATTTTGGCCCTCTCTTTACTTTGTTCTTGCCTCAGCAGCCCCTTGATAACACTTCTATTTAAAAAAAAAAAAAAAAGAGATAAAGAAACCAAAGGCAAAAATGTCTATGGTCAACAGGTTCACGGCTTCTGTATATGGGCATCGTGTATTCACCTATTCTGTTTGCTATCACTGCCTGGGCCCAGAAAACGCTGCCTCCGATAGTGATCTGATATACCCATGGATGCAGCAGTACCTTGTCTGGAAGATGGAGGCCTTGCAGATGGTGCCTTTTGGTAAGACTCCAAAGCCCTCTGCATGAGGGCAAACAGCAGAGCTGTGTCACCTCCTTGAGTGAGGCCTCTTCTCTGGGCCATAAGAAGCCTCAGTTGCTCCAGGACTCTACTTCCCACCAGTTATGGAAAGCTCCCTTCTCCCATGGCATTGGCTCCCACAGCTGCCATAGTTAAGAGGGGGGGTGGAGCACGGTCTAGAAGTGAATGGTTGCCAGATGCTGAAAACAGTAGCTGAGCAGTGTGCGTGTTTCCCTCAGCTCTGAAGAGGCCAGTGACTTCAGCATGGATCTTTTCTTACTCTGAAGGCAGGAACCTTTCAGCATGGTTATCCTCATCCTTCTCGATGCAGAAAATTCCCATGGTGTCTAACAACCATTCCTATTCTGGACATTCCAGGCCCCCAGTGCTGTCCACTTATCCATTTCTTCGGCACAGAAAATTCCAGTGACAGTCGTTCCCCCTTGTTGCAGAATACTACTACATCTTTGCTATCCGAGTGGAGTGCTTCGGCATAGAGGGACAGGCATCTAAGTTTTTGTATCTGAGAAAATGGAAGGTGGTGCAATTTGCCCAAGGTCACAAGGAGTGTCGGGATAATTTAAACCCTGTCTCTCCTGGTTCTGAGCCTGATGCTTTAACCACTAGACTACTACTCTACTCTGTGGATCACAAAATTGACTTGAAGTACAGAGTCCAGGCCTCCCCAGGGTTTGGTGTAGTTCATCTTCCACACCACGATATAGTGATGGAGTCTGTATTGAATTGGTGAAGTGCACTTGAGAGCACTCCAACATATCTCCTGGGAAAGATCTTAAGGTGTTAGACATGTTTGCGAAGAAAGTCTTCCATGGCTACATACTTAATGCTAGAATTGTAGCCCATCAGTTGTTTATGGTGCAATATATTTTCAGAAGCATGTGTGGAAGCAAAAGACCCTAGGCAGGTGGAATTCTGACATGCTGTTGAGGATGAGGAGGAAAGTGAGGAGCTTTTCATCCACTCTGCGTACCGGGCCTTTGACACTGCAGCCAGAACCTCTGCTGTCTCTCTATAGAAGCCAGGAGGTTTGCGTGGTTATGTGAAAATGGATTCCTCCGGCTGATATGTCCTGTATGGGAGAAAACTTGTTTGAGGACTAGGTGCAGGAGGAGACTGTGACTCTTATTATGGAGCATCAATCCATTCTGTAGTTTCTATGTGGGGGAGTCCGGCCTGGTTCAGCCAGATATCAGTACTTCTACAAAACATCCATTATTTTTCAAAGACGGCCCTTCTGTCCTTTTCAGTGAGGACTCTAGCTCATGTTCAAGCTTAACTGTGTCTTTGATCCCAGTAGATAGAGAAGGCAGGCAGTTTCCTGAAGAACTGTCTAATTGGGTAGTGAATTGTAAAATAGTTATGCTGTGACTAGTGTACAGATTGCTTAATCCGTGAAGGCTCATTAAGTGAAAAGCCATGGTAGTTCTATTGAAGACTTGCAAAGCTGCTATTTGGTCATCTGTTCATGCCTTTTATAACACATTACTGTCTGGATAGCATGTCAGAGATATGGTAACTTTGGATAAGCAGTTCTGTGCTACCTGATCCATCAGTGGTCCACTCTCCACCGGTATGGATGAGTTGTCTATTTTAATAGTTGCTCTACAATGCAACCTTCAGCTTGGGGACTCCCCATGGGGTTATGGGTGATGCATGTCTGCTTGGCGATGGAGAAAGCAAGTTTGCTTGCCACCTGTAAAACAGAGTTCTCCATAGGTAGTAGGATGAATCGGCAATACTTAATGCATACTCGACTCCCTGGTGCGTTGACGCCACAAAAGCTTAAACTCTGGAAGAAACAGAGGGGCTTATAAAGCAATGCGTGCACAGAAAACCTCTATCTGATGGTCGGTAGTGTCGGAAATTATAGCTGATTCATCCTCTGGGCTGTATTTAACCTTTTGGTACCCATAGACAGAGTGCCATGGCAGCGTCCCTTTGAGGCTGGGCCAGCACATGGCCCTAAAGCAACAGAAGAAGGTTTCAATTTGACATGGTTATTTTGTGCCCTCAAGATTTGGTGCTCTAGGCAATTTGCCTGTACCTGTTCATCCTGCTGTTTATGGAGAACACTTGTTTTACAGGTAGGCAAACTTGCTTTCCATGTAGATACAGTCTGTTAAGCTTCCATTTACCAGTGAAATGTTTCTATTGGGCACCACAAGCTGGGCCACTAGTTTAGTTTATCCAAGGTGTGAATGCTGGAGTGAGAGTCTTTCTTTTGTCAGCGTTTTATGTAAGCTGCTACTAAGTGTTGGTGTTCAGTACAAAAATGTCTCTGAGGGTTGGTTATAATTGTATTCGAGCACATGTAATAAGATTAAATCCATCCATTAAAGATCTTTTTTTAAAAAAAACAAACCTGAATGTTTTATGTTCATCACATTTAAAAACTCTGAAGCATGTTAAATTGTATACTGTTCAACCTTTTGCCAGGATTTTGATTTGTAGAATCTGAAGCTAAACTGATCTTACCATTATAGAATAGTTCCTAGGGCTGATCATCACAGGGAACTTGGGAAGAGGGGAAAACTTCTAATCCTGTGACTAGTTGACATATTTTCTTAACTGTCAATTCTTGCCAGTATAATAGTTTTCAGTTGGTAGTCACCTGCAATAACTGTTTAGTCTTTACCACACATGCACCTCATATACATATCACCCTTACAGTTGACACTAATTGCCAGCCTTGTTAGCAGTTTGAGCAGAGGGGACAAAGATTGGAAAATGAATTGCCTATTGTGGCACAAGCCAGAGCATGCTGGATTTCTCCTGTTGTGAAATGTTCTTCCAGTCCTATTTTCCTACAACAATATAGAACACAGGGTTAAACACAAAAGCCCCTGTTGCACACATTTTGGGCTACTGTCCTTTAAGTTGCAGTGTTCTCAGTGGAACAAGAAGGAGCTAAGAAAGGACCTTTATCTTTTTAAAAGCTTTCACATTTAAGTCTCATTCAGGCAATTACTGTACTGCCCGTAGGCTGCCCTCTCTCTCTCTCTCTCCATTTTCATGATTTCCTTTGTCATTTGATGTAACAGCATTGAGAATTGCCATACTGGGTCAGTCCAAGCCCAGTATCCTGTTTCCAACAGTGGCCAATCCAAGTACCCAAACATTAAATAAATCTCAAGCTACTATTTCTTATTAATAGCAGTTTATGGATTTTTCCTCTAGGAAGTTATCTAAACCTTTTTTAAACCCAATTACACTAACTGTTGTAACCACATCTTCTGGTACTGACTTATAGAGCTTAACTATGCCCTGAGTGAAAGAATTTTCTTCAATTTGTTTTAAATGAGCTACTTGCTAACTTCATGGAGTTGCCCCCTAGTCCTATTATCTGAGAGAGTAAATAACAGATTTACATTTACTTAAAGACCTTCCATGATTTTGTAGATCTCTATCATATCTCCCCCCCCCCCCCTAGTCTCTTCTCCAAACTGAACAGTCCTAACTTCTTTAGCCTTACCTCATAGGGCAGCTGTTCCATGCCCCTTATTTTGGTTGCCCTTCTCTGCACTTTCGCCAGTGCAACTATATCTTTTGTGAGATGCAGCGACCAGAATTGCACAGTATTCAAAATGCGGTCTCACCATTGAATGATACAGGGGCATTATGACATCCATTGTTTTATTTTCTTTTCTTTTCCCATCCTACTAATTCCTAATATTGTTTGCTATTTTTATCGCCATAGCACACTGAGCCAACAATTTCAATGTATTATCCACTATGACGCCTAGATCTCTTTCCTACTTGGTAACTTCTAAGTTAGAACCTAACATTGTGTAACTACACCAAGGGTTATTTTTCCCTATATGCATCATTTTGCACTTGTCCATGTTAAATTTCATCTGCTATTTGGAAGCCCAGTCTTCCAGTCTCGCAAGGTAGTCCTGCAATTTATCACAATCCACTTGAGATTTAACTATTCTGCATAATTTAGTGTTATCTGCAAATTTGATTCTCACTCATCATACCCTTTCCAGATCATTTATAAATATATTCGTTCTCTGTATGAAGTTGTATAACTCGTTCTCTGTATGATGATGATGTTGTTTCACTGTAAACCGGGGTGAAGGCACTAAGCTAGACTTCGGTATATAAAAGAATATAAATAAATATTAAAAAGCACCATTCCAAGTACAGAGCCCTGAAGTTCTCTGCTGTTTATCTTTTTCCATGGTGAAAATAGACCATTTAATCCTATTCTGTTTCCTGTCATTTAACCAGCTTGCAATCCACAAAAGGACATCGCCTCCTATCCCATGACTTTTTAGTTTCCTTAGAAGCCTCTCATGTGGGACTTTATGGAACATCATCTGAAAATACAAAAACACCACATCTACCGGCTTACCTTTGTCCACATGTTTATTCACCCCTTCAAAAATAAAATGTAGGAGATTTGTGAGACAAGACTTTCTTGGGCAAATCCATACTGGCTGTGTTCCATTTAAACCATGTCTGTCAAAATGTTTTGTGATTTTATTCTTTATAATAGTTGCCATGTTTTTTACTGGCACTGAAGTCAGGCTCACCAGTCTATGGTTTCCTGGATCACCCCTGAAGCCCTTTTTAAATACGGTTACATTGGCCATCTTCCAATCTTCAGGTACAATGGATGATTTTAATGATAGGTTACAAATTAATTGAAATAGGTGTGAAATTTCTTTTTTTTTTTTAGTTTTCAGAACTCTGGGGTGTATGCCATTTGATCCAGGTGATTTACTACTCTTCAGTTTGTCAATCTGGCCTACCACATCTTCCAGGTTCACTGTGAATTGGTTCAGTTCATCTGAATCATCACCCTTGAAAACCATCTCCAGAACAGGTATCCCCCCAACATCCTCTTCAGTAAACACTGAAGCAAAGAAATCATTTAATCTTTCCGTGATGGCCTTAAAAGAACATAAGAAAATGCCATACTGGGTCAGACCAAGGGTCCATGAAGCCCAGCATCCTGTTTCCAACAGTGGCCAATCCAGGCCATAAGAACCTGGCAAGTACCCAAAAACTAAGTCTCTATTCCATCTTACCATTGCTAATGGCAGTGGCTATTCTCTATGTGAACTTAATAGCAGGTAATGGCCTTCTCCTCCAAGAACTTATCCAATCCTTTTTTAAACACAGCTATACTAACTGTACTAACCACATCCTCTGGCAACAAATTCCAGAGTTTAATTGTGCGTTGAGTAAAAAAGAACTTCCTCCGATTAGTTTTAAATGTGCCCCATGCTAACTTCATGGAGTGCCCCCTAGTCTTTCTACTATCCAAAAGAGTAAATAACCAATTTCACATCTACCCGTTCTAGACCTCTCATGATTTTAAACATCTCTATCATATCCCCCCTCAGCCGTCTCTTCTCTAAGCTGAAAAGTCCTAACCTCTTTAGTCTTTCCTCATAGGGCAGCTGTTCCATTCCCCTTATCATTTTGGTAGCCCTTCTCTGTACCTTCTCCATCGCAATTATATCTTTTTTGAGATGCGGCGACCAGACTTGTACACAGTATTCAAGGTGCAGTCTCACCATGGAGCGATAGAGGCATTATGATATTTTCCGTTTTATTCACCATTCCCTTTCTGATAATTCCCAACATTGTTTGCTTTTTTGACTGCTGCAGCACACTGAACTGACAATTTCAATGTGTTATCCACTATGATGCCTAGATCTCTTTCTTGGGTTGTAGCACCTAATATGGAACTAACATTGTGTAATTATAGCATGGGTTATTTTTCCCTATATGCATCACCTTGCACTTGTCCATGTTAAATTTCATCTGCCATTTGGATGCCCAATTTTCCAGTCTCACAAGGTCTTCCTGCAATTTATCACAATCTGCTTGTGATTTAACTATTCTGAACAATTTTGTGTCAACTGCAAATTTGATTATCTCACTCGTATTTCTTTCCAGATCATTTATAAATATATTGAAAAGTACAGGTCCCAATACAGATCCCTGAGGCACTCCACTGTCCACTCCCTTCCACTGAGAAAATTGTCCATTTAATCCTACTCTCTGTTTCCTGTCTTTTAGCCAGTTTGCAATCCATGAAAGGACATCGCCACCTATCCCATGACTTTTTACTTTTCCTAGAAGCCTCTCACAAGGAACTTTGTCAAACGCCTTCTGAAAATCCAAATATACTACATCTACCGGTTCACCTTTATCCACATGTTTATTAACTCCTTCAAAAAAGTGAAGCAGATTTGTGAGACAAGACTTGCCTTGGGTAAAGCCATGCTGACTTTGTTCAATTAAACCATGTCTTTCTATATGTTCTGTGATTTTGATGTTTAGAACACTTTCCACTATTTTTCCTGGCACTGAAGTCAGGCTAACCGGTCTGTAGTTTCCCGGATTGCCCCTGGAGCCCTTTTTAAATATTGGGGTTACATTTGCTATCCTCCAGTCTTCAGGTACAATGGATGATTTTAATGATAGGTTACAAATTTTTACTAATAGGTCTGAAATTTCATTTTTTAGTTCCTTCAGAACTCTGGGGTGTATAGCATCCAGTCCAGGTGATTTACTACTCTTCAGTTTGTCAATCTGGTCTACCACATCTTCTAGATTCACTGTGATTTGATTCAGTCCATCTGAATCATTACCCATGAAAACCTTCTCCATTACGGGTACCTCCCCAACATCCTCTTCAGTAAACACTGAAGCAAAGAAATCATTTAATCTTCTGCGATGGCCATATCTTCTCTAAGTGCCCCTTTAACACCTCGATCATCTAATGCTCCAACTGACTCCCTCACAGGCTTTCTGCTTCGGATATATTTTAAAAAGTTTTTACTGTGAGTTTTTGCCTCTACAGCCAACTTCTTTTCAAATTCTCTCTTAGCCTGTCTTATCAATGTCTTTCATTTAACTTGCCAACGTTTATGCTTTATCCTATTTTCTTCTGTTGGATCCTTCTTCCAATTATTTAATGAAGATCTTTTGGCTAAAATAGCTTCTTTCACCTCCCTTTTTAACCATGCCGGTAATCATTTTGCCTTCTTTCCACCTTTCTTAATGTGTGGAATACATCTGGACTTCTAGAATGGTATCTTTTAACAATGACCACGTCTCTTGGACATTTTTTACTTTTGTGGCTGCTCCTTTCAGTTTTTTTCTAACAATTTTTCTCATTTTATCAAAGTTTCCCTTTTGAAAGTTTAGCACGAGAGCCTTGGATTTGCACACTGTTCCTCTTCCAGTCATTAAATCAAATTTGATCATATTATGATCACTATTGCCAAGCGGCCCCACCACCGTTACCTCTCACCAAGTCCTGTGCTCCACTGAGAATTAGATCTAATATTGCTCCCTCTCTCGTTGGTTCCTGAACCAATTGCTCCATAAAGCTATCATTTATTCCATCCAGGAACGTCATCTCTCTAGCGTGTCCCGATGATACATTTACCCAGTCAATATTGGGGTAATTGAAGTCTCCCGTTATTACTGCACTACCAATTTGGTTAGATTCCTTAATTTCTCTTAGCATTTCACTCAGTCTCACCATCTTGACCAGGTGGATGGTAGTATATTCCTATCACTATAGTCTTCCCCGCCATGCGGCAGTGGGCATGTTATAAAATCGGGAATAGATTTGTTCGTGCCGGATTGCGTGAACAAATCTACTCCCGTGCGCACCTTTTAAAACACATGGTCAGCATGATAAATTAAAAGAATTTTATCTTAACTTAACCAATTACAGTTACATTTCTGCATTTTATTCAAATACCATAGGTATTAGGTCCTGACCAATCAACAGGTCAGCCTGACCTAGGTTCTATTTGCAATTACCTACAAGTACAACACATTTTGTTACTGATATAATGATGTGTAACCGTTTCCTATCTATTTTCTACCAATTATAATTATCTTATATCTTGACCATGGAGCCAAAAAGTCTACTGATGTACAAATTTGTTTAGATATCTTTCATTCTTATTATAATCTAAATAGTAGCTTTTATCTTTTCTTCATAGCATGCATTGCAAAAATCAGGAAATAACATTATAAAGTAAATTGAACTACATTGAACAGAGAGATCCAATAAAGCTCTTGATTTTCTCAGCTGCTCAGCTTGGAGAAGAGACTGCTGAGGGGGGATATGATGGAAGTCTACAAAACCATGAGAGGACTAGATTGGGTAAATGTGAATTGGTTATTTACTCTTTCTAATAATACAAGGGCTAGGGGGCACACTATGAAGTTAGCAAGTAACACATTTAAAACAAATTGGAGAAAATTCTTTTCACTCAATGCACAATTAAGCTCTAAAATTAATTGTCAGAGGATGTGGTTAGGGGAGTTACGTAGCTGGATTTAAAAAGGTTTAAATGAGTACCTGGATGAAAAGTGCATAAACTGCTATTAATCAAAATGTCTTAGGATAGCCATTGCTTACTTAACATTGGTATTAGTAGCATGGGATTTATTTACTGTTTGGGTATTTGCCAGGTACTCATATCCTGGATTGGCTACTGTTGGAAACAGGATGTTAGGCTTGATGGACCCTCGGTCTGACGCAGTCCGGAAACTTCTTGTGCTCTAATGGCAGATGGATGATATACTGTAAATGCCACATTTGTTTCCAAAGACTTGTTTAAAAGGACTGTTAATGGAGCTGCCAGAACCTTTTTAAATTCCTTTAATATCCTAGGTTGTGTCTCATATGCTGCTATCACCTCATCTAGTGTCAGTTGTCCTAGCTCCATGCAAACCCTGCATGGAGTAGTATCTACCCTTTTATCATACATGGTCATCTATCTTTGGGCCTTCTCTAACCATTTTTCTTGGCATACACTGACCAAAAGTATTTTAAGTATTTATACATTTTACTTGACCTGCACACCTTTTCTTCTCACCTTTACCATTACTTATGTGCTCAATGCCTTATTACTTTATGTAATCCACCATGGGCTTTCCTTTAGGAAAAGGTGAAATATCAAATGCTTATAAAGAAATTCATTCTTGAAATCCCACCTCTGCACTTCCTCCTAAACTATTTGCCCTACATTAATGCCTTAGCTGTTTTAACTTCATTTGTGTCTTTGCTCTATTGGCTAAACTTCCCTACTTCCCTCAACCTCTCCAAATATGTTTCCTTTTCTTTCTTTTTTTTTTTTTTTAAGAATCCTTGTACTTCTCGAATGCTAATCTTTTTGGCCTTATCTTTTTAAAGTGGCCGCTCAGGCTTGTTCTGGGCTTACCTGTGATATTGCGCCCCCCCCCCCCCCCCCCCTCCCTCCAGGACCATGAGCCGTAACAGGCTGGCATTGACCCGCTTCTCACGAGGACCACATTTCAAATGAAGCCTTTCTCCTAGTTGGACTATTAATAGTTTGGAGGGAGTTCCCCCCCCCCCCCCCCCATCCTCTTCTGTTTTATAGTTCTTTTGCAATACTTGCTCTTGGTTGTTCATTCTTTTATTTAGGTGGGTGCCTGAGCAGGAGAGGAAAGCTTAGTACTATGTGGAGTATCTGGTGGATGTAATGCTTCTCAGGGCTGGGTTCTGCCCTGTGGATATCTGGCTCCTTGCTGGCTGTGGCAGTTGTCTGAGGTCAAACAGGCCTGCAGGTCCAGCGACCCGGGGGTAGTCTTAGCTTGCTGGCTGTAGTGGGTAAGCTGCCCGGGCCGGTTTGGGGATGGCTTACTTTAAGTACAGTCGATGTTTATTTGGCTCAGGTACTGAATTTAAAAAAAAAAGCTTTGGCCTTTGACCTTCCAGACACTCACTTTATGTATTTATTTATATGTGAATGTGTGAGGATGGGGGGTGGGGGTGGGGGGGGGGGGGCGTGTTAGTCATATTATCAGCCATCTGTTTATAAATCATACTAGTCTTTTTTTTTTTTTTCCCTGCTCTTTTATTTACTTTCCTTAATATAAAGATTAGCCTGATAATGGATCCTTTTTATTTAGCTCACTGTTGTACCTCTCCCCCCCCATTCCTAACAAAGTTGATACCCTTGAAATCAGGGTCTCTGCCCTATGTGCCTCCATTCTTATATGAAACCACACTATCTGGTAATCTCTGTACCTCGGGTGACCAACTATTAATAGGTTGAAACTACTTGTAAGTCTCAAGTCTGATATTGCCCCTCCCTTGTGTATTCTGTTACCCTTGCTTGATGAGCATCCTTTGTAAGCAGTATCTTCCTGCTTCTAATGAATTTCCTCCAGCTGATATTTGGCAGATTAATATATTTAGTTTCCCTAAAGCAAGTGTAAAGCTTACTGAGAAGAGAAACCAGGGTGGGAAATTTTGCAAACTTCAAAACAGTACCTGCCTTACTGGGTCATTCATCAAATTGTGTTAGGGCCTTATGTCATGATAAAGGCTCTAACGCGCATTATATCACGGCGATAGTGGACTATCACAGCGGTATTGTGCGATATATGCAATATTTTGTGTATCCCTGCCCAGCTACCTTCCCCTATTACAATGATTTCTCTATCAGGGGGCTGGGGTCTGTGTCTATTGGGGGAACCAGGGGGATTTATATATTGGGGGCAGGGAGGGGGAATTTGCACATTAGGGAAGCTGAGGGGGGGGGGAGGCCCACTGCTGCACGCATACATTACATTTTATTTATATTTCAGGGGAGTTGTGGCTGCCTTGATTGCTGGCCCCGGGTTGAAATGGGGTTCAGCAATGACCCCTGCTCAACCTCCCCATTTGGCCGTGGATTTTCTTTTTGGGCGGCCAATGGCCCTTTAAGACAATGAGGGTCCCGTGAGGTTGGTATTTGGCCGTGACACACAAGAATGCGCCATTGAGCAACGATGTGTTTTTGGGGGAGGGACTCCATTATCATGGCAACACCCCCCTGTGATAGTGGGACCCCTTCTGTGAACAAACATCGCAGTTTGATGATTCTAGGCCTTAGATTATGAGCTCTCTAGGGTACAGTGAAATGCTTACAGTACCTGAACGTAATCTGCTTTGAAGTGCCTTAAAAGCGGAATATAAATTAAATAAATAACTATTCAACCTTGGCAATTTCCTATCTGGCATTGATTTAAATGACTTTGATAATTTCTTGAGCACTAATAGGAGTTTTCAAATCTTCAAAGAGCCAGCAGGACAGAATGTGCAATTCATGCTTTATTTGACTGGTAATACTTGACCTAGGCACTCTAGCACTCTTCCAGCTCGCACTACTGCTTTGTTGTACTATTTTGTTACCTTCAGATCATTAAATCTGACCACCCTGAGATCTCATTTTATATTTGGTGCAAACATTGCATTTGAGTCACAGCTTCTGGGAGGTGGCAAAGAGCAGCAGCAGTCACAGTGAAATAGATGTTGACAAGCACACAAACTCAAATAACCATCAGTGTTCATGCCTCTGACAGGATGAGAGTTGCTAGCTTTCTGTACTGTTTCCAGGGTTTAGTAGTGAGGCTAAGGTTCTCCTGGAAAGGGAAAGCAAACAGAAGTTATAACTGGTAGTTCATGGAGTCTCTTGCTTCTCTCTGCCAGCCACTGGCAAAAGGGCTTCTCCTATTAAGTTTTTTTTTCTTTTTGGTTTAGCACACCCATCATTTTTTTCTTTGCTCTGCTCCCTAACTGCAGCATCCTCAAAATGTAACTAGGAGAACTGGTGCATTTTATTAACATACCTGGGAGCTTTTTTGTTGGGTAACCCTGCAATTGATGTGGACTGGGGAGTGGTCTGCATATCAAATTTTTCTCCTCTCCCCATCCCCCCCCCCCCCCCCCCCGTATGCTTTTATGTATATAGCCTTATACAGTATGCACACACATTCTCTCTCTATCTCCCCCTCCAGGGATGGACCCCAGCATTCTCCCCCTCCCCTACTTTCCTGACCCAATGCTCTTACCAGGCCTGATCGCTGCATTCTTGACCTTCCCTGTCCCACCTGTGAAACTGCTGCCCCAGCCAGAATACCCGTCACTGCCACCAATCGTTCTGGCCCCCATGTACTTTTTTTTTTTTTTTTATAGCTGGTTCCACCCCAGTTTCCTCTGGCATACGCTAGCTGATTTCTGTCTTTCTGCTGCACAGGCCAATGGCTCTAGCTCCTTTCTGCCTGCATGACTGATTCAGACACGGATACCGATGCCACTTTTGGCTGTATAGGCCAGTGCCTCTATCTCCTTCCAGTCAACTGATGTAGGCTCCTGCTCCCAGTGCAAGATGGTGTGATGGCAGCACCCAGAGATTTCCTTGGTGTCTCTAGGTGAAACCTGGAGAATTCTCAGATGTGTGGGTTATGAAAACATTAGAAGATGTATAATAGGGCTTATTGCTGCTGAAAACCCTGGCAATTCTGAAGGGAGAGCAGAGGGATAGGTAAGGGCCATGGGATAGGGAGGATGGGAGAATAGAAGGACAGAGGATAGCCACCACGAATGAGAGAAAGGAGCTAGGAAGAGGGAAGGGAAAGAGAGCAAGAGAGAGAGGCAGGGAGGTAGGGAGAAAAGACAGTGGGGGTACGAAGGAAGGAAGGACAGAAGGAAGTCACAGGCAAAAGAGGGGAGGAGCAGTGGAGAACCATGGAGAAAGGAGAAGGAACCACAGGAGCAAAAGAGACAGAATGAAAGGAGCTTGGAAGTGGACAGGGGCATGGGGAAGGAGGGGAGAGAGTGACAAATGGGGCATTAAGGGGGTATTAGGAGGGTCAGAAGGTGCATGAGAGAGACAGAAGGCTGGGAAGGTTTAAAGAGTAGACAGAGGATGGGAGGGAGTTAAGGTATAGATAGCTGGATGGGAATGAGAGGCGAGAGAATGTGGAATGAGATGATGGAGGATAGATTGGTGAGGCAAAAAATTAAATGAGATGCAAAAGAATGAGGTATAGCGTGTTAATGAATGGAAGAAAGAGAGGTGAGAAATGACAGATAAGAGAAACAATGTCAGCTGGAAGAATAGAAATAGCTGGAAAAGAAGGAAAAATTAAATTGAAAAAAAACAAAACAGGAAAAGGAAGAAATACAAGTCAGAAGATGAGAGGAGAGAACAGTATGTTGTGGTTAACAGGAAAGGGAAAAACACATTTTTTTTACAGTTTAGATATGTATGTGATTTTAGAAGTTATTCATGATTTTATATGTATTTTTTAAACGTTATCTGTCTGAATGTTCATTATGGATTTATTTCTCAAAGCTGGCATGCTTCAAGAAATGGCAAAATTTGTCTGCCACTCATCAGCATGCTCCAGTTTCTCACTCCCGAGTTCTTGCTGCAGAAGCTCCCTAGCTTCTTACTGCCACCTTTCCTAGCTGCCAGGCCGGTCAGCCACGAATCAAGCTGCAGGTTACGACATAATCCCAATCTCTGTTCCCCTTCCAATGCATACTTCCAAAAGGGGAAGTGGACATGGCTAGGGAAGTGGAGGTGTTGTGGGTAACGTCCCCACGATAAGAATCAACACCGAACCCTGGCAGTTAGAAAGCAGAAGCTCTTTAATAGCGAGACTCTCATAGAGCAATGCAGAAGATACAAGGTGGGCAACTCTCAACTCACAATAGCTCTGTAGCAATTTCCATATACCAGCCTCCCCTCTCCTTCTACCTGTACCAATATAACCATCTCCCTCTTATCATTCCTACCTCTAACTTCTTTTATATAGGTTTTGGCTCCGATCCACCTGCTGTAATTTCCACATGTTTGGCTCATGATCAGAGCCTGCCTCAGAGCAACAGTGTACATTCTTGTTCAGCATGTGTCACCAACAGGTTTGTCATCAAAAAGCACCCTTGCAGAGGCCGGGCAGGAAACCTCAGCAAAGGGGGAAGGAGTTAGGAGCTTGGCAGCTCTGCTTTTCTTGTAAAAATTAACCCAAAGTGTAGTGGTAAATACCAATCCTGCTAGAAAACACCACTATATTGGAACACACGCTTTATTATAGAGACCTTCATACTTTTGAGCTTTAGACTTGCATCTTCAAACAAAAGTGATCGTCGTGCTTGAAGATGCAAGTCTAAAGCTCAGAAATATAAAGGTCTCTTTATTATGGCGCGCGTCTCCAAAATAGTTGTGTTTTCTGCCAGGTCATCAGCCTAGAATCTTTTCAAACTGCGGCAATTTGCTTCCTCTTCCCCGGTGCAGTCAGAGTGGAAGGTGGAGGCCACCAACAGCCCTGACCTGGTACTTCTTCAATTATTATATTTAAAGAAAATTACCACTGGAGGTTGGGCACTATCTGTGGGAGGAGGGAGGCATCGTCAGCTGTTGTGTCAGCTGGAGGGGTGCACCAACCCTGAATCTACAGCCTCATTAGCAGGGACTCAAGGCAACTTTGTATTCTAGAAATGAAATCAATCAAAACTTTATGTATCTCTTTCACATCAGTGATCTCTGTTCTGCCTGAGCGCTTTTCTGGTTAGATTGTTGTCTTGCTTCAACTGATCTCGCTAGTAGAGCTCCTGCTTCATCTGCATGTTCATAAAATCTCTAAGTAAATCTCAAAAAAGTTCTGTGAAGAGTTTGTTTGTGCCTTTAGCTTATTTCTGGCTTTCAATAATTAACTATAAATCCTTTCAGAGCACTTGTCCTTATGTAATAACTAAAATTACAGAGTTAAAGTATTAACAGCTTCTGGCGAAGGGTCAATTTTTCCCTTTTCTCATGATTTAAAAATGCAGTTATATTGCTGTAGAGTATGGCCTTAAAGAGTTTTCCACTCGAGTATGGGATTATGGTTCTGAGCTGAATGGCAATATTGGGATTCCTTAACTATCCTAGAGACATTTGCATAAAATCATCTGTGCCCAAAATGGATACATTTAAGGAGATACAAATCAATACTAGAATGAAAGGCTGAAATATATCTACCAAGTATAGGGACCCCTTAGATTCTCCATTAATATAGGTTTCCTTAGTACAAGGGCCTGTTTTGGAATAAGAAGCGACTTGGTATATTCCTTTCTGACTGTGTCATAATGGAATGTTCCTTTAAGGGGTTAGACAGACACTTATGGGTGGGTTTTAAAAATCCCAGGGTTTATGCGCATTGCTGGGCCTTATGCGCGCCGGGCCAATTTTCAAATGGACCTGGCCACGCGCATAAACCCCGGTACGCAAATAAGTGCGGAGCCCAGGGAAAGGGGCGGGGAGGGGTGGGGCTGGTGGCGGGAGGTACAGCGGCCATTTGCCGCTGTGCTGGAGAAGCACACGCCGGCAGATGCAACTTGCTACTGCTCCTGTTGTGGAGCAAAAGGTAAAAAAAAAGAAAATCGGGGGTTAGATAGGATAGGGGATGGGGAGAAGAGGGGAAGGGAGGTTAGGTAGGGGATAGGGAAGTTCCCTCCCAGTCTGCTCCTTAATTGGAGCGCACATGTGACACAGCCCCTGGATTTTGGAACATGCGTGTGCCGGTGCGCGCTTGTTATAAAATCTGAGCATCCATATGTGCGCGCCGGGAAGCGCACGCACATAGATTTGCGCTCGTAGGATAAAAAATCTACCCCTTAATGAATGTAAAGACGTTTGGTGAGAGAACTGAAATTTTCTAGAAATTTGCCGGCAGGGCACAGGAAGGAACAGAATCTCCCCCACGAAGGGGGAAAGGATCCTTGCTCAGGGAGTTCTAGAGAGGACTCTGGAAAAAGGTGAGAGTAAGAGCTTTCCTCCTTAGTATTTTGAAGTTAGGGTAGGAGCTTTCCGGGAAAGGAGGGGGAAAGTATCCGAGGAGAGGAAAGGGCCCCGTCTTTGGAAGAAGTTTCAAGTTCTCACTGGGATGTCAAGAACGGGTCTGGAATGCATGCAGTGATCTGCTGTGATTAGGAGAGTGAAGAGGAGAAAACAGACTCCTCCAGTCGGTATCAGCAGAAGCTCTACAGTGAGAGGCGAGTTGCTGTGCCCATAAAGGTACTAAGTAGGAGGAGAGGAATCTGGTTCAAAGAAGTGCAGAGTGACAGGATTTCTAGACACAAGGGTATCCTCACAAGCGGCCCGATACAGTACAGTGTGCTCCGATGGAGCGCACTGTTAACCCGCCATTGGACGCGCGTTTTCCCGTACCCCTTATTCAGTAAGGGGCCGAAAATGCGCATACAACCCGCCAAACCTAATAGCGCCCGCAACAAGCAAATGCAGTTTGATGGCCCTATTAGGTATTCCCGCGCGATTCAGAAAAAAAATTGTGCAGCCAAGCCGCACATTTTGCTTTCAGAAATTAGCGCCTACCTTTGGGTAGGCGCTAATTTCTTCTGGCACCGGGAAAGTGCACAGAAAAGCAGTAAAAACTACTTTTCTGTGCACCCTCCGACTTAATATCATGGCGATATTAAGTCTGAGGTCCTGAAGGGTAAAAAGAAAAAAAAATTTGAAGTCGGCCCGCGGTTGTCGGGTCAAAAATCGGACGCTCAATTTTGCCGGCATCCAGTTTTCGAGCCCGTGGCTGTCAGCGGGCTCGAGAACTGACGGCAAAATTGAGTGTCGGCTGTCAAACCCGCTGACAGCCGCCGCTCCGGGCCAAAAGGAGGTGCTAGGGACACGCTAGTGTCCCTAGCTCCTCCTTTTGCCTGTTTCTACTGCCGAGCCTCATTTAAATACAGAATCGCGCGCACAAGCGAATGGCCTGTGTGTGCGCCTGAGTCAAGAATATTTTCAGGAGAAGAAGTTAATATTTTGCCCACTTCATTAGTCACTCAATGTAGAACTGCCACTCTTGAAATGGTAAATAAGTCCACTGCAAACAGCATGATGCAGGGAAATCCATGGGTAGACAAAAGGTAGGCATTACTCCAGGATAGTTTTGTTCTGCTATAACTGTGGAGAAGATAAACACATGATGGGAAGATGCGCAAATTCTATGAATGCTGTTCTAGTTCAACAGAAACTGTGTGGAAGATTTGAAAGGAATTTGAGAGCTCCCAGTATCAGGCAGGCCTCAAGCAATACTTTAAACTAAAAAGGTGCTTTTGTGAGGGACAGATAAAGGCACCAGAAGTAAAACTTCACAAGGACCCAAAATGGAAATATTGAGTGATCTTGCCCCACCAGGTCCACTAACAGATGAGGTATTAAATTGCCTTGTAGGGAAAATTTGTTCTGCAACAGCTTATATAGCTGGTATGCAATGTCCTTGTTGGTTTTTTTTTTTTTAATTCTTTATTTATTGATTTCTCATCACAAAACCCAAATATTTTGCAAATTTGAAAATTCAGACAAAATGGAGTAAGTAAAACAATTTCCAATCACATTAAATTCTAAATTAACATAGTAATCTCCATTTTATCTACATAATAAATCAATATACCGTTCTGAACAGAATTAGGAATCCGAAATATACAGAGAGATGTAAGGAAAAAAGAACACATTAGTGTACAATCATCACGGCATGCAACAAATTCTTTTAATTACTAGGTGTTGATGTTAGGGGGATTTTCGATTTAAGAAAAACATCTAATTGCTGAGGGATAAAGAAGATGTTAATCTCAGCTCCTTTTTTCAAGATACATTTGCACGGGAATTTTAAATTAAAAAAATAACCCAACTCAATAGCCTGCTGGCGGAAAGTTAAGAACTCTCTTCGCCTGCTCTGAGTAATTGGTGATATATCTGGGAATACTTTAACTGTCTCTCCATAGAAATTTGTAGGAAATCTTTTAAAGTAATTTTTCATAATTGATTGGAGATCCATAGATGTTATTACTGAGACCAGTAGAGTAGCCCTGTCTAAGACTTCTGCAGCGGAGTCTTCCAAAAATTGAGTCAAGTTTTGTTGAATATTTATTTTGTTTGTAGCAGATCTTGGCTTTGGTAAGAAAAAACATTTATTTATTGACGGCAGAGATTCTTCGTCAAAACCAAGGGCCTCTATCAGGTATCTCTTCATAGAAACATACGGGTTTCCCCCCAAAATTCGTGGAAAATTTAAAAACCGTATATTCAGATGCCTGGAGGCGTTTTCTAGAGTTTCAATTCGTCGTGTCACAAATAAATTATCTTTTACTACTGCTGCTTTGAAACTAAGATTTTCTAGTTCTTTTTCTTCCAGCTTCTCTACTTTCTTAAGTACCACTTCATATTTCTGTTTATAATCCAAGGAGTTTTGGGTATTCTGTGAAGCCATGATTTCAACCTTCTCATTCACTCTATTTAACATTGTTGCTACCCCCACCATCAAGTCCCATAGCGCTGCATTAGTCACATTTTCAGGTCTCGCCGGGATTTTAAATGAGGTATCAACCTGGGGGGTTAACTGTGGCAGAGGCGAAAATTGTCCACAGAACTTACCCCAGGTTTCCTTGTTCCCAGTCCGATAGATGCTCCCTCATTGGCGATTTCCTCACCCGCAGATACAATTCCGATGTTTTGCTTTGGAAACGCTGCACCCGGCGTTTCTGCCTCTCCCTGAAACCCGAAAGAGGTCCCTTCCACCAATGGCCCGGGTAGAAACTCAGAGGCCGTTCCTTGTGACGGAGCAGTCCTCAGTTCGGGACTCAGGCTCGCCTCCTCCAGTGGGGCTTCCTCTCCCTGCTGAAACCTCGCCAAGGGTTCCTCGACTCCTGGATCCCAACCTTATGATGTCATCAGGCAGGGACACCCCTGAAGTTCCCGCTATTAGGCCTTCAAAGAGAGGTCCAGTGGCGCGCATGCACGCCTAGGAAGGCCCGGAGTCGTCGAGGGTAGTGGCGGCATCCCGACCGCCCTGAGGAGCTCTGAGAACCCGGAGGAATGCAGCAGCAGCAGCTAGCCCCAATCACGAGCAGGCCTGGAGAGGAGAGCGGGGCAGCACATGATGTGAGTTGAATCAGTCGTAGCCATCTGCGACCGACTGTCATAACAATCGGTAGGACTGGCAAGCAGTCAAGGGAATAAGAAAGGAGCCCAGATCCAAAGTCAGCAACCATTAGATGCTCAATGGAATTCACAATGTCAGAAAGCATTTGAAGTTATAAAGGAGAAACTCACAGCTGCTCCTGTATTGGCTTTTGCAGATTGGAAGCTTACTTATGTATTGTATACGTATGCCGTTACTACAGGATTAGAGTTGCACTATATTGAGTTCAAGAAGGAAAGCTGCAAGTGATCTCATATACCAGTCATGGATGCACTGAAAGTGAATGTAACTAACCCAATCACAAACTGGAATTCCTGGCTTCTAAATGGGCAGTCTGTGAAAAGTTTCATAATTATCTGTATGGGGCAGAATTTAAGATAGTGACAGATAATAATCCTCTGACATATATATTCTGACAACTACTGAGCTGGATGCTACAGGTCATCGATGGTTGGGGTCTCTTTCACTGTACAACTTTGATATCAGTTACAAATCTGGCAAGACTAACATAGATGCTGACAGGTTGTCAAGGAGGCACATGATCCTGTAAAGGATGATGAGAAGTTCTTGAAATGTGAGGAGAGAATTGCAAAAATGGTATGTCGAGTGAGGATGGATCAAGAAGATATGAATATTCTATCTAAGGTAGCATGTAAAGTGGCATTCCAGAAGCATGATGCTGCAATCTTGACATATGTCTCAGAAGATTTGGGAGATGTTGGCACACCCATGACACCTCACTCTACTTCCCAGTCTGTGTGTAAACCTGATGCCTTTGTGGAATTCTTGCCTGCTGGTGAAGATGCTATTTCTGATGATTTTGACACTCTAGACCTGTGGTCTGGACAACCTACCCTTCTTGGGTTTACCTTGAGTGGCTGGAGAGTGTTCCAGAGGGAAGACCTCTGTTTGTCTCATCTCAGATCATATTGATGCTGGAGATTGGCAAGAAACCTGGAGATCAGGAGCAGATTCAAGAGACTTCTGAAGTGAGACTATTCTTCAAAGAATGGCAAAAGCTGTCTTCAAGAGGGGGTGCTTTTCAGAAAAATCACAAGGAATGGAGAGTCGTATCATCAACTTGTGATTCCTAAAAGGTATTGCAGAAGAGCAATGGAAGAAGTGGTCACCTGGGCTGTGAACGAATCTTAGACTTAGCATGCGCAAGCTTCTATTGGCCAAGAATGAAACATGGAGTAGCGCAATAGGTGAAAGGTGTGTGTGGGGAAAAAAGCCAGAGCAGAAAAAGCAGCTCCCTTGGTAAATATAAAAGTTTGTGCTCCCATGGAGTTAGTTTGCATTGATTATCTAACTCTGGAGGCTGATGATAAGAACACCTGAAACATCCTATTAATCACAGATCATTTTACTGTCAAGCATACCCTTCTAGAGATCAGAATGCAAGAACTGTGGCTGTTTCCTTGTGGGAAAATGTAATCTGCCAGTATGGATTTCCAAAACGAATCTGAACTCATGTCTGAGTTATTCAAAATAACAGGCACCAAATCCTGAACTACTCCATACCATCCTTGGGGAGATCCAGTGTAACATTTCAATAGAACTTTAATAGATATGCTGGGTACAGTAGGAGATAAACGTAAAGAACATTAGAGAAAATATGTTCACCCATTTGTGCACGCCTATAATTTTACTCGCAATGACATTACTGGAACTTCTCCATTCTTTCTCATGTTTGGGAAAGAGCAGCACCTTTCAATAGATTTATGCTTTAGCATCAGCCCCATGGGCCACAATGCCAAAACTCATCACAGGAATCTGTGAAGCCCCACCTAGCCAATAAGCGTAAATGGGATGCAAAAGTGATGCCATTTACAGTGGAGGAGGGTGATAGAGTGCTGGTTAAAAATATGAAATTGAGGGGCAAGCATAAACTTGCAGTCCAGTGGGAATCCACAGTGTACATTGTCGTGAAACAAACTGAAAAACTACCAGTCTATGTGGTGAGGCCAGAAATAGGGGATGGGCCAGAAAGACTCTTCACAGAGACCTATTGCCACCCTGTGGATTTATTTCAGGTAGGAAAGAGGCTGATGTCACTCATGGATCACCCAGTATTGCTAAATGACTGAGGATAAGACAGATGGATAAAACTGATGACAATATGGATAACTCCAGTATGGGGAGCAGGTATAGGGATCCAACTGAAACAAGGGAAAACACATGTACTGAGACTCAGTCAAATAGTGAATTAAACCCTAATGTAGAGGAGTTTCATCCAGAGTCATGGGATAAAGATCCTGAAGTAGATACCACAATTACACCCCATTATGAGCCATGTGAATGGAGAAGTACAAATGGTGAAGAACAGTGTACACCTTCATTGAGAGAGGAAAGTATTTTAAATGAATCAGAAGACAAAGTAGAGTTATCACCATTAATTCAAAGACTAATAATTCAAAGATCTAATAATCTAATAATTTTTGAAGTGCAGGTGCCCAAGGGATTATATACTCACAGCATAATAGAGCAACCATATCAAAACAACCTACTTGGGCGTATGGACAGTTTTGCAGTTATTGAATACTATGATGCAAGAGCAGTTGAGCAAACAGACAGAATTAATATGCAAGCTGTAGACTAAAGCACTTGTTGGGATATCAGGTTTTAGTGGGGGTGGGGGAACCATCTTTAGTAACAGATAAAGAAAATATGTGAATTGGCACTTGTGATATTGCAGGGTTACAAATGATGCACTGTCTCTTTAAGGGCTGCTAGGACAGCAATGGGGGTTCTAAAAATGACAAAGGACTTTATACAAGCAGCTAATTGACTCCTGCAGCCTAGGACAGATGGAGTTTATCCTGCTCTGCTGAAATGTTAAAAATATTCCTTTGTTTTCAACTAAGGACTCATGTTAAAGAATCCAAAGTGGTCTGATTTCTCAGAGACAGAGGTTTACCTTGACTGAGGGCTGATGCAGTGTGGATTGAAGCAGCTGTCTGCAGGATCAGCATAATGATTCCCCCCCCCCTCCCCCGCTCCTTCAGTGTTCCAATCAGCTCTCAGTATGACAAAAGCTGGGACACTGTTAGCAATGCAAAGACTAAGTTTGCAAAGATCTGACATCCCTAGCTGCTTATTCATTACCAGTTTGAAACTTCTGAGAAAATCTTCATGCATAAACTTCTGCAATACTCATGTGTGGTGGAGTGAGCAGATTGACAAAGTTTGCTGATTTAGTAAAGTTTAATGCTGTTTATATGCTAATGAGATGTGTAGGTTCATTATTGATTTTGGGCTAGCAGTTGAATTGCAGGTTTCTACAGCCTTAACCTTGCACATTCTGGATATGGTAAATCCTGAAGTCGTAATCAACAGCAAGGAAATTGTATCACACATATATTGCAAGGTTACATAAGCACGAACCAAATAATATCATAATAAGGAGAAACATAAAAACCACTAGTATACAAGTTTAAAAACAAACATCCAAGTTTCAGAGGGGGATTCCCAAAACCAAGAGCGCAGGAACACACTCTACAGAAGAAAGCTGTGTTAATGCACATCATAAAAAGACAAAAATGGGCCCCAGATATGTTCGAACTTCGATCCCTCACCCCTTATACAGTAAGAAAGCCTCGGGTTTTGCTGGGAGTCGTGTCAGGATTGCTCTCCGATTTATGCTGCTCGGCGGGGAAGGATGAACAGAGGATAAATGTTGGCCAAACCTGAGAGCGGCACTTTCCTGTTCCTCTTCTTCCTCGTGTTGACCCTGACTGAGCCGCTGCGGCCAGGTGCACCAGTAGCTCTGGCAAGACTGCAGTCAGATCTCATCAAGTTTACCACTATCTCTTCAGTCACCACCGGAACTTGATTCCTGGCCTGGCCACTCGAGACCGACCATTCAAGCACAGTTCGGATTGACCCATCCCTCACCGGCCATCGCCTGCTCCGCCCTCTCCTCTCACCAATTCCTTCAGCCGGATCATCACCCCTCACATTCTCCAGGATGCGCTCCTTTGCCATACCCATAATTTACAATCACTTGACTAGACCACCAAAATCAATTGCTCGCTCTCCCAGCCGCCAACAGAGGCTCATTCCCATCATGATATCTCCAGTCACACAAATACTCGGCCTAGCACTATTCTCACTTACTCTATTCAACGCCCAATCCATTACCAAGAAAACACACATACTTAATGACTTCCTTGTAGAAACCAAACCAGACATCTGTGGTATCACAGAAACCTGGTTGAAACCCAGAGACACAGTGTTAATAAATCAGCTCCCCATTCAAACTTACGACCTCCTCTCAATCCCCAGACTCAAAAAAAGAGGAGGAGGGCTGCTCGTAGCAGCAAAAAAAGGGCTAGGCCTAACCCTACATTCTCGAATCTGACCCATCCCCGGTCATCGAACTCATCACGAAACACTTCAACGCAGATAAACCTGCCATCCTGATGGGTGACTTTAATCTGCACGTGGACGCTACGCCACTCTCTGCGAACTGCGAAACTCTACTCACCACTCTCAGCCATTTGGGATTCAGACAAATTGTCAACAGTCCAACCCACAAAGTGGGCCACACTCTGGACCTCATTTTTATAAATGAGGGCATCTTGCTACCTGCCAACCGAATTTGCTCACCAGTCCTGTGGTCAGATCACCAGATCATCTCCACGGTCCTAGAGATCAAGGAACACCCTCCCCAGGCTGCCCCTACAACCTCAGTAACTTTCAGGAAACCCTGTTCCAGAGAACTCCTCAGCACGCAGCTCTCCAAAGAATTAGCTCAACTCGACCTGTCGGACGCCAATACTGCGACCTCGTCTTGGACTAACATCACCAGCAAAGTAGCAGATCAAACATGCCCAATGATCACTAAAACACTTCATCCTGAGAGGGACAACAGAAAACCTTGGTTTACACCTGAACTGAAGTCCCTCAAACAGGATCGTATAAGTAAAGAACATAGTTGGCGTAAAAACCTCTCCACAATAACCCTAGCTGCCTTCAAATCCTGCCTAAATGCCTACAGGAATGTCATCAACAGAACAAAGAATTCTTCTCAAAAAAGATCCATCATTACATCTTCGATTCCAGAGCACTGTTCTCCTACGTTTCAGCCCTCACCAAACCGTCCACGCCTCTCATCCCAGATGACCAAGCCACCAGTAAAGCCAATGAATTGGCCGATTACCTTGAGAAAAAAATCTCCTCTCTCATCGTGCCCCTCAAAGCGCCCTTTCCTTCGTCCTCCTCCACACTCTCCACCGGTCAGCAACGAAACACATCGCTAGTCTCCTTCGAACCGACGTCTTCTCTAGAAATAGAAAATATCCTCAAGAAACTTAAACCCTCTTCACACCCATCAGACCATATTCCATCTAACTTGCTCCTGACCATTCAGAATAATTGCTAAACCTTTAGGACATCATACACTGCTCCTTAGCACAAGGTCATGTTCCAGACCAACTAAAGCTTGTAATGCTTAAACCTCTATTAAAAAAAACCCAACCTTTCACCATCAGACCCAGCCAACTTCCGCCCCATAGTGAATTTGCCGCTGATCGCCAAACTCATGGAAAAAGTCATAAACAAACAACTATCTGAATACCTGGAAGAAAATGATATTCTCGCTCCAACACAATTTGGCTTCCTCAAGGCTCTAAACACGGAATCATTACTATCTTCGCTCTCTGACACCATCCTCCTAAACTTGGAAAAGGGACAACCATACCTACTCGCTCTTCTGGATCTATCCGCGGCCTTCGACACCGTGAACCATGCGATCTTATTACAGCATCTGGCAGACATTGGCATTAAAGGATCTGCTCTCAATTGGTTCAAATCCTTCCTCGAAAACAGGTTTTACAAGGTAAGGATCACACCCAGTCAGATCCAACTTGGGAGTTCCCCAAGGATCATCTCTCTACCCACTCTATTCAACATCTACCTCCTCTCGCTCTGCCACTTAGTCACTAACCTAAAGTTAACTCACTACCTCTATGCAGATGACATCCAGATTCTCATCCCTATCACTGAGTCGCTTCAAAAAACCTGATCCCATTGGAATAGCTGCCTTCAAGCAATCAACAGACTTCTCTCAAGCCTCAACCTCGTCCTCAATACCAACAAGACTGAGATCCTTCTAATAGCTCAGGCCAACAACAATCTTCTCAACTCCTCAAGTTCTTCCCAACTAGCCAAAACATCAATTAATCATTCATTACATGTAAGAGATCTGGGGGTCCTGCTCGACGACCAACTCAACCTTAAAAAATTCGTAAATACCACCACCAAAGATTGCTTCTTCAAATTGCAGGTGCTAAGAAAATTAAAACCACTCCTACACCTCCGTGACTTCTGCCTAGTGCTACAATCTATCATCTTGTCTCAAGTGGATTACTGCAATTCTCTCCTTCTTGGTCTACCCGCCAACACAATTAAACCTTTACAGATGGTCCAGAATGCCACCGCCAGGATTCTCACAAACGCCAACAAAAGAGAACACTACCTCTATCCTTCAGAACCTTCACTGGTTACCAATCAAATTCAGGATTCTCTTTAAAGCCCTCATGATGATCCACAAGGCCCTGCATAATATCTCCCCCCTCAATCTATCCTTCCAACTACGGCTGCACACCTCAGACAGACCCATCAGAAGAGCATACAAAGACACGCTGTATACCTCACCTGCAAAAACATCTTTAAGGAAGTACGCCCTTTCCACAGCTGGGCCTCCCCTTTGGAACTCGCTCCCACCGGACCTTCGCCAAGAACCCTGCTCTTTGGTTTTCAAAAAGAAATTGAAAACCTGGCTCTTCAGCCAGGCCTTTTTCGGATTGATAAGTCCTTGCATTGAGGCTCCCTCGGTTTATGCCCAGCTATAGACCTGATGTGCGATTCCAAGCACCCTTTTCCTTACTGGCACTCCACATATCCCTCAAATCTTTAACTACTCTGCGAGACAAAGACTATATTAATGCCTTAACCTAGCCGTGGATCTACACGCAGCTAGAAATCACTTAGTCCCTCTATGAATCCTTTTAAGTGAATCTTTCTTAATGCACGCTTTTGTGGATCTCTTCCTGCGGGTCAAATTAGTTCACCCGGCTATCCTAAAGATTATTTGGAAGTTTCATCAAGTATTGCCCTATGTTTTCCATTAATTTTATAGTAGACATCTAATGTTCCACATGTTTATTGCTTCTGCTTGTCCATTGCACCTTGGTCATTGTACCACATGTTTCATTGTATCTGCCATTTCGGCGACCGTTAAGTTTTATGTAAACCGGTGTGATATGTATCCTATACAGGAACATCGGTATATAAAAGTTAAAAATAAATTAAATAAGAAAGCTTCTCAATCAAAGCAATTTCCTTAGATTGATTCTTCCAGTCAGGGGTGGTTCTATCATGAGGCAGGGTGAGGTGGTTGCTTCAGGAGGCAAAGTTTTAAAGTGGCATAAAGTGCCCCTCAAAACTCTCCATCTGTGGCCGCCTTACCCTGCCTTCAGATGCAGCTCTGCCAATAAGCCCGTGGGATCTACAATCCCCACGGGAGGAAGTAAAAAACTGCAGCAATGCAGATTTGATGACATGCCCATGAGGTCCCCACCTCCTGTGGGCAAGAAAAGAACTGCGGCCTCCTGATTGTCACTTTTAATGACATCACTGAGTCCCCAACCCCCCCCCCCCCTCATGGGCAAGAAGAAAGGAACTGTGCCCGCTGGTGACCATTTTTAATGATATCACTCAAGGTCTCCATCCCCTCCATCAGCAGGAAGAAGGAACTAGGGAGGTGGCCGTGGTGCAATTTCAATTGACATGCCTGCAGGCAAGAAGAAAGGGACCATGATAGTGACAACACGCTGTTGGTAACATGCCCGCAGGTTTTCCACCTCTCATAGGCCGAAGTAGAGCTATATGGCATCAAAGATGTCTTCCTGCGGGATTCCCACCCTCCCTTGGGCAGTTGGAACATGGGGAAGAGGAGAGGTGAGGCACTGACAGCAAAGTGAAGAGAAGGTGAGAGAGAACTTCTCATGCTTCCCCTTTCCCTTCCCCTTCCTCTCATTTAGCTCAGCTCCCCTTCCCCTCTCTCCCATTTCTTCTCAGTGAGAGGGAAGGGGGGAGGGGAGTTGAGCTGAATGAGTGAAAGGGGAGGGGTAGGCAAGAAAGGAATGGAAGGTGAGTGAGAGGAAAGGAGGGGGATTGTCGGAGAGGGAAGGGGTGAGTAAGGGCAGAAGGGGAGAGAGAGGGGTAAAGAGGTAAATGAGAGGCGGAAGGGGTGAGAGAGGGAATGGTGGTTGCGGGTATGAAAGAGGGTAGGCAGGAGTGAGTGGGGGGAAGAGGGGAGGAACAAGAATGAATTGGAGGGATGTAAATAACAGAGAGTACAGGGCCAGTAGAATTAGGTGGCTGCCTAGAGTGCCACAGTTTTGGGGCACCTTGTAGACTAATCAGTTTATTCAGGAATGACCTTTTGAGGTCAGAGTCCACTTTGTCAGATGAAGTTTTGGAGGCAAGTGGGGGCAAGACTACAACGATTGCAGCTCCTTTTTTTTCCAACATAGGAAATTTTTGCATGGGTCCACATGGGTGGGAAGAAGTAGGCACAATCACTGCAGCCGGAAGCAGCAGAAGTAGCATTGGCCCATTTGGCCAGAAGAAATCAGGAGCAGCCTTTGCTCACTTCCCAAGAGGAAAAAGTAGTCCCATCGACTGCATGGGCTGTAGGTGAAGGCTGCTGCAGTTTGTGCTTTTGAGAAAGGGGAGAAGAATGTGTGTTAATGAAAGAGAGGACAAAGTTTGTGTGCAGGTCCCCTCCTCCCACTCCAGTGTAAGGCAACAGTAAAACAAGCAGCAAGTAAAAGCTGAGAGTCCAGAGGCTTAAACTTAACCAGAAGGGCAATACCAACCTAAGAGACTAGGAGTCCCAGGAGAGGTGTAATGTCAAGTGGAAGCTTAATAATCCTTGAAAGCTCCTCTTCTAACTCCTCCCAGAATCCAGAGACAAACTGACAAGGCCACCATATATGAAAAATGATCCCACCATGCCACATCTCCAACAGCAAAGGTTAGAGAAACCCCATAAAATTTTGCAAGTACATCAGGTCTTTTGTAGATTGTGTACTAACTGAACCATTAATTCCACCATGTTAAGACTCACCCAAAGATGGGATTTGTGCAATGTTCTCTCAACCTAGCTTGATGTTACCCATTTGATTTGATGTCCTCACTCTGAAGGACATCAAATCATCACAAGAGTGCACTGTTCTGTTCGTACGTCTCACTCTGAATGTCAAAGTGGCCCCTAACCCCTACATTAATACCTAACTCACCTCGAGTAACTAGGTGGGCCTCATATAGAGGTATAAATACCTACCTAGTATGAGGGCATTATGGTTAGGTTATCTCTCTCTCTCTCTCAGTTGTTATAGGTAGGAATTACAGCAGTTGTGGCACTTACCACAAAGTATGAAAAGTTATCACACTTTGCGGTAATACCTATGCAAAGCACTATGATAGCGCACTTTGCAATAGATAAGCTTTTACCATAAAACACACTCCTCTTCCTATCGCTTGCAATAGTTTGATGAATCTAGGCCTAAATTTCCTATATGAAGCCATGTCGCAAGCACACGTTGATGATCCTTTCCCCATTTATTATTATCACTCTCTCCTCATGGGGGTATGGGTAGTGGCCCTGTAAAAGAGAGTAGTAACAAACTCAGAAGAAAAGATTACATTTCTGCTCTTTTCTGCTTACGAGACCTATAACAAAACAACGTTGACTCTAGGCCACAGGCAAGCCATAAGTTAAAGAAAATCCATTGCCAGTATTTGTGAGTTGAATCATAATTATAAACAGATTTGCATAAATATTTCGCAAAATAAAGTGACTGGATTTGTGCTGAATACTATAGTTATTTACTGAGATATAAACGTATTGCTGTGGAGAAACTCCAATTCTTAAAATCTCAATGCACCATTTATAGTCTTGTGCAGGTGAAGAGCAGCAGCTCCCTACTCGATTGCTCGTCTCTTAGTTTTATTAATTTGATCTGACTGAGCTGTTTTTAGTCTGCTAGTTGAAGAAAGCACAGAGAGTCACCCTCAGATGGCAGGATTGGGGTTTTAATTTGGGGAAAAGAAGATCTTTGCCATCTGCAGCCAATGTATTTTCCCTGGATTATTCTGCTGTCTGCCACATTATCTTGCAGGGAGTTGTTGAAAGAGCACACGGCTAGCAGCTGATGCTTATCCTAACTGACATATGGCATAGGCAATATACATAGGTTTATACTGAATAAGGTTGCATGCACTGAGGATATAAATGTATAAACTTATAAGTTTAGAAGCAATGATTTTTTTTAAATGGTGTTGAGTCTTGTGCAAAAATTGCAACCATAATAGGTTAATGGAACCCTAGTTCACCCTTGTTTTATTGTAACTTTTTGCCTTTTCCTCTACGTTAATGTTAATGTTATAACCCCCTGTTCCTTGTAAACCGATATGATATAATCTGTATCATGAATGTCGGTTTAAAAAAGTACTAAATAAATAATAATAAATAATAATATTTAATGAACAATTGCAAGACTGTCTTCAAGGCTGAATGCAAATCTGATCTTTTGCAAGGTGTTTGGGGAATTTTTAAGAGATGTGGATCTGTGTCTCTAAAATCCAAACTTCTTAAACTGAGATTAAAAGTTAGGTTGCATCTAGGAGGAGGCAATATAGATGCAGGTAGTTTGATTTGTTTTATTTTGGAATCTGTAAGAAAACAGAAATATGATAAGGCTGGAGCCTTAGGAAAATAATTTTACTGTAGTCATTTGGGAAATAGGAAAATAATTTTACTGTAGTCATTTTGGGGGTAATTTTACTGTAGTCAGTTTGGGGGTTTAAGAAATTACAGTAAAAATTGAAAAATTACATTTGTCTGCATGTGTCCCACTGAAACCCTACATGACACTTAAATGGCTCTTTTATACTTCTCCAGCTGGCAATAGCACTTTCTAAAAAAAAAGTGCTGCTAAACATGGACAAAAACAGTTGTTCATTTTTTAATGCCAGGTTTTAAACGGCATTAAAATATTAGTGCCATCAAAATTGTGAGAAACAAGTCTTTTTTGATTCACATACCAATTGACAAGATCTGCCTCAGAGTCATTACGCTGGAGCAAAATGTACAAAAAAAGAAAACAAAAAAGTCCATCACTCAGTTTTGCTAGCCCGGTTTCTCGGTTATGCTTGTTTACTCAAAATCTTAAATTTCTCATATTGGCTAAATATGCAGAAGCAAAAAAAAAAAAATGGCGTTAAGTATTGCTGCAGGACTTGTATCCAAGGGGTAACAGTGGCCCTAAGTCTGCCTTCTTGGGCTGGAAACAGCAGTGCTTAACCATAGTCTTCCTAGACGTGAGTCTGAGGGGTACAGACCACAGGAATCTGCACACACATTGCATGGTCTTGTTCTCCATTACTTTTTTTCACACTCAGAAAAATGATTTCCCATCACTGGCTATCGGCAGCACAATGCCATGTAACACCGTCTTGAAATCATCTTAATACTCTCACTTTTTTTGTCTGTATATTTAAACTGCAGCTTTCACAGCAACAGCAGAACACCAGAGTTACAATCTCACCCTATGCTTCAGCTTTGTTAGGTGAGGGGTTGTTTTTCTTTTTTTCTTTCTGCAAACAGGAAAGTAAGGATGTGGTTGTTATTTCTTTTTAACAGGCTGTGCTTGCTACTTGTAAGGTGTCTTGGGCGAAGGACTTTGCCATTTTCAACTGCACTGCAGATAGCAGATTCAGAGAAGACACTGCCTGGGACACACAGAGGAGCAGCTATGATTCTTTCTACCTGTAAGTTGCCTTTTAACTGTTTGATTGCAGCAGTTCTTAAATCAGTCATATGAAAGTGGATTTGTATAACCAGGGTAAATACCCACTTCTCTCTGTTATTGTTAAAGTGATTTTTTTTTTACTTTTTCAATTTGTATTGATGTATGTAGTGCTGTACATGTGGGTTCAAGTTAGTACATAAGATTTTCCATACTGGGTCAGACCAAAGGTCTGGGGTCGATCCCTACTATCCAACTACTTTCATAGTGTTTTCAGGTAAACCACAGATTGTGTTCCAGTACCAATGCTCAAGAAATTAGTAGAACATATACAATGTGCTGTTCTTACAATAAACTCCTATATTGGCAAGAATTCAGGTGATCGACAGCATCAAATCTAGAAATAAGAGATATCCTCAGGGCTGGCAATATATCAAGTGTTCAGCTTGAAAAGATTTTTCATTTCTAACAAATTACATATTCCACATAATTTTTCTTTACAGGCATTGATTTATAAATATAAATTGATTTAGCCTTCAGTTTAAACTGTGTAACTTTAATGATTTCTTTTCCGTCAGAGTAGAAATTAAAAATTATTTCAATACTGTAGTATATTAATTACTTTTCTGATGCTTGTTTAAGTTTATATTTTCATCGTAGTTCTGAATTAAGCAGGGTGCTTTGAATGGGATGTGATCCTATGACCTGAGAGCCTCTGGCAGCATGATGCTGGAACTTCGGGTGAAATGCTTCATGCAGGCGCTGTTTCCCCATCTTCACCATAGTGTAACTCTTGGTCTCTACTGAAACTGCTAGTACCAGGAAAAGAGCATAAGAGATATTTGTGCCAGGAAAGAAGGCGGCTTAGGCTGCAGGCAAAGAAAGAGAGGAGAGTCTGTACAGCCTACACACAATGGAAAGAGGAAAAAAAATACAGAGACAGAGAGATATGAAGGACACAGACTTGAAAAGATTTAGGAAAGCAGATGCAAAGGGGATAAAGGGTCATGGGTAACAGAAAGGCCTGGGAGCCAGAGTGTCAGGGAATCATGAGACAGAGGGACACAGACAGATGAAACTGGAAATAAAGAGCTGGGAAGACTCCTGAAGCTTGTGGGAGTTTCCTGCATCAGAAACCAGTCTTCCACAGCAGAAAACCCACAATCCAGTGGGAGGGTGGCGATATATATATGTATGACCTGGGCACAAGAGTAAGCTACCTGAACCACGAGCATGGATGTGAATATGTGGCCTTGTTTGGCCACAGGAGGAGGATCCCTTGTATGTACAACCAGTGATGATTATCCTGCCAGTCACTGTGGGTGAAGCAAAGGATGGTAAGGTAAGAGACTCGTTAACTTTTTGAACTTGCACCATGCTTTCTGCTCCCAGAATTTCTGACTTCAATTTCACAAAAAGAAAAAAGGTTATCCAATATGTCAATTATTATATTTCTTGCCATTTATCTAAGAAAACAAACCGGTAGCCGATCCAAGATGGCTGTCAGCAAAGGAAACACGTAGATGGATCGGTGTAAAACAAGGTTTTATTGAAGCTTGCCCGACTCTGGCCGAGTTTCGCTCAAAATGCTACCTCAGGGGCTTATAAGCCAATCGATTTGGCTTAAAACATCAAAGTTAACATGTAACGAAGACAACGATGATATTGCGATTATCCATGCTGAGCGTTCATTAGGACCTCATTTGAACATTATTTCCAAGAAATCTGCTGTGTTATCATCGTTGTCTTCGTTACATGTTAACTTTGATGTTTTAAGCCAAATCGATTGGCTTGTAAGCCCCTGAGGCAGCTCTTTGAGCGAAACTCGGCCAGAGTCGGGCAAGCTTCAATAAAACCTTGTTTTACACCGATCCATCTACGTGTTTCCTTTGCCATTTATCTATACAGACCACACAGCAGTACCTTTTATCAACATGTTAGCATGGATGCACACCCTGCTGCTTTTCACCAGCCTTTCTGAGCTCTGGCAGGCTCCTGCACACAGTGCCAGAAAAAAAAAAAGCTACAGAAGACAAATTACAGTGTGGCTCTCAGAAGTAGAAACCTGCTTCATCTAGTCTGTTTTCACTTGAGAAACGTCAAACTAAAAAGTAAAAGTAGAAATAGGTTCCCAGTAAGGCTAGGAATCAATGTGAAGCTAAAATCTTGGACTTTGGCTGGGAGGGCTCTTACTTTACATAAACTACATACTGTCGCTTTACACAGAAACACAGAAATGTGATGGCAGAAAAAGATTGTATGGCCTGTCTAGTCTGCCCATCCACATCAACTATTTCAGCTTACAATTCCTATTAGTCCCACAGAGATCCCCTGTGTTTATCCCATTCTTTCTTGAATTCAGATACAATCCTTGCCACCACCACTTCCACTGGGAGGCTGTTCCATGCTTCCAGCACCCTCTCTGTAAAGAAATATTTTCTTATATTACTCCTACCCTCTTTCACCCTCAAACCCTGGCCCCTCGTTCTAGATCCTCCTTTCCATCAAAAGATAATCACATCCTCTCCATGGAAACGTTAGAAGTATCTATCTCCCCTATCCCACCTATCATATCTCCCCTATCCCACCTTTCCTCTAGGGCAGGGGTCGGGAACCCATGGCTCGCGAGCCAGATATGGCTCTTTTGAGGGCTGCATCTGGCTCGCAGACAAGTGTCGCCATACTTCGCGGTTCCCCGCTGACCCAGCTGCTCCCCGGTCCTCCGCCGCCTGGGCTTAAAATGCTGTCAGCCCGGGCGGAACGCGGCAGGACAGCTGGAGTCAGCGGCACCGGCGTGCTCTCTTCTCCCCCCCCCCGCGGCCCGGAAGAGGAAGTGGAGAGCATCGGGTGCCTGCGCGGGAAGAAGAGACCACACTAGCGTGGTCTCTTCTTCCGGGCCGCGGGAAGAAGAGAGCACGCCGGTGCTCTCTTCTTCCCGTGGCCCGGAAGAGGAAGTGGAGAGCATCGGGTGCCTGCGCGGGAAGACCCGCGCAGGCACGCTAGTGTCCGACGGGAAGAAGACTGCAGCGCGGCTCGGAGGAAAATGAAAATCTTCAACCGCGGCCGATGGGACTCCGCCTTCGCCTCCGCGAGGGCTGAAAATGAAGGAGGTTAGCGTTGGGAGGTGGCTGCTGCTGCCGCGAGTTCCCGGGGGGGGGAAGGGGGAGAGAGAGAGTGAATGAATGAGCGAGCAAGCATGTGTGTTTGAGATCCTGTGTGTGTGAGTGAGAGATTGCATGTATGTGAATGATTGAGAGCCTGTATATGTGAAAGAGAGTATGTCTGTGATTGAGATCCTGCCTGTGAGAGAGAGAGCATGAATGTAAGTTTACCATTGGGAACCTGTATGTGTAAGTTTGTAATTGAAAACCTGTTTGTTTGAAAGAGTATGTGTGTATGATTGAGATCCTTTGTGTGTGAGAGAGATCATGTGTATGTATGATTAAGAGCCTGTGTGTATAAGTAAGAGAGAGATCATGTGTGTCTGTGTCTGATTGACAGCTGGTTTAGGTGATGGAGCATGTGAGTATGTGATTGAGAGCCTGTGTTTAAATGAGAGAGAGAGACCATGTGTGTATGTGTGTGATTGAGAGCTGATTTAGGTGAGGGAGCATGTGAGTATGTGATTGAGAGCCTGTGTGTAAATGAGAGAAAGAGAGGACATGTTTGTAAGCATGTGAATGAGAGTCTGTGTGTGAGAGAAAAAGACAGCATGTATTTATGTGATTGAAAGCCTGTGTGTGTGTAAGCGTGAAAAGATAGACAGCATGTGTGTAAATGTGTAATTAAGAGCCTATATAAGTGAGAGAGAAAAACATTTGTATATGTGAGTGACTGAGAGCATGTGTGTATAGGTGTGTCATTGAGAGCCAGTGTGAGAGAGAGCGCTGGTATGTGACTGAGAGAGGAGAAAGTTCCAAGCAAACCACCCCACCTCCTGCTAATTCAGAACAATCTCAGGACACCTGGATATCAAACGTTCCCAGGTATGCAGAGCAAAAAAGTTTTTGTATCCTTATTATTTTTCATTACTGGATCTTTGTGTCTGCTATTTTGAAATATTTTGTTGGTATCTGGAAATGTTTTATATGAGTTTTTAATTATTGGATATTCCACTCATCAGCTGTTTCGAAATATGTTCTTTTTGTTAGTACAGTTTTACTGCTGATGATTTTATATTTCTTGATTTGTTTTATAAGGATGTGTGATGTTTCTTTTTTCCTTTGTTACACTGCATACAGAGACTCTGGCTTGTTGCAGTTTCCAATTCAGTTTTTGTCTGCATGCTTCTTGTTATGCGTTTTGGTCTCTTTATTCTATGTTAGGTGAGGGACAGCACGTGATTCAGGTGAGGTTTTCTGCTGGCGTGTAGTTTCTGTGTAGGACTCTATAGCAGCCTGACTTGGTCCGTTTTCCTAATAGGAGATGTATTGGTGTCTTAAGGCCTGGTGTAATATTTTCAGAGACTTATTGTACTTTAAAAGTGTGATCTTACATAAAATGCACACATTTACTTGTATTTAGTTTTAAACATATTGTATGGCTCTCATGGAATTACATTTTAAAATATGTGGCGTTTATGGCTCTCTCAGCCAAAAAGGTTCCTGACCCCTGCTCTAGGGTGTACATTTTTAGATCTCTAAGTCTGTCCCTATATGCTTTTGAATGAAGACCACTAACCATTTTAGTAGCTCCAACTGGTTTATATCCTTTTGAAGGTACAGTCTCCAGAATTATCTACAGTATTCCAAATGAGGTCTTCCCAGGGACTACTTATACAGGGGCAATATCGCTTCCCTTTTTCTGCTGTCCATTCCTCTCCCTATGCATCTTTGTGGCTTTTGCAGTCACTTTATCCGCCTGTTTGACCAGTTTAAGATCATCAGATATGTTCATCCCAGGTCACAATTTTCTTTCATGCTTAGAAGAATTTCACTCCTATATTGTACCTCACCCTTGGGATTTTGCAACCTAAATGCATAACTCTGCATTTTTTAGCATTGAATATTAGCTTTCAGACCCTGGACTATTTCTTGAGCTTTGCTAGATTCCTCTTCATATTTTCCACATCTTCCTAGCTGTCTACCCTGTAGTAGATTTTGGTATGATCTGCAAAAAGACAAAGCTTTCCCAATAATCCTTTGCAATATCGTTCACAAAAATGTTGAAAATAATCCGGTCCAAGGACCAATCTCTGATGCACATTGCTTTTAATGTCCTTCTTTTCAGATTGAACTCCATTTACCACTACCTTTTATCGCCTCCCACTCAACCGGTTTCTAACCCAGGCAGTCACTCTAGGGCCTATACCAAGAGTGTTAAATTTATTTATAAATAGCCTATGAGGAACCATGTGAAAGGACTTACTGAAATCCAAGTAACACTGCATCTAGCACTCTCTCCTGATCCAACTCTCTGGTCACACAATCAAAGAAATTGATCAGATTTGTTTGATAAGTCCTACTTCTGTAAAACCATGCTGCCTTGGATCTTGCAATCCATTAGATTCCAAAAATTGCACTATCCTCTGTTTTAGCAGCAATTCCATTAATCTGCTAACCACAGAGGTTAGACTAATCAACCTATAGTTCCCAGCCTCCTCCTTTCCACTTTTGTGAATAGGAACCACATCCACCTGTCTCCAGAACTACTCCCGACTCTACAAATGCATTGAAAAGGTCAGCCAACAGAGCTGAAAAAACTACAGTTTCCTCAATATCTTTGGATGTTTCCCATCCAGCCCCTTCACTTTACCTACTTTAAGTTTAGTTAGCTCCTCACAAACACACTTTTTAAAAAAAATCAATTGAGGTTTACTTTGCTTCCAATCTTATTTCTGTTTGTTTTATGTGGTCCTGCTCCTGGTCCTTGTTGCGAGCACAGCCTTCTGGAGCCGATGGTGCAGGCTCGGCGCGTGTCACTAGCTCATAGGAGAGCAAGAGCCCTTGAAGGCTCGAGACAGGACATGAGCCACGCCCTGTGGTGAGGTGTGTGTGCAGGAATGGGCAGAAAAGGAACAGAGCTGGACAGAGTGGGAACACAGGGCTATAACGTAAGTCTCGGGTGAGGACTAGGAGCTTGGAACATGGGAAAGTCCAAGGAGAGCTTGGAGCACAAAGAGTCAAGGAAGAACTTGGAACTTGGGGACTCTGGAGATGCTGGCATGGAGCTTGAGATTCTTGGAGACTCTGGTGTGGAGCTTGAGACTCTTGGAGACTCCAGCATGGAGCTTGAGATTCTTGGAGACTCCAGCGTGGAGCTTGGATGGAGACTTGGAGACTTGGACAGTGACTTGGACACAGAGGGGGGCGAGCAAGACCCTCAGGTTCTCTACACAGCTTGAGGGGCTGGTCGTGGGTCATGCTGTCCCCTATGCACCCTACACAGCCGGATGGCTGGTTGCGGACCACGAGGGGAGCAGCAAAGGCTTGGGAAGTCTCATAGCACAGGAGTGAAGTAACCCCTCAGATCCTCCGGAGTTAGGACTAGAGGAAGACGAAGATAAAACTTGGAACTTGGAAACTTGGATTAAAAACAAGGAACCTCCGGAAGCACAGGTTATACAGGACCTGGAGCATTAGGACTAGAAACATAGGACTGGGAATATCTCAAGATGATCACAGGACTTGGAACATCACGGACATCAGGACTTGGATCAGATATCAGGACTCGGGCTCTCGGACATCAGGACTTGGATCAGACATCAGGACTTGGACTCACGGACATCAGGACTGAAGAGAACTCTTTATGAGCATCTAGGTAGATGGTAAGATGCTGGAGGAATGGAGCAAGGACCTTAAAAAAGGCAGATACAGGAAGTAGGTGGAGACGGAACGTTGATGGGGCTGCGACTGATTCCTGCTGCTGGCCCTTTAAAAGGAGGAAGGAGGCACAGTCGCACGCCTAAGGGAAGGCCGGAGGCAGACTGCAGGACCTTGGACAGCAGCCCTGTATGCAGGAAGAGGCAGGCCAAGAAGGCAGCGTTCCAGCCACGTAGGAGGGCAGAAGCAGGAAGCGGCAGGAGGCAGTGTAGGCTGCAAGGCTGGCCTCGGTGGAGCAGTTCCATGCCGCCAGGGATGGAGCTTCGGCAGCTGCCTCCAGGCAGCGCCAGGGGACCCTGGAGACGGAGGTCCTGGCCTGCAGGCCGTGAGCAGCGGCATCCGGGAGCATCTCCTGTCACAAGGAGGACAGTGGCGTCGGGGAGCAGGACAGGCCCGGCGGAGGTAAGGCCCTGTCTGCGGAGCCAAGGGCAGGGGCGCAACAGTCCTTCTGCAGTAAATACCGAATATAAATATTTGTTAAGCAATTTCACTTTGTCCTGAACAGTCTGTATATATTCCTCCCCTACACATCTGTCTCGTAATGCCACTTTTATACTTCTTTCTAATACTAACATGTCTAAAAAAAAAAAAAAGTCTTAGTCCCTAGTTTTACAGTATTTGTGATTTTTTTCTCTCATTTTCATCTTTGCATTTCTAACTTCTTTTAGCTTTTCTAGATATTGTTGTTTGTCTTTCACTTTCTGTGATGTCTTGTTTATTAATGCTAATCTTTTCTCCCTTACCTTTTCAGCTGCTGCTTGAGAGCCTCTTTTTCCTCTTTTCTTTATTTACTCTCCTAACAAAAAAGTTAACCTCCCTTATAATATCTCCTTTTAGTTTTGTCCACTGCTCTTCTACTTCACCTAGATTTCCCTATCCAGCTAAGGACTCCTTAAAGTACTACCCCATTTTAACAAAGTTTTCCTGAAGTCTCTGACCCTCACCTTTGAATAAACCTTCATCCCCTGTGTTCTAATACTGAACCATACCATCCAATGATCACTGGATCCCAGAAGATTGTCTACTACAACATCAGAAACACTATCCCCATTGGTAAGCATCACCCTCTCCTGTGTGGGTTCCATTAGAAGTTGACAGATCAAGTGTCCTTGCCGAGAATCCAGGATCTCCCTGCTCTTAGAAGACTCCACATCTGGGATGTCCCAATCATCATCCGGCAGATTGAAATCCCCTAGCCATAGCACCTCCCCTTTCACAGTGATTTTGTGAATCTTCTTTATTAAATCTCCATTTCTTCTGTCTGAAATGGAGGTCTGCATATTACACCAATATAAATAGATGTTCCATTCTCTTTCCAGATTAATCCACCTTACCTCCTTCTTGTCTCGAAAGCCTTGTGATTGTTACTTTAATATTATTTTTTATATATAGTGACATGACTCCTCCCTCTCTTCATACCTGTTCCCCCCTGAATAGATTGTAGCCTGGTATAACTATATCCCAGACATGGTTTTCTATCTACCACGTTTCCAAGACAGCTACTACATCCAATTCAGCTTCTTCCATGATTGCCTCTAGATCTGGGACTTTATTTCCCATGCCTTGAGCATTAGTGTGCATAGCTTTCCAGATGTTGCCTTTTCCCCATGTTTGTAAATTATTTAATATTTTCCTTAACTTAGGGTTTTGCTCACTTATCCCCAGTAATCCTGGTTTAAAGTCCTCCTCAGTAGATTTGCTAGTCTATGCTGGAACACACTGCACCCCTTCTTTCACAGGTGGATCCCGTCTTTGCTAAGCAGTCCTTGAAACATCATCCCATGATTCAGGAAACCAAAATGCTCTTCTTTACATCATCTATGCAGTCATTTATTCATCTCCAGAATACAAGTTTCCCTGCCTGGGCCTTTATCTTTGACTGGGAGAATGGAAGAATATACCACCTGTGCACCATTTGCTCTGCACATATTTCATTCATACAAGTGTTGAGTTCTTCGAGAATCTTGGCATGATGTAGAAGAAGACTCCTTCCAAGCTGAACTCAGTACTGCTCCACGATTAGCAGATGGTGCCCTCATCATCCTTTTCCCTTACTAGCTCTCGAACAAATCTCCCAATGCCCAAAATCCACTGGCTACAAGGAGAGGAAGCTCACATTTGAGTATGCTACTAAACCTCAATGCTTTGTAAGACATCGTCAGTGCATATGAGGGAATGAAGTAGAGGAAACCGAATAGATTGGAAAAGAATGTATTGTACTGCCACCTTCTATATTGCAAAATCTCACTCTTAACCCATTATAGTAGCACTGGGTCAGCCAGAAAGCATTGCAGAGATGGAGGTTGGGTGCAGGATAGGGAAGTGCTCTTGTTTAAGATGACATGAAAAGAAAGATATTTGTAATATTGTTTGGTTTCATTTTCTATCTGAAATGGTATGAAAACTAACAAAATATTGTTTGATGTTTAGCAAATAGGCACATTTAAAAGCAATAGGAAAAGCAATTTGCAGGAAGAGCTCTGCAAGTAGAAGAACATTTGCCCGATAGAATTTAGACTCCCCGGCAAAGGGTAGGGGCCATGGTCATGTGTACTTTCTCCTGGACAGGAACAGAGCAGCGAAAAAGTGCACACATTTTAGAAATATAGCATGTGCTAAAATGATACAAAAGATGTACATGGGAAAATGAAACTATACAAATGACAAATCTGAACTGAAAATACATAATAACTTGAAAAAATATTTTTTTCCATGCCTACCCCTACTTGATGAAAAATGTATTCTACTATATTTACAAAATAACTCCAGAGCTTTAACAAAGCTTTTTAAGTAACACACACAAAAGAAACGCTCCACCCTGCATCTTATTAACTCTGCCTATGATCTGCCAGTCCAGAAGCTTCTTTGAAGCAGAGTAATGGAGACCCCAGCAGAGCTCTTCCTCAGACACGTACAGCCAGTAATGGGCAGGAGGGGGCTTTTGGGAGCCACTTTGTGCATGATTTTAGGGAAACAGACTATGAGGAAGTGGAGCAGGACTAGCAAGCGCCTGTTGATAATTAACTTAGAAGCACTTCACTACATAAAGGGAACTAGCAAGTAACAGTGGTGGCATTCAAACCTTTGCTTGCTGGTCTTTTCATTCCCCTTCTCTTATCCGTTTCCTCCTTTGTGCAGCATAGTGAGACTGTTCACCGTCCTTTTTAAAACACATCTTACAACCATGATAACATTGACCAATGTTCTGTGCAATTTCTGCCTTCCCAGAAAATGTCATTGTTTCCCCTGCTTGCTCCTGAAACAATTTCATTAAAGCTACAAGCCCCTCTCTGTAGATAATTAACCTGTAATTTATTACACAAATACAGTTACTTTCAAAACGGGAGAAAGCAGGGTCCTGCATCTTGCTCATATATAGTATATTACACATGGTAAAAAGTGTATACTCATACTAGCTCTACTGAATATTTGAATGCCACAAGTCTGGCACCCCCTCACCCTGGCGTTCAGCACTTTTAAATAAGAACTGACCTGCCCTAGACCACATTTGCTATGATTGCTCAAATAGCTGACAAATTTTTGACCTTGTGAAATGTGGCAACCCCAGGTAATGCTGCATTGCTACTGACAATGAATTGGCTTTTTCAGTGGATTTGGCAGTGTGGCCTAGGGGGCAGAGCATGTCAGAAGACCTAGGCTCATATTCCCTATTCACCACACACTGTATGACCCAGCACAAAACCAAACTGGCATTTTAAGCTCTTTGAGTAGGGGCATTTTAACCAGGTGAATTGTGTACACTGGTGGTGTCAAATATAATAATAATAATAATAATAATTAGGGGTGTGCATTGATTTATTTTTTGTGTCATTTTTGTTTTGGGTTTGATTTAGTTTTTAAAATGTTTCGGGGTGTTTATTTCAGGTTTCCCTAATTTCTAAAGGGACGTAGTGCATGCTAACTGAAAATGTTTAAAAACGTCAGTTAGGAAGCAGATTGTTAGCTAGACACATAGTTCTGCATTCCCATTGGCTGTCTCCTTAGTTTCTTGTTTGCGCTGCTAAGATTGCAAGGTGGTGTTTGTTGGGGCATGGCCAGTGCCTGGTAACAAGTATAAAAAAAATCTGATGTAATAATCACATAAAGTTCTAATCAGCAAAAGCATGTAATATAAAATGCATATTTTGAATTCACCAGTCCCTTTTTATTTTAGGAAAAGTGTCCCGGCATTTTGTGATTTGCATACTTTTTTAATTATTATTATTATTATTATTTATTGATTTTTATATACAGACGTTCATGTACACATGTCACATCTGTATTGAACCCTGCCCGCGGAGCTAACTCCCGCAAGCAGGCCCTGCTTACCTCCCCATGCTGCTCCCGACATGGCATGGACGTCGCCGTTGTCGGGCCTTCCGGTGCGGCTGGAGCCGCGGACTTTCCCGTTCTCGCGGCCCAGAGGCCGCCCCTGGTGCTCTGCTTCACCGTGGCAGCAGCCGCAGACTTTTCAGCGTCCTCCCAAGCGACACGGAGCGCCGCCAAGGTCATCTCATCTTCCGGGGCTGCAGGCCGCAAGCCCCAGGCTGGAGTAGCGGCTGGAGCCGCCCCTGGGGCCTCCTGCAGCGGCTGGAGCCTCTGCCATCATCGGACCTGCTTCTCAGGCCAGCCCTGCTTCTTTAAGTGATGACGCTGTGCAGGCAGCTGTCCACGGTCCTGCACAGTTCCTGCTTCCTTCCTCCTAGGCGCGCGGCCATGCCTCTTACAGAATTTAAAGGGCCAGACACAGGAAGTGTGCTGGCCCCACCTTTAGACTAATTTCCTGCTCCAGCCCTATAAAGGGCTGCTCCGTCACTTCAGTCTTCGCCTTGCATCGGAGTTACTTCACTCTGGAGGCTCCTGCCTGCCAGAGCTCCATCAGGTCTTCTTCGTGGAGATCCTCTTTGTTTCATCTTCATGTCATGTCAAGTCAAGTCTTCGTGCCTGAGGTCCTCGTCCAGGTGTCCTGGTGTTTCGTTTCCTGGTGTTTCATCTCCTGGTGTTCTGCCCTTCTTAGTGTTCGCTTCAGCGCTCCTGAGCCTTCTGGTCTTGTCAGGCCGTGCTCTCTCGGATGACGTCTTTCTTGAGCGTGGAGTTGCCTACAGGTGGAATTCATTCTTGTGCTCCTGAGCCGTCATGTCCTGCCAGCCTTTGTGGAGCTCCAGATGACATCTGGCTTTGTCGTCGGAGTCCCACCTCGACTGGATTCTTCCCTGCGCTCATCCTGTTCTCAGCGTGGTCTGTGACCAGCCTCCTCGGGCTGTGTAGGGCACACAGTGGGACAGGGTGGTCCGCGACCAGTCCTGCAGGTGGACTGTGTATGGCGCCCTGAGAAACAGTGCCAGTGTTCACCCTCCCAGCTCTCGTCTCGTCTGGACTTCGTCAATTTCCTCATCTCGTCCTGGATGCAGTTGCATCAGTCTTGGTGTCATGTCTTCGCCTCAACATCTTGTTCCTGATGGCATCGCATCGACCCTGGTCCGGGATGCCGTCGCATCGACCATTGGTCCGTGATGTTTTCACATCAGCCTTGGTGTCATGTCCTCAACTACCTTGGTGTCATGTCTTGTGCCAGCCCTCATCTCTGATGCCGTCCGCATCAGCCTTGGTGTCATGTCTTCATCTGCGATGCCGTATCATCGACCTTGGTGTTATGTCTTCATGTCAAGGCCCGTCTGACCTCATCCTCAGGCCAGGCTTGCTGCTCCATGCCTATCCAAATGGTAGGTCCGAAAGGGCTTGGAATGGTCAGAGGACCATTCACATTCCAACATCATCATGTTGTTGGCTTTGGGAGCTTGCAGGCCTGGCAGAGGGTAAGACCGTCAGCCATACTAGAACACGCCGTCAACCCTCGGTTCGGTCCTGGATCCGTCTGGGGTCAGGCTGAGGCCCAAGGGCACACGGAAACACCCCGCTATTTAACAGAATGCAAGGCCTTTCGAGGCCATTTACATAACAACATCGGTTTACAATTGGTAACAAATGTAGAGTTAAAACCATTTGTATTTCAAAAGTAAGAAAATCCTAAATACATAAAGTTCATGATAAAACAATTAAACAAAGTAAAATACAATTATTATATACAATATTAACCTATGAATTACTATATGCCACAAAATTAAAAAAATTGAAAAATTAATTAAAAGATTAAAAAATTCAAGATTCAGTCAGGAAAGGCCTGCTGAAACAGCCATGTTTTTACACCTTTCTTAAAAATCTTAATGCTTATTTCTAGCCTTAGGTATTGAGGTAAAGAGTTCCAAAGTTAAGGCCCGGCGATGGAAAGGGCTCTTTCTCTGACAGTATTCAGATGCGCAGTTTTCGGAGATGGAATTGGTAGGATCCCATTGCCTGTTGATCTTATTGTCCTTAGTGGAGTATGGAAGTGTAAGGCCACAGTAAGCCATTCTACTTTATCATTATGGAGAGTTTTGTGAATTAGAGAGAGAGCTTTATATCAGATCCGGAATGAGATTTAATTCTCAAAAATTAGAAAATACACACATTTATACATTAAATCATATTTCCAAAGCAAATTCTTTCTAATATCATTAGTTACCATCTATTGTGGCCATCATAATAGGCACTCCCGGTATAGAATCCAAAAAGTCAAGCCAAGGGGAACAGGAAAGACCAAGGAACAAGACAGGGCAAGATAATAGACAAGGCAAGCAATGACAAGGCACAAACAAGGAAACGATAGGGCATGAACAAGGCAAGGAGACAACACTGGAAGCAACACACACTGGGACACAAGGTACACCAGGAGACTTGTTGCTGAGGTGCCGACTGGTTGCAAAGAAGCTCCTTATATACTATGGAGGTTATGATGTCATCAGTTAGAGCCACATGAAGTCCCGGCTAGGGGACCTATAAAGGGGGTCCAGAGTTACAGGAAGTTCTATCCCGGGTCCTAGGAATAGCATGCTGCTGGAGTCAATTTGGATCAGAGATGAGGGGCGTAACACTACATCAGGGGTCTGAAGTGGGGGTCTACCTGGCCAGGAGAGCATCACAAGTTTGAGTAATGAGAAATGGAATACATCATGTATCTTTATGGAAGAAGGCAATCGGAGTCTGTAGGTTATGGGGCCCAGCTGCTGCACCACCGGTAATGGCCAAATAAAGCGTGGGGTGAATTTTAGAGAAGGAATCTTTAGCTGGAAATTCCAGGTACTCAGCCAAACCAAACTTCCTGGATGTACAGGAGGTGCAGGACAGCGAGTCTTATCTGCTTGCTCTTTAGAGCGCTGTACTGTTCAATTCAGAAGTTGTGGGTCTTCTGCTATAGCTCTTGAAGTTCTTTCCTTCTCAAGGTGGCAGCTGGACAGCTATCAGGAGTGGGGACAGGCCTGGGTTGGCATCCAAAGACAATGAAGAAGGGTGAGGAGCCTATAGAACTGCTTATATTGTTATTGTGAGCAAATTCAGCCCATGGAAGCAGGGAGGAACAATTATCCTGCTTATGGTTCACATAGGCTTGGAGAAAAGCCTTGAGGTCCTGATTTACTTGCTCTGTTTAGCCATTGCCTTGAGGGTGATAGGCGGAGGTGAAATCTAAAGTAATTCCGAACTTTCAACATAAACTTCTCCAGTATCTGGCAGTAAACTGGACCCCTTGATCCGAGAGGATGTGGTAGGGCAGACCATGCAGACAAAATATATGTTGAACAAAAAGCTTGGCCAATTTGGGTGCAGATGGAAGACCAGGAAGAGAATGAAATGTTCCACAATACAAGGTACTGAGTGAAGCACCAATGCTAGCAAACAAACAAACACTTCACTCACAATTTTATGACCAAAATTTTAAAAGTGAATCTACCCAGATATTAAAAATGGAGGAAATGACCTCAGAGCTTCATGTTTGTTCTAACAAGAACATGTAACATGTACGAGGTAAATGTAATCATCGGTCTCAAAAACCTCCAACCATCATGCTTTTAATCAATTTCAAAAAAATCTTTTTTCTTTTTTACTTTTTTCTTTTTGATTTCAATATTTCTTAAAACACGATGAAAATGAAACTTAAATTCAGTATTGCAAGGAAATCATCCATTTCTTATTATTGGAAAACGCTGAATTGTTCAACTTAGCTGTATTGATTCTTTGTGTTTAATCATTGTAAATTTGCCAAATTTAGGCATCTTCTCTGTTTCTCCTCCAGTGAGAGCTTGCAATGTCCAGCTGCATAGGCTCTTCCATTGGGGCTAAAACCCTCTGTGTCTTAGGAGAGCTAGGCAGACCTCGTAGGCAGGTAACCTTCATTGTGGTGTGACAGGCTAGGCCCCTCGCGTTTTCCTAGATCTCAGGTTTTGGGAGTAGGCTGATGGCCAAGCTGATTAAGCCATCCAGGGTAAGTGGGAGGTCACGTCCAGCAAGCTCATCTTTAAAGGACTTTGAAAGTCCCTGCCGAAATATGGCAATTAAGTTTTCCTCCTTCTATTGTAGCTCGGAAGCCAGGGTTCGGAATTGAACTGCATACTCCCCTACTGAGTAAGAGCACTGGCGAATCTGGAGAGGTCAGAGGTCACAAAGACATTGAGGTAGATCTTTAAAACATACGCGATCGTGTACTTTTGTTGGCGCACCAGGCGCAAACAAAAGTACGCTGGATTTTATAAGATATGCATGTAGCCGCACGTATCCTATAAAATCCGGGATCGGCGCGCGCAAGGCTGCCGATTTTGGGCAGCCTGCGCGTGCCGAGCCGCGCAGCCTGCCTCCGTTCCCTCCGAGGCCGCTCCGAAATCGGAGCGGCCTCGGAGGGAACTTTCTTTTCACCTGCCCTCCCCTTCCCCTCCCTTCCCCTGCCTAACCCACCCCCCCAGCCCTATCTAAACCCCCCCCCTACCTTTATTTCGTGATTTACGCCTGCCCAAAGCAGACATAAATCAACGCGCGCCAGCGGACTGCTGGCGCGCCATCATCCGACCCAGAGGCTGGTCCGGAGGCCTCGACCACGCCCCCGGGCCGGCACCACACCCCCGGGCCCGCCCCCCAAACGCCGCTTCACGCCCCCGAAACGGCGCGTCATTCTAGACGTGCCCCCGACACACCCCTTTTCGAAATCCCCGGGACTTACACGAGTCCCGGGGCTCTGCGCGCGCCGGCGGCCTATGCAACATAAAATCCGCTCCAGTGTGTCTAGGCTCATCAAAAATCTGGTAGAACTCCTGAAGAAACAAGCCCAAGTTGGAAAGGAGGAGGCCCAAGCCAGTGCCTCCTAGCTGAGATAGGATATAAGTCATTTTAGCCTTGTCTGTGAGAAAAAGGCCCGAATGGAGATCAAAATGCATGCGGCATAAATTTAAGAAGCCCCTGCACTCCAAGGGCTTCCCTTAGAATCAAGGTGGAGGTGGCAACTGCAGCAGTGCATGAGGAGCAGAAGCCAGTGAGAGAAGCATAAAACATCCAAGTGAGCGACCAATTGGTCCAAAATCCCTGTAACATGGTTTAAAATGTTTTGCTGCTGCTAGATCCTTTGGGACATGCCAAGAATGGCCTATAGTGTGGACATCTCTGCCGGGTCCATGGCCTCAGCAACCTGTAACCAGGAATGGTGGATCCTTGGTACTGTGGTGTGGTTGGCACAGCCTAATGAGCAAGCCCATTAGGCCCACACCAGCAGCTGGCAGAAGAGCCCTGTGGTGGGACCAACTGGAGCTTCAACTAATCCAGCTGCCTTCTCTGCAGGTTGAGCCCTTGGGTTCTGGCATCCGGCAGGTCCTAGGTGGGTCTTAGGTGGGTCACTAGAGTAATCCAGAGGTGACAGTCCAAGGTCAGGTGAGAGTCGGGGTAGGCAGCTGACAGCAGAGTCAAACACCAATACAGAGGTTGGGGCAGGCAGCATACAGCAAAGACTAAGAAACAGGCCAGTGGTCAGGGCAGGCAGCAAGCTGAGCGAAATCAGGTCCAAAGCAGAGCGTCAGGTCCAGGCAGCGATCACGGAAGGCAGGGTCCAAGCCAGGATCAGAATCCAGAAAGTCAAGCCAAGGTGAAAAGGACAGATCAAGGAACAAGACAAGGCAAGGTAATAGACAAAGCAGGCAAGGACAAGGCACAAATAAGACAAGGAGACAACGCAGGAAGCAACACACAGTGGGACACAAGGCACACCAGGAGACCTATTGTTGAGGTGCTGGCTGGTTGCAAAGGAGTTCCTTATAAACTATGGAGGATGTAATGTCATCAGTACGCAGCTTCCTGGCTGATGAATGCAATATTTTCTGATAAGATGCTGCATTCATCCTAACATGAAGTTTGACTAAATTCCCTGTGCTGCTGTAGCTCACACCCCCCCAAAACAGTAGAGATCCACCTCCATGCTTCATGGAAGGAATGATGTACTTCTCTTCATAGGCCTTGTTGTCTCCTCTCCAAACATAAAGGTGAATTTTAAAAGCCAGGCATGTGCCAAAACCAGGAGATATGCGAATATGTCAGGCTGGCACACACCGAGCAGATTTTAAATGGCGCCTGCGTATACGTGTATCTCCCACTATGTGGACAAATGAAAAGTTCAAAAAAAGAGGGTGGGGAATGGGCGTGGTCTGGGCGGAGCATAGGCATTCCTGGATTTTAACTTGAAATTTTTGCCTAAATACTTACACACACAGGCGCACGCCGGGGTCCTCTATTGCATAACTTTATCTCTGCTATGGATGGCTTGTAAGTAATAATACAAAAAAAAAAACTAAACAAATCAGTGGGGTTTTAAGTGTCGGGGCTAATAGGGATGAAGGGAGGCTATTAAATTAGGGGGTTTGGAAGTCCTATTCCTTACCTGGGCAAACAGGGAATGAACTGGGAAAAGTGGTAATGGCGTCAGTGCGTATGCGTTTTAACATCCCCTCATGCGGTAGAAGCAGTCTTTGTGCACATAGGCGCATGTCCACTTAAAATTGCGTGCACGTGTGTGTGGTCAGACTATTTTATAACGTGCGCATATATGCGCATTCAATTTTGGCTTGTTTTTCTGACAACTCTACCATGCAACACATTTTTGTTCAAGTATTTCCTTATTGTGCATGCTGAAACATCCACACCACTTTGTTTCAGAGAAGCCTGCATTTCAGTAAAAGTTGCTTGTGGGTTTTTCTTTGCATCCCAACAAATTTTCCTGCCAGTTGTGTCTGAAATTTTTCTTGGTCTACCTGACCGTGGCTTGATATTAACAGAACCCATAATTTTCCACTTCTTGATCAGAGTTTAAACTGTATTGATTGCATTTTCAAATCTTTGGATATCTTTTTTATCCTTTTCCTGATTTATAAAGTTGAAATACTTTTGCTCGCAGATCCTTTGACAGTTCTTTTGCTTTCCCTATGCTTCAATAACCACTAAAGTCAGTGCAGCCCTGGATGAAAGGCACAATGGTTTCTCAAGAACTAAGAAACTCATTGACTATTTATATACAGACCCTAATTACAATCAAACAAGCCACAGGTGTGGATACCTATCCTTCATTGCAATGTCAACCTTGGTGTGTCAACTTGACTGTATATTATCAGCCCAAACATTCAAGGGTATGCAAACTTTTGAACAGGACCATTTTATTATTTCCTTTATTGCTATGGTTTGTTAAATGATTGTGCTATTCTATGATGAATAATAGTTTAATTTGAAACACAGTATTAATAACAGACATGTGCTATGTCTGATCACTCATATTTTCTTAAAATGCTACAAATTCTGCCAGGGGGTATGTAAATTTATGAATATAGCGCATATGAAGATGGGATATAGTTGTATGTTAGTTTAGAAGTTTAGTTGAGGAGCTTCAGCTGAGAAGATGAATTAACACATGATTGATATGCTACAACTGTACAGCAGTTTTTAGTTTCATAGTAACTCTTTTATATTCAGATATACTTGTGTATTGTTAGCATTGTGAGATAGATGGGTAGGTGATTACTTGATGAATGAGTATTGTGTAAATGAGAAGTGAGATAGTTATATATGTGTAATTTGTAATGTTTGATAAAATACATAAATGAGTGTATTTTCTAATTTTTGAGAATGTATTAGGTATTATATTAAATTGAGGTAGATTTTTGAAAGATATATAAATACATGTGCAATATATATTATGTTAAATTGTACTGATGTATTTAATGGGTATATTATTCTAGAAATGTGCGCTATTTAAACATAGACTTAAGTTATATATGCAATGTATTTAAGAGTCATGCTAGGTATGGGTTCAGCAGATGGCTATTATAAATAAATGTGATTGGTATCTCGATGTATTTGATACCAATTGGTATCTCAATGTATTCTGAAACATTTATTTTAACATCAAGTACTCTTTAGCTCCTTTGGGATATAGCTAAATGGTGGCTTGGCATACTTTATTGGGGCCTCTGGTGCTATAGTTATTGCAATGGGATGCCAAGTTCTAAATTATTATTACCAGAACTGACATAATTTAATCTGCTGGCTGCCGACTGCAGCATTCCTGTTCAGCAACAGTATGAAACAGGGAAATCCTGGATTCCCTATAAGAGGTGCTCTTCAGGCAACTGAACTCACAAAAGATGAGGGTTGATACTGGACATGTTGCTTACAGTTGGAAAAATGTGCCAGTTGCCACAGTAGATGGTCATCTGAGGGCCAGTGATGGCCAAACAATGTGTAATCAGATAAGAACAAAGGCAGTGGGGGTCATTGAAAGATCAGGATCCCGAATTACAAGAGTATCAACTTTGTAAGGATGGGGACTACCTTAGAGGCAACTCCAGGTTGGGAACATCTTGGTGAAAGAGAAAAACAATGGGATAAACTAGAGCCATTATAAGAACAAAAAAAATCTTAATGCTAGGAAAGTAAATAAAAGTAAGAGGGAAAAAGATGAATGTGGTTTTCAAAAGATGTCACTGAAAAGATAAAGATAGAAATCAAAAAGTCCGAGGGTTTCAGAAAGAGGAAGATAGGGAAAAATATCTGGAAAGAAGTGATGGAAGCAGGGAAGGGTAGCAAGGGCACAAACAGAGGAATAAAGCAATGTGGCAAGACATTTGTTTAGAAGTTAGTGAAAGGATGATGTGCCAATACTGGATTGTCAGACTGAAAGGTAAATGAAGGGCAGTATGGAAGGCAACCAAAAAAAAAAAAAAAAGAAAAAAAAGAATAAAATATATGGTCAATACTATAACATGGTTAATTAATTCGCAAGACGACATGCAGCCAGCATGCACAGCAGAGAGGTAACAACTTTGAATTCTTACACGGGGGAAGAACAAGTCACATTATTGTATTTCAGTCACTAGTTACATCTGGAAAACTTAATCTGGATATTTTGCAAAGTCCACCTTTGCCTGAAAAAACTCAGGGCTTGTGTCACATTGATCACTGATGCAAGGCCAAAATGTATCCAAGCATTTATTCCACCTCGGAGATGTACAAGCAAGGCAGTTTGATGTCCCTTTTGAAAAGAACAAGGCAGAGCAGTTTTTGCTTCTACTATTACGCTCCAACAAGTGAGATGGCCAACAAGAACATAAGATTTGCCATACTGGGTCAGACAAAGGTCCATTAAGCCCAATATCCTGTTTCCACAGTGGCCAATCCAGGTCAGAAGTACCTGGCAGAATCCTAAAAGGTCGATAGATTCCATGCTGCTTATCCCAGGGAAAAGCAGTAGATTTCCCCAAGTCCACCTCAATAAAAGGTGCGGCGCCAGGCGGGTGTGTAGATGACAACGATAACCCGGTGCCATGCTTGGCGCTATCACCTCTAATGTACAAATTGAACCCTTTATTATTTCTAAATGCCTTCATAAGATGAATATCTCTAACCAATTATTTATTTTTATGTATCTCAATTATACAAAAACTGGATTCCCACCAAAAAATTTTTTTTAGGAGAGAAGGGGAAGGTTTCATATAATCTCATTATATCACTGCATCCAGCAGTGTATAGTAATTTTAATCACGAACCAACCTCCTCCCACCCGTGGTGGATTTTTCTGTATTTGTTTAGCATGTGCAAATTTATAGTGAACAATGTATAAAATCAAAACACTTTTTTGGCTATGTTTCACCAAACACCAAAAGGTTTTTCTATGTGATATTTTTTTCAACAATTCTCTTGAAAAGACGCTGAACTATTCCCAAAAATGCCGACACACATGTTTTTTCATAAACTGGCGAATGCTGTTATAAGGGACAACTTCCCTTCAACTTATCTGTGTGTATATTCGTCTGCCATGTCCGTGTCCCAACAGGGCCTTGTTTCGAATCCTCGATTCTTCGTCAGTGGACAACATATTATAGTCCGTTAGTGGTGATGTTCGGCGTTTCCTCAAATTAAATCTGCCATCTGCATGGTTGCCATTTTAATTTAAATGTCCAGGTGGGTGTAGATCTTATATCTATTCCATCTACCCTCAAATTTGAACAATCCTGAATAATGTCAAATGATGTGATCATGCAATGTCTGTGGATTACACAAAAGATTCATCACTATGCCTCTTTTATTTAGCATGAATCAACACCATTAAAATGTGATTACTATTAATTAAACTTCTTTAAAGTGTGCATATCCAATTTATTCATGGCACCATTCTTACACACATGTTTACACACATAGTAGCCAACGTTTATCTGAATGGCATTGCTAGATAAGAGTGTTCCATTCTGATTCCTCATTTAATCCCTGCGGGGATTGCGTGCCCAACGTGAAAATCCAATAGACTTCCCTAAGGTCCAACTAATGTCTACGATCTCCTCCCCGTGAGGTTGTTAATACTTGATCGATGATTGTCCACTTTATTTGTGTAAAGGAATGTTGATGTTGAACACAGTGAGTTATCGGAGCTGTTAACGTCTGGGTATGCATACGGGATTTATGCTCGTTTAATCTTGTTCTCATATTACGAGTTGTTCTCCCGACGTACACTTTAGGGCAGTCGCAAAGTAAAGCGTATATCATGTGGTTTGAATTACAAGTGGTATGTGATTTGCATGTCACCCTATATCCAGATACCGGATCTTCCCATGTATGAGCCTCAATACAGTTATTGCAATAACTACACTGACCACATTTGAAATGTCCATTATTGCCCTGATCCACTTGCACACGTGCTTGTGCATGCACTAAATGATCCCTGATATTGCTGCCCCCTAGATATTACTATCAATGGCGGTTCTTGAAAAATACTATGAATTCCCAATATATGCCAATGTCTTCTGATTGCTGTAGAAATAGCCAAAAATGCTGTCATTTGCTTTAACACACAAAGCAGATTGGGTTCCTGTTTCTTGGGTTTATATGTCAAAAGGGCTTGCCTATCCGAATATTTAGCCCGTTTGTAAGCACGTTTGATGATTTTCTGCGGGTACCCATGTTGTAAAAATCTTTGAGTTTTTCCGCCTGGATTTCATATTCAGATAACGTGGAACAGATCCTTCGAATCCGAAAAATTTGACTTGTGGGTAACCCACACTTAAATGAATAAGCATTATGACTATGGAACCTAAGTAAATTATTCTGGTCTGTCGGTTTCCTGAATATTGTAGTGGTCAGAGTGTCCTCCTGATGTGTTAATGAAACGTCCAAAAATGTCATGGTATGATTGGACCATTGTGTCGTAAACTGTAAATTTTTATTTACAGTGTTTATCCAAGTGCAAAATGTCCTTAAACGATCCTCTGATCCTTTCCAAATGAAAAAGATGTCATCAATGTAACGACACCACATAATAATGTCTTGCCACCAGTCAGACGTGTAAATGTGTACTTTTTCAAATTGTGCCATATATAAGTTAGCAGTGATAGGTGCCAACAGGGACCCCATCGGTATACCATGGGTTTGCAAGTATAAAGTGGATTCAAACAGAAAATGATTTTTAATGAGAACCAGATCTGTCAATTGCATAATAAAGGACGTGGATATCCTTTGCATCCCATTCTGGCCGGTGATCGTGGCATGTATAACTTCCAATGCTTGATCCTGAGGGATATTGGTATATAGCGCTGACACATCCATCGATGTAAGCCAATATTGTTTCTTAGAACCAAATCCTACCTGTTGAATCTGTAGTAAAAAATGAATAGTGTCCTTTGTATAATATTGCATTTCCTGTACATAAGGCTGAAGTATGTGATCCAAGAATATACCCGGAGGTTCAAGGACAGAATCATTTAAAGATACTATAGGTCGTATCGGAGGTTTAAGGAGATTTTTGTGGATTTTTGTTGCAGCGTATATAACTGGAATTCTGGGATGAAAGGTTATAAGAAAATTCCGTTCCTTATCAATCCTGACGTGGATTCCACCAATGATGTTATATGTTTACACAAACCCTCTGTCGGATCATCAGTCAAAACACGATAATATTTATAATCACTCAAATGTTGGATCATCGCTGAATCATAATCTGTCTTATTCTGTAATACAATGGCACTGCCTTTATCGGTGGGTTTTATTATTAAATCAGTAGATTGCTCCAATGATTTTAATGCCATCCTCAATGACTGTGGTAAGTTATACCTCCATTTGGGGTTACTCTCTTCAAATAGGTGAAGATCGCGGAGAATCATTTGTTGGAACGTCTTTATAATGGGATCCATAGGGCCCAGTGGATTCCACTTTGAATGATTCTGGACTAAAAACATGTCGCTTGTAGGAGGCAATTGCAACTTTGAAAAGAATAATTTTAAATTCAATTTACGTATAAAACGTTGTAAAGATATTCTCGCTTCAAACGGAGAATGAATCATTGTGGGCACAAAAGATAATCCGTGGTCCAGAATATTAACTTGATCTGTAGTTAAACTAACAGATTTACCATGGCGGATTCTTTTTGCATTGTGTTCTGGTGTTGCAGGATGGGTAATTCACTTTTTACGGTTCATTTGTGCGTGTTCTGCCTCGATGATACGTGGAAGTGGTCTTTATATTTCGTTTGGGAAAAAAAGGTTCTACTTGCCCTTTTTGTACCGGGTCTGTGTTCTCCATATCATCAGATCCTTTAGAATTATCGTGTGATGAAACTTTAAAGTGTACTTTTTTCTGTTGTTGTGCTTTGCTACCCCACCAGTTATATACCCTATCGAGTTTGTAATCTGTTTGATCACGATTTAATTTATTAATTTTTGTTTCTTTGATGTTTTGTTTAAATTGTTCCAAAGCTTGAGTATGTTCCTGTAATTTCACCTCGAATTGAGCTAACTCAATGTCTTTTTTGACTAACTCCTTCTGTTCCTCAATGGACTTTGTTAGCTCTCTGTTATATTTATTAACCTGTCTAACAATCAATAGCATCAAATCGAGCGAACATTTATTAAGGATCGCCATCCATGTCAACATAAATTCTTTGTCATCTGTGAAGAGCATCGGCTCTTTTTGGATACGCAATCCCCTAGGAATTATTTGTTGCTTTATGTATTCTATAAGTGTCGTGCCATGACGCTCCACTCTAATGCGCTTTTTTCTTAAACGTATCAAGTTTATTTGTTTAAACTTATATTGTGTCATTTTTAACTTTATGTATGTATATTTGTAAACCGCCTAGACGGACATGCAAATGTCTTATTGTCGCGGTATATAAATTTTTTTAAATAAATAAATAAATAGATTCATCCCATGTGGTAGTAGTTGGGGCTGTGTCAGAATTGGAAAGTAATGATGGTAAAGCTTTAATATCAGCCACCTGGGCTTCCGTGAAACTAAAGATATGTTTCCATGCTTCCATAGTTTAATAATAATTAATAGTGCTGACTAACGTAAGAAACCACAACGACGATGCACTAATGTATTTTTGAGGAATATAAATACTATAGATAGGTGAACAAGATATCACCTCTAATGTACAAATTGTACCCTTTATTATTTCTAAATGCCTTCATAAGATGAATATCTCTAACCAATTATTTATTTTTATGTATCTCAATTATACAAAAACTGGATTCCCACCAAAAAAATTTTTTAGAAGAGGAAGGTTTCATATAATCTCATTATATCACTGCATCCAGCAGTATATAATAATTTTAATCACGAACCAACCTCCTCCTACCCATGGTGGATTTTTCTGTATTTGTTTAGCGTGTGCAAATTTATAGTGAACAATGTGTAAAATCAAAACACTTTTTTGGCTATGTTTCACCAAACACCAAAAGGTTTTTCTATGTGATTTTTTTTCAACAATTCTCTTGAAAAGACGCCAAACTATTCCCAAAAACGCTGACACACATGTTTTTTCGTAAACTGACGAATGCTGTTATAAGGGACAACTTCCCTTCAACTTATCTGTGTGTATATTCGTCTGCCATGTCCGTGTCCCAACAGGGCCTTGTTTCGAATCCTCGATTCTTCGTCAAGGGACAAGATATTATAGTCCGGGCCGCACCTTTCCTGGGGTCCTGCTCGGCTGAGAGGCCCGTTTCATTCCTTGCTTGTGCCAGTCTCAGCTTTCTGGTGACGTCGGAGAAGGAGGAGCCGGGTAGAGTATAAAATCTTCTCTACCCCGGCAGACGTTGCCGCACCTTTCCTGGGGTCCTGCTCGGCTGAGAGGCCCGTTTCATTCCTTGCTTGTGCCGGTCTCAGCTTCCTGGTGACGTCGGAGAAGGAGGAGCCGGGTAGAGTATAAAATCTTCTCTACCCCGGCAGACGTTGCCGCACCTTTCCTGGGGTCCTGCTCGGCTGAGAGGCCCGTTTCATTCCTTGCTTGTGCCGGTCTCAGCTTCCTGGTGAAGTCGGAGAAGGAGGAGCCGGGTAGAGTATAAAATCTTCTCTACCCCGGCGCGACGCCGCCAGCGCGACGGTTAAGCCGCGCGCGGTGAAGGTGCGTGCTCGGCTTTGTCCGGCTTCGTCCGGATCGGACGCATCGGACGGCAGTGGACTTGAATTGTGAAGGAAAGTTGCGGTCTTAGCAGACGACAATAAGATAAGTAATTTTGACTCTCATTATTAATTTGAGAACAGCGAAGGTGATTTGTTTGTGGAACTATATAATTATAACTTGTAAAGTGCCATGCCTCATTCCAAGAGGAAGGCAAAACTAAGAGATTCATCTATGACCTCCACTCCAGTAAAGTTATACCAGTCTACTATTCCGGGCTGTTTTCAAACTTCCACAGAAGGACCACCGGGTGGGGCCGCTAGCAGTATAGCCCAGGAGCAGGAGCTTTCTGCTTTGGCCAATGAAACATCGTTAACCCCCGATGCCCCGCAGAAACCGGCACCTCCCTTTAGAGATCTGGAGCAAGCTTCAATAATATCAGAAGCACTACCTGATCCCCATAGAGATGTTGGAAACGTAACAACAATCTCTGAGGACGGTGAAGATCTAAAGTCCGGGGAGATCAGGGAAGGTCCTGACCTAGGACGAGGAACGGAGTTTCTGTTACAACATGGAGAAATGATATCAGGAAATAAACCGCAAGAAATTAAAGAGATTATTCCTAAGAAGCTTACTTTAGAGGAATTGGGACTGATGATAATAAAAATGCAGAAATCTATAAATAATCTAACTTCGAATGTGCAGGAAGTGTTGAAGAAGAATGTATGTATGCAAGGAAACATAGAAAGTTTAGAGAAGAACATAACTGGGGTAGATGTGAAAATGGCTGAAATAAAAGAAACACAGGTGAACTTAATAAAATCAATTCAAGAACATGAAGGGAAATTAGAAATGATTGAAAATCAGAATAGGAAATTAAATTTAAGATTACTAAATTTTCCTTTAGTCCACTTGGTAACACCGGTAGACATATTTAACAGTTACCTAAAGAATATTTTAAAGTATTCTGAAAATTCATTTCCTAAACTATCAAAAGCTTATTATTTACAACAACAAAATAAGGGAAAAACTGATTTAAAATCTTCAGAAAGTTTTAACCTGACAGAATTTCTGGAAAAATCATTTGAATCAACTATTGAGACTAGAGCAACTCTTTTAGTACAGTTTGTATCTCATTCTGAAATAGATGAAGTGTTAAAACTTCATTTTAGACAGCAAAAACTAAACTTCTATGGAGCTCCAGTGAGAATTTTCCCAGATATTATACGTAAAACACAGATCAGGCGTAAAAACTTTATAGCACTCCGAAAAGAAGTACAAGATAGAGGGGCACAATTCTCTTTACGTTATCCATGTAAGTGTTATATAAAACATCAAGGAAATTCATATATCTTTAATTTCCCTGATCAACTGCGAGTATTTCTTGATACACACTCCTAAAGGTTGTATTTTAGGGGGGAAAGAAATAAGAAATGAAATGTGGGAGTATAATGAGAAGTTTTATGAAACAATTTTCTTTGTATTGCTCCATTAGTATAGACTTATTTTTTGTCAATGTTTGCTAATATTACTTTAAATATTATCCTTGTTTTTGATACTTGTAGAGGCACTTTTTTTGTAATTGAAGGTGATTTCTATATTTTCATGCTGTACCTCTGTATCAGAATTACTTTATGTAATAATTATGAGAATGCAATAAAAAATAAATTTAAAAAAAAAAAAAAAAAAAAGATATTATAGTCCGGTAGTTGGTGATGTTTGGCTTTTCCTCACATTAAATCCGCCATCTGCATGGTCGCCATTTTAATTTAAATGTCCAGGTGGGCGTAGATCTTATATCTATTCCATCTACCCTCAAATTTGAACAATCCTGAATAACATCAAATGACGTGATCATGCAATGTCTGTGGATTACACAAAAGATTCATCACTATGCCTCTTTTTATTTAGCACAAATCAACACCATTAAAATGTGATAACTATTTATTAAACTTCTTTAAAGTGTGCATATCCAATTTATTCATGGCACCATTCTGCGTAAAAATGACATGTTTACACACATGGTAGCCAACGTTTATCTGAATGGCATTGCTAGATAAGCGTGTTCCATTCTAATTCCTCATTTAATCCCTGCGGGGATTGCGTGCCCAACGTGAAAATCCAATAGGCTTCCCTAAGGTCCAACTGATGTCTATGATCTCCTCCCCGTGAGGTTGTTAATACTTGGTCGATGATTGTCTACTTTATTTGTGTAAAGGAATGTTGATGTTGAACATAGTGAGTTACTATCTGAGCTGTTAACATCTGGGTATGCATACGGGATTTATGCTCATTTAATCTTGTTCTCATATTACGAGTTGTTCTTCCGATGTACACTTTAGGGCAGTCGCAAAGTAAAGTGTATATCATGTAGTTTGAATTACAAGTGGTATATGATTTGCGTGTCACCCTATATCCAGATACCTGATCTTCCCATGTATGACCCTCAATACAGTTATTGCAATGACTTCACTGACCACATTTGAAATGTCCATTATTGCCCTGATCCACTTGCACACGTGCTTGTGCATGCACTAAATGATCCCTGATATTGCTGCCCCTAGATGCTACTATCAATGGCGGTTCTTGAAAAATACTATGAATTCCCAATATATGCCAATGTCTTCTGATTGCTGTAAAAATAGCCGAAAATGCTGTCGTTTGCTTTAACACACAAACCAGTTTGGGTTCCTGTTTCTTGGGTTTATATGTCAAAAGGGCTTGCCTATCCGAATATTTAGCCTGTTTGTAAGCACGTTTGATGATTTTCTGCGGGTACCCACATTGTAAAAATCTTTCTTTGAGTTTCTCCGCCTGGATTTCATATTCAGATAACGTGGAACAGATCCTTCGTATCCGAAAAAATTGACTTGTGGGTAACCCACACTTAAATGAATAAGCGTGATGTCTATGGAACCTAAGTAAATTATTCCGGTCTATCAGTTTCCTGAATATTGTAGTGGTCAGAGTGTCCTCCTGACGTGTTAATGAAACGTCCAAAAAGTGCACCTTCTGGAAACCAGTTTACCCAGGTAGTGAAGAATGAACTGGCCATTGAGTTTAATTTGGGCAGGATAGTGGGCCTCTTCCTCCGGCCCCCTTTCACTACAATGGTTCTATCACCCCTGGTGGTTGTGCCCAAGAAAGAACCAGGTAAGTTTAGGCTAATACACAATCTTTCCTATCCAGCTGGTCGGGCGGTCAATGACTTTATCCCGCAGGAAGTCTGCACAGTTCATTATGCTTCTTTCGAAAGTGCACTTGTCCTTGTCAAGAACTGTGGTGAAGGGGCTCTCATGGCCAAAGCTGATATCGAGTCTGCCTTCTGGGTCCTTCCTGTGCACTCTGACAGTTTCCCATTGTTCATCTTTTGTTTTGATGGTGCATATTACTTTGATAAGTGGATGCCTGTGGTATGTTCCATTTCTTACTCTTACTTTGAGGCCTTCATGACCATCCTACACTGGGAGTTGTCTTGGTGCATGAGTCTAGCAAGTGTGGTATGTTACTTTGACAATTTTCTATTCGTCGGCCCTTGCGACTCTGGTTCGTGCTGGGATCTGTTCTGCGGTTTCCCAAAATGGTGCTTAAGTTTGGTGTCTCTCTAGCGGCATATAAATTGGAGCTGCTGATGATGGTACTTACCTTTCTCGGTATCGAGTTGGATTCACCTGAAATGGTGTCCAGACTCCTGGCCATCAAGGTGCAGAAATTAGCAGCACTGGTTCATAGTGCCCACTTGACTCGCAAAGTGACCCTGGTATTTGCTCAGGCCCTCATCGGGAGCCTGGCATTTGCCTGAAGATGATTCCAATGGGGTAGGCATTTCTGCACAGGCTCATCTTAGCATCCATGACCATCTATAAGAAGAATCACTTTTTGAGGGTCATGGACACACTGAGTGAAGACCTGGGGGTGTGGGAAAAATTCCTTGCCAATTTCAATGGCACAGTGGTTTGGCTGCCTCCCCCGGTATCCAGTTCCAACCTGCAACTCTTCTCTGACGCCTCAGGGGATGTGGGTTTTGACCTGTATTGCTGTGGATCCTGGTGCGTGGAGGCATGGCCAGACAGCTGGGTGATGGCTAGGATCACATCGAATATCACCTTCCTGGAACCTTTCCTGGTAGTTGTGTCTCTGTATATTTGAGGTGAGCACCTCACTAACCAGAAGGTGATATTCTGGTGTGACAACTTGGCCATAGTGCAGATCATTAATCAGCAATCTGCCAAGTGCGCACTGGTTTCTGAGTTGCTGAGGGTTATGGTCTTGAGATGTTTGCAGCTAAGCTTAGTGGTGCAGGTGAGGCACATCCCTGGGCTGCGCAACCAGATTGCTGACTGTCTTTCTCATTGCAAGTGAAAAGACTTCCGAAGACTGGTACCTGATGCCGAGGAGTCGGGGATACCTGTGTCAGCTCACCTCTGGACCATTGGCGAGAGTACATACTCGACTTGCTGTGCTAGTTGATCACACCAACTACCTGGTGGGCTTCAACGAGGTCATGGACTTTCTGGATGCTACAAATCAGCCACAGGGTCCCAACTTATCACACAGGATAATGCAATACATAGTGCGAGCTAGGCAGCATGGCACATTCCAGGACACAGTGCAGTCCAATTTGGTTGGTTATGCAGTCTTTGTCAAGGATCAAGATTGGTCTAACACAGTTGAGGACTTTGCGGTGAAACAGATCCTGGCGGGGTGGGCCAAGTTGAAGCACCGTGTGCCTAAAGGGCACAGGCCAATCCTACATGAACACCTCCTGGAGTTGTGGCGGGTCTTGCCTTCAGTAATGTCGGACCAATTGGAGCTACTGCTATTCCGTGCTACCTTTTCCATTGCATTCTTTGCCGCTCTTAGAGTAAGCAACTTGATGGCTGCTGCAAGCTGCATGGATGACTGCTCTGGCCTCCGCACCAGTGATATCTCTATCACTGATGGCAAGCTACTGCTCTGTATAAGGAGATCCAAGACAGACCAGACGAGGAGGTGTTTGTCGATTACCTTGACTGTGGTCTCTGGATTGCCCACTTGCCCCATGGCAAACACCTTGCACCATGTCATGCTTAGGCCTTCGGGAGGAATCCAGTTCTTAATGCATGCCAAGTTGCTCCCTTTGAGCAGATTTCAATTTAATGCAATTCTAAAGCGTGCTCTGGATGCAGACAGAGCAGTTATGAATGCTTCCGAATTGGAGCTGCCTCTTCTGGTCTACCTGGCACCACCATAGAGCACATTGGCAGACTGCGCTCCCCAGCATACCTGTCCTACATACAACAGGTGAATGGCTCCCCGGGACATTGCGCACCCTAGCGAGGTACTGCATTAGGGGTTGGTGAACCGAGTTAATATTTTGTGCCATTTAGGATTTCATTGGCCATGATGGATGGTGTGGACCATGGGACTCATTTGTGTTTTGTGCCAAGCACCACATAAGGAAGGTTGCCAAGGATGCACACTTGGGTCTCGTGCTACTCAACATGATAGTGCAAAGATTGGGCAGAAGAGGTAAGCATTGGAACCAGCTCATCCCCCTTCTATTGCAGCAGCTGGCCAGATCGGCCTCTCTAGAGGTTGTCATCATTTACCTTGGAGGCAATGATCTGGGGGGATAGTCCCAGCTGGCTACTTCTGGACAACATGAGAAACAAGGTTCTTGTGGCTCGATTTGGCCTCTGTTGGAACAGGATGCTGGACTTGATGGACCCTTGGTCTGACCCAGCATGGCAATTTCTTATGTTCTTATCGCACACATCTCAACCTTTATGCCACGCAAGAGGATTTCGTAGTCTGAAATCATCCCCCATCATCGGTTTCTGGACTCACGGCTATGGGGGCATTGGTTGAAGAAGCTCAATAAGCAAATTGGCAACTTCATCGAACGTCATAGAGGTCTGCACATGAGGCACAATTGGCTCCGCATCGAATGACAGGATCTCTTTCACATGGACAAAATGCACTTTTCTGATATGGCGCAGGACCTGTTCTTGAACACCTTGAGATGGGCCATTCACAGGATGTTATTTGGGGGTTAGACCTTGGGCTGTAGCTATTTGGGGGAGAATCCCAGGCAAGCCATATGGCTACCCGAGCCCTATGGTGAGGGTACTGAAGCAGGGAGGGAGTTCTCAATTGGAGGCTGTGCATCGGATGTGGTTACTATTCATTGATTTACTAGGGGCTGTTTGCCGTCAGGGCCAGTTGAATCTGGTACAGTGGCAGACCAGATTGCGCCCCCCCCCCCCCAATTAGCTGGGCAGACACCTTGCTTGTGAGTGGTAGGGGACCAGAAATCCCCATGAGGAACACCTCTCGGTAGGACAGGGCCTTGCTTGGCAGCGGTGAGCCCTGGGTCCTGAGGTGATGCACTGCCTGCCAAAGGGATTTTCGAAAGATGTTCCTGTTATGGCTCAGGTACTTAAGTCTTTATTGTACATCTGTTTTGCAATAAAACTGCGGTCAATTTATACCAGTTCGGAGTTTGTCTCTATTTGTTATGGAGAGATGGTGAGGAGTGGTGCTGTCATTCCTTCCCCCCTTCGTGACAAGCTGGTCGCAGCTACCCAGGTTAAGGCATGGGGCCTGGCCGATGCATGGATGCCACTGATAACCCACTGCCATGCCTGGAGCGAGGGAGGGGAGGATGTAGCAGAAGCACTTTCCTGCGGTCTCAGATGCCCTCTGCATTTGCGATGGGCCTGGCAGCATTGGAGGGGGGGGGGGGGGGGGCAGCATCACTGTGTGATGGCATCGCCTGGTGATGGCATCACTGGCACGATGGCGCCTCTGCTGATGTGGGCATGCGGCTTGTTCAGGGCCGTGAAGGCAGCTGGGAGTCGGAACGGTTCATGGGATGTGAGAGAATATCCAGGGAGGTTCAGGCTGGAAAGTGGGCAGGCCGGTCAGCAGGCAGAAACCCCATTGGGGGTATTCAAACTGGGAGGGTAGATCATGGTGCAGAGCCAGCCACGTGGGGAGGCTATTGCAGGGAACAGCCTTAGTGCTGTCTCTTTTTCTCCTCCTTCCCAGACTGCTGCCTTCTCCACATCTCATCCACCCACCCACCCACCCATTTTTAGAGCTGTTTCGTGAATGGTTAGTCAGATTTTGCTGTTAGTGAGTTGCCTTGTATTAAATTTGTTGCTTCTGTATTGCAGCTGAGGCGGGGGTACTCAAGCAGGGAGGGGGATTCCTGATTGGAGGCAGTGCATTTGATGTGGTTTACTATCCTTCAATCCGCTAAGGGGCTGTTTGCCATCAGGGCCAGGTGGCCCCATTGTGGTGGCAGACCAGGTGCCCCCCCTCACCAACTGGGCAATCCACTGGTCACACTTGCTTGTGTGTGGCGGGTGACCAGAAATGTCCATGAGGAACACCTCTTGATAAAATAGGTCCTTGCTTGGCGGCAGCAGGCCCTGGGTTCTGAGGTGATGCACTGCCTTTCACAGGGGCGCTAGATAGATGTTCCTGTTATGGCTCGGGTATTTAGGTCTTTATTATACATCTGTTTCGCAATAAAGCTGAAGCCAATTTATTCCAGTTTGGAGTTTGCCTCTATTTGTTATGGAGAGTTGGTGAGGAATAGTGCTGCCATTCCCCTCTCCTTTCATGACAAGCTGGTTGTGGTTTCCTAGGTTATGGTTTATGGACTTCTCTTACAGGAACTTGTCCAAACCTTTTTAAACCCAACTACACTAACATCTTTCACCACATCCTCCAGCAATGAATTCCAGAGTTTAATTATGCATTGAGTAAAACATATTTTCTCCTAATTGTCTTAAATGTATCATCCAGTAACTTCATTGCATGTTCCCTAGTCTTTGCACTTTTTGAAAGAGTTAACAAATGAATCACAAAGCATATTCTGGGATTTTTTTTTTCCACTGAAATGAGTGGATCAGTCAGAAATGAAACTCTCTTTTGCAAACACTATAATTTTGTAGTAAAATTGCCATGAGAAAGGCAATTGGCAGCCTTGGTACCAAGAGATGTATTGGGGTATGGTAGTGACGTTCTCAAGTAGTGCATTTGCTTTGCTGAGGAAGTGTAGTTTCCTGGAACACTTTACTTTATTCAGTGGTACGAAATGTCTACAGTTATCTGCTCTGGCTATATGACTTCCTGCCTTAATACAGAAACCCGTTCGCTCATACAAAACAACCCAGGAAACTTACTGATAGCATGTTCAAATATCCGTCAAAGGTCTTACATTTTCAAATGCATTTCTAAATCTTTTAGGTTTTTTAAAAAAAGTGATTTAAAAGAAGAAGGCTGGCTTGTCATATCTTGGGTTTGCAGAGAAAGATTTTTCTTACATACCCAGAGTGAGGGATATGATCTGTGTTACCTCAGTTGCAGATTTTCCGTTACTGCAACAGTCAACAGGTGCTCTAGGGTTTATGTCTGTGATGGTACTAAATACACTAAAAAGCCTTTTCATGAAAAAACTGAAACTAGAAAAAAAAAGTTTGCTATTAAATCAGTAGAAGTTCTTATGTAAACCCCCACCCATCCTCCCCCTCGCTTCAGAGACTGAAGAGCACTTTCCCACAAAGTGCAGCATCCAGAAACTGGATTCTACTAATGAGAGGCGGGCTAATCTTTAAGGCCCAAGGGATCACATTCAAATAATAACTAAACAGTCCATACAAATCAAAACTCATTTTACTGAGGATGAAAATGTCATTCCATCTAAATTTCAGTCCAGATATACAAATAAATGGTGAAAAACAACAGGTGGTACAGGTAGTCCATCCCAGAAGTTAAAAAAAACATCTTCTCAAACTGTTTGAGTACCGTACTTGGACAAGACTCAGGGGCCTCTCCTAATTCTCCTGAAAGGTATGTTCTCTCTTGTACCTCTTGAAATCAGGACAAGCCTCTTCCACTCAAAGATTTGCCATGCACTACCTGGTTGGAAACCCAGTCTGCCAGATGACTTCCTTTATCCATCTGACTTCAGGACTGAAAACCCTCCTGAGTCAGGATGCAGCTGGTTCTGTCAATAATACTACCTCAACCTTAATACGGGAAAGAGAGGAAAATTACCCTTTCCCTTTCAAGGAGCCTGGAGAAGTTCAACCCTTTGGCTGTCTCTCTGGCTCCCTGGAAGTTGTGTATTCCAACTCCAACTCCCACACAACTCCCCCTAGTGATGCACTGAGTCATCCTATATGGACTCCAGAACTGACCTGCCATTTTGAAGGATGGGCTCTCACTATCACTCAGACTAGCCACTACTGCACCTTGAGCCTCCTTTGCTGGAATTTTCCCAATGTACTCTATGGGAAGGGCTAGCCAGCCCTACAAGTAGAATAGAAACAACATGGAGGAGTAGCCTAGTGGTTAGAGCAGCGGGCTACAAGCCAGTGAAACCAGCATTCAAATCACACTGTCGCTCCTTGTGACCTTGGGCAAATCACTTTACCCTCCCTTGCCTCAGGTACAAAAAAATAGATTGTAAGCCCTGTGGGGATAGGGAAATACCTATAGTACCTGCATGTAATCCACTTTGAAGTGCCAAAAAACAGAATAAGAACATGCCATACTGGGTCAGACCAAGGGTCCATCAAGCCCAGCATCCTGTCTCCAACAGTGGCCAATCCAGGCCATAAGAACCTGGCAAGTTCCCAAAAACTGTCTATCCCATATTACTGTTACTAGTAATAGAAGTAGCTATTTTCTAAGTCTACTTAATTAATAGCAGGTAATGGACTTCTCCTCCAAGAACTTATCCAATCCTTTTTTAAACTCAGCTACACTAACTGCACTAACCACATCCTCTGGAAACAAATTCCAGAGCTTAATTGTGCGTTGAGTGAAAAAGAACTTTCTCCGATTAGTTTTAAATGTGCCACATGCTAACTTCATGGAGTGACCCCTAGTCCTTCAATTATCCAAAAGAGTAAAATAACCGATTCACATTTACCCATTCTAGACCTCTCATGACTTTAAACACCTCTGTCATATCACCCCTCAGACGTCTCTTCTCCAAGCTAAAAAGTCAAAATAAAATAAATGAATATAAATTCTGCTTTCTTTCTACTTTTGCTCATGCAAAAATGGCCACATGCGCCATGGTCAGCTTTTTTAAAATGCAGACTTATGTGCATAAGTCTTGGTCCCACCCCAGAATGCTCAGGCCCCACCCCTTTCCCACTCCCTTCTTCTTGATGCGCACATAGGTTTGTACGCGTGTACTTTGCAGCTTCTTAAAATGTGCGTTGCTCGCGTGAAGCCCACATACATGCATATGTAGCCGTTTTTCTCCCTCAGCAGTCAGTGCTGCTCCCTCCACCTCAGTCAGGACAGTGCCAGGCACGCCGCCTCCTCAGCATACCCTCAGTGGTGTTTCTTGGCTCCTTTCCTCCCGGGTCCAAGAAGCGCCACCTTGGTGGCACATTCATGCCTCGTCAGCCTCGACAAGGACGGGGGAATCTGAACCCAGATCCCCTGTGCTGTAGCCTGAGTCATGGGGCTGGCTTTGCTTGCACAGCTTTTTCTATATAATGTTTTTCCTTCTGGAACTTGCAGGATACTAAATTGTTGGACAAAAGTGCACTGTTTCAAAACTGGGCAAACAAACTATCATTCTTTGGCACAAACCTCAGTCCTGTGATGCTGCATAGCTCAGAAGTAAACACATTGAGCCACTCTTTGCTTATTCTGAATCTCTGCATCACTGTCACGATATAGAATGTCTTAATGCCCGGAAATGTCCTGAAAAGTGTCGTGTAAGAAAAACCAAAGGGGGCCATTTTCAAACTGGCCATATTAGGACAAAATCTGCAAGCACTTTTTACTCACTGTTTTTGCACCCATTTTCTAAGAAAAAAGACATACGTGCTTTGACTTGGAAACCTGCCATAGGTTAGCAGCTGCTTTGTGTGTGGACAATAACGCTCGCTCGTAGAGTTGAAAATGCAATCTAGCAATGTGATCTTCCTCCCCCGACCTAAACACACCCCAGGGCCGCCTTCTGTAAGGACAGCTGAAAGTAAGTGGGCTTGTGGAATTCGTGTTGCTGTTTGCCATACTGAGGGATGGCAAGTTCTTGACAGCCACTGTTTGCCCCTTGCCTGTCTGTGCCATCCAAAGATCGGAGCTTGCGAGAGAATTTCCTGTGTTTAATCTGAGATGTGTGCCTCCTTATGAAGGGGATCAGTTGGGTTGCTTTGTCATGCTGCCCTTTACCTGGGATCCTCCTTTGTGTCAGCTCCTCTGCTTTTGCTGCAGATGTCCCTTCTTTTTACCAAGATGTCTTGACTTGAATATATAACTCTTTCTGGGTGGATCGCACATATCCTAAAGGGCCATAAAAGAATTTATTACACGTGGCTAGCTCCTCAGTCTCTTGCCCCACTATCTTTTCCCAGGGGTGGGTCCGTTCTGTGTGGGTGAAGGAAAACCTTCTTGGCCCAGGCAGGATTGTGTAGTATCCCATAGGTATGGGTTACCCTTGCTCTTCAGGACAGATACTCTTACAAACCAGGCAGGACTCTCTGGATGGGTGTTAAAATTAAAATGTACTTTGACTGAATTCAAAATAATCAAGAGGTGCAATAAATAAAATGTCCAGTGACATCCAGGGTCCTTAGTTTTACATAAGCCAGGATTTAATTAATCTCTAACTCTGTGGATGTGTCCTTCCAGGCAGGGGCTTGAAATTGGCTTATCCTCCATGACCAGGAATGATAGGTGTCCTAAGTGGGCTGGGGTTGTCCTAACTGTGAAAGATACCCTACCCAGTACCTGAGGTCCACGAAGAATCTTGAACTTCAACCTGACTGTGTCCTGTATCCTGGGGTGGAAACTCCATTGGGGGTCTCCAGATGTCCTTCATTTATTTTCTCCCTTCAATCTCTTCTTCACAATGCTGATGCAGCCCTCCAAGAGAAAAGGCCTGCCACTGAAAGCAGTCCTTGCAGATTTCAGCTTAGGGCAAGGAAGGGTGGCAGAAACAACTTCCTTCCATTTTAGTAAAAAAGTAAATCTCTGATCAAGATACTTCTCTTCTCTCTGCACGGTCACTGCAGCCTCCTTTTGGTCTGGGTGAAGAGGCACACTGTTCCCTCCTGAGCAGGGGTTTCTGCCTGCCAGAAGGCTCAGGGCAAAACTGTGGTAAAACTTCAGAAAACTGCAAAAATCCTTCTTCCTCTCTGTCTCCCTTCTAATCCACTTCTGGGGACCTGGCAGGGCAGTGTCTCTCCTTCTCTATGCTAAGCTGAAGGCCTAACTTGGAGAGAACACTGAAAATACTCCCCCTCAAAATCAAATCTACACTGCCACCCTCTCACAAGGGCTAACCCCACCCTTGTGGCTTGGAGATAATCATCCATAGGCAGCCTCTGGGGGAGGGTCTTTGCAGGAATGCTGTCTCCACATATGCTGATATACTTCCTAAGACTGGGAGCTAGGGTCAATTAGTGGCTCACCAAAGGTCTGAAAAAGAAAAGATGGAACTAATTTTGCCAGACTCAAAAAATCCGGTCTACAAAACAGAGCTAACGACAGAATGAAAGAAAAGTGTCAACAAATCTGACGGTGTATCATGCACGAAAGTGCTAAGGCCACCAGGAATATTCCATCATTCACCTTTAAAGGGAAATATTTTTTTGATTTTTTAAGAAAGTAAAAAACATGAACAGTCATAAGTGTTACCTAACAGCGAACTCAACGGCATGGTCAGTGTTTCGCTGCAAAGTTTCCTTGAAGTAAACTTAATTTTGTAATCCACTGTGACTGTTAACTGAAAAATAAAAATGTTTCAACAAATTTCCAGAAAAATGAATGAAAATCAATACTTATCTGTAGGCCAGAAATACCGTTCATAGTAGGACGAGTAATCTCAAAGATGTGTCTCAGGAGGACCACTGAGGCAAGGAACCAAGATCTTCATACAGTACACAAATAAATGTCAGAAGAACTCCACCTGCAATGATTAGAGCACGGACTGATGACGACAACATGAAGCATCACATCAACCCAAGAACACCCTGAGATCTAAATCAGCATTAAGTCCCAATGGTGAAACAGACCAAAATCTAAATATCCATTTTTGTTCCAGTTGTAACAGTTTGTAATTCATGTCCCCACCTCACCAATGAGCAGATAATTGGTCTATTACCCAAAACTGTAAATCATCAGTCATGAAGCATCTCATCACAATGTACAACTAGAGGTGCATTTAAGCGATGATGTAGTAAATTCTATGTGTTACCCAAGATTCACAGGAAGCTTATTGATCTGCCGGGATGTCCCATTGTTTTTGGTAAAAACTCTTGGTTGGAACCTCTATTGCGTTTCATTGATTTTTTCTTAGCATCGTTTGTCCCTCAGCTGCTTTCTTATGTTCGAGATTCTCAAGCGATGATTTCTATTTTAGAACAGATACAGCTTGACACCATGGACATGACACTTGTCACTTTAGATACTGAGTCCCTTTATATGAACATACCACAACAGGAGGCTATTACAGAGCAATGTATTATTTTGATCAGCAGACTAGACCACATCGGATCCCAAATGACTTTTTAGTCCAACTTTTAAAGTTGGCTTTAACAAAAATTTGCTTGCTTTCAATAAAATGTTCTACCAACAAACTTGTGGTACTGCTATTGGAGCCTCCATGGCCCCAGATTTAGCCAACTTGTATGTTGGGAATTTTGAAGCTTGTTTTTTAACAGACTTTCCATTTAAAACTAACATTCTGCTCTGGAAACGTTACATAGAAGATATTACAAAGTTCGGCTTTGATGATTTTCTAGGCTGGTTGAATTCATTGGACTGCCATTTATATTTTACAGTTAATATACATTCAGATCGCATTCCTTTCTTGGATATTTTGATATGTAAAACCCCTACTGGGAAGCCGGTTTGCTCAAATATCTTTCTGCATTTTTCCAGTGTCACTTGCATACTGTGAAACAAAATCTTCCATTCAATTTTTTAGACTACGTCGTGTTTGTTCATCTGTTGCTGATTTAAGAACCAATCTAAATCACTAAGTAATCATTTCCTGACCAGGGGTTATCCTAACTCTTGTGTATGTAAAGCGTACCTTAGAGCTAGGTTCAGCCATTGAGAATGGCTTTTCCTCCCCCAGACGGCTGATTCTAAAAAAAACGGAGTGTTTGTGTTCTTCCGTTTTCACTTCAAATACATGCTCTTTGAGCATCTATTTTATGGAACTTGAGAATATTACAGATACATAATGTTTTTGGCACACCCCCGAGGACTGCATATACCAGAAGTAACAACTTGAGAGATCTGTTAGTCTACTACATCAAAACCACCTGAGTCAATTGTTTCCTCCAGTGGTGCTCACTATCCCTGTCAGGGGTGGCTCAAGGCAATCTGCCACCTGAGGAGAGGGATGAGATGGTGCCCCCTCTTGCTCTACCCCTGCCCCTCCTCCCTTTAGCCGCTGCCGGCCTGGCCTCCGGCAGTGTCAGCATCCCTCCTCCACACTGCCAACCTGGCCTCTAGCAGTGTTGGCATTGGCGTCCCTGCTCCATGCCTCTGGCCTGGCCTCCAGTGGCATCTGCATCCCTCCTTCATGCCGCCAGCCTGGCCTCTAGCAGCATCCTTCCTCCACACCGCTGGCCTGGTCTCTGGCAGCAGCCTGCAGCAGCGACCCTCCTCTTTTCTGCCACCACGCCTGAGTCGGCAGAGGCAGGCAGGATGAGGCGGACGCCATAGTCATGTTCTGAGAGGGGCATTTTTTGCTGCCTCAAAATTCTGCCATCTGAAGCGGCCGCCTCACCCTGCCTCATTATAGAACTGTGGTCACTGCTCTGTTTGCCATGTGTCTATGAGTGTTTTGACTGTGACAGTATCTGCTATTAATTTTGTCATCAAGTTGAAACCTCACATGGCATATCATTAGTTGTTATTTATCTCGTCAAATCTCCTTGTGACAAGGTCTATGTGGGCAAGACTAAGTGGATAATCAAGACCCGCATGATTGAACATCAATCTAATTTACTACATCATCGCCTGAATACACCTCTAATTGAACATTGTGATGAAATGCTTCATGACTTTGATGATTTACAGTTTTGGGTAATAGACCAATTATCTGCTCATTGGGCGCAGTGGGGTCATGAATCATGAACTGTTACAACTGGAACAAAAATGGATATTTAGATTACGGTCTGTTTCACCATTGGGACTTAATGCTGATTTAGATCTCAGTGTGTTCTTGGGTTAATGTGGTACGTCATGTTTTCATCATCAGTCCATGCTCTAATTATTGCAGGTGGAGTTTCTCTGACGTCTTTTTTGTGCGCTATATGAAGACCTTGGTTCCTTGCGTCAGTGGTCCTCCTGAGACACATCTTTGAGACTACTCATCCTATGAATGGTATTTCTAGCATACAGATAAGTACTAATTTTCATTTATTTTTCTGGACATTTGTTGAAATTATTTTTATTTTTGAGTTAACAGTCACAGTGGATTACAAAATAAAGTTTACCCCTGAGAAAATTTTGCAGTGAAACACCGGTTGGGTTCGCTATCAGATAACACTTATGACTGTTCATATTTTTTACTTGCTTAAAAAATCAAAAAAATATTTCCCTTTAAAGATGGATGATCGAATAGTCCTGGTGGTCTTAGCAGGCTTGCTGACACCTTATTTTCATTCTGTCATTAGCTCATGTTCTGAGAGGGGCAGATAGACTGGATTTTTTGAGTCTGGCAAATTTTGTCCCAACTTTTCTTTTTTTGTCCACATCATTTTGGGACTTATTGACTCTTTTTTTTTTTTCTTTTGTTAACCAAAGGTCTGGCCACATATATGTTTACCCTGAACCCTTGTTTGGTCTTTGGGTCAATCTATTTTACTTTTGTTGAATTGTTTCTTTGAACCACCTGCCTTTGACCTGCTGAGAACTTCTGTCTGCATCACGCTAAAATACTGACTGAGCCATGAATAACCCCACCATTTTTGTCTGTCCATAAGTCTGTCTGTCCTCTGAAGGGATCTATGTGTTCTCGAAAAGCTTGTGCATCATGTCTTCTTTGGATTATTAATAACTGGTCCCGTAAAAGGTAGGATAGCTTTGGGCCTTGGTGTCAGCACTGTGGTGGGACACATTTGTTTCTGGTTCTCTAGAGTGGAGCTCAGCAGGGTGGCCTGGGTCTGTGGCTTCAGGCTCCTGGCCTTTTCTGCTGTTCCACGATTATAAACAAAGCAACCATCATCCAGTCTCATTCTGCTGACACAGATATTGCCCCTTTAAATCTCACGAGTTTTGTATTTTGTAATAGTTACAAAACATTTCAACTTTGTGGAAATTGACACACAAAGCTGACTTTTCTTAGTTTTGGAATTATTCTTCACTGACAGTCATTTAGGAAGAACACATTATATAGCGTTCAAATAGGTGTAAGAAAGCAGCCCTCATAACAAAAGTGTAAGCTATTTTTTTTTCTGTGGTTCAAAACATGAAAAGGTGTGAAGATGGCATCACATTTTCCACACTCTTTCTAACTTGTTTCAGAAAAGGCTAAGGGCTTGGAACATTTCGTCTGCTTTGCATAAAGCCACCGCTGAAAAACTCCTCCCTTTTCTAACCTGCTGCTGCCAACACACACCTTGCTGCACCCCTCCCCCCCCCGAATGAGTCCTCTACAGGCCGCTGCAGTGCACGGAAACTGTGCACGGCACCCAAGCCACAAATCCAAATAGGACAACCTCTTTCTTTGCATGTCAAAATCAGTTTTAGGTTCCTGGGCCTAAAACTTTGAAAGTAATCCCTCAGCTTCTTTTTTTGACTAAGAAGTAAAGTAAAGGTTTTGAGTCATGAATTGAGGATGGTCCCTTTTTGGCCTTTTGGCTAAGATTGAGATTAGACCTCCTATTAAAAAAAAAAATACATTTTTCAGTATAGTTACGTCGACCAGAAAAAAAGCCTTAATAGCCGACCAAAAATTTGGAATTAGAAATTACTTATGGAAGAATCTTGCCCTCTGAACAAAGCCTCTAATTATATTTTGCTTGCTTCCTGCTTTATATTGGATTTTCTGGTAGCTTACAGTGTGTGTGGCTATATTGCATAAGATGAGTATCCCTGTGAAACAATACTATATTGTTAAGGTGAATAGAGGTTTTATTCAATTTCTTTGTTTCTATGTCAAATATTTTGAATAAAAATAAAGTCTAATTTCTTTTATTTGCATAGATTCATTCAGAGCTCTAGCCAGACAATTTGGTGCCTATGGCCAAGTGAAAAACGTGTGCCTTCACTCTATACACAACATGAGCTTGGAGCTGTTTTAAATTTAACTTCAAGTTTAACATTATTATTTATAATCTATAAGTATGACCCTGATCCCAAAATTGTGACCTATAGGTCTATATGGATATGACCCTTTCCTTTACCCAGCTGTTCATTCATTCATTCTTTCAATTTAATATACTGCTTGTTATAAAAAAAACCTCTAAACGGTGTACAGTAATTATATAAATCCACAACCCATCCCAACATAAACAAAAATGATCTCTTTCTTGTATAAGCAGTAGGGGTTGAAAAAGGAGTATGTGCCTTAAACCATAAAGTCATGCCTTTTTCTCTTTCATTGAATTATAGGATTTTTTATTATAGTAAACTAATTAGGGTATAGATTTCACTAACAACAAAACACTCTCTCCACTACCAGGCACATTGTGATGCACTACAAAACCCTGCTAAAAACATACTCAGAACCTTTATATGAAACTGCTATTCTATAACAGCAACAACCTTACTTATGAGAGATAAGCACTACAATTACTACCACAGGCCCTAGAACACCAATGCAACTCCTACTGGAAAAACAAGCTATATAGATCCCTGCACAGAAACAGAATCCCTTAATGTATTCATACAAGCACAACACAGGCTGACATTTACCTAATACAAAATAAGGGCCCATAGATTAGATTTAGAAACATGTAGACAAAAAACAAAATGGAAATCACAGTGCAACATGGGAAAAAGAGAAATAGAAATGCAACATACAAAGTTATAAGAAATGTGCATTTGCAAAGCCTGACACATTCCTCTGAGTAGCTCAAATGGTAAAGTGTGTGACTTTTAATTTCTGGCTCATGGGTTCGAACCCCATGTTGGGTGAGAGAGAATTATGATGTGGTTAGTGTATCTGTGTTTAAAAAAGGATTGGAGAAGCCCATTACCTGCTCTTAATTAAGTTGACTTAGAAAATAGCCACTGCTATTATTAGCAACAGTAGCATGGAATAGACTTAGCTTTTGGGTACTTGCCAGGTACTTGTGACTTGGATTGGCCACTGATGGAAAAAGGATGCTGGGCTTGATGGACCCTTGGTCTGACCCAGTATTGCATGTTCTTATGTTCTTATGTTCTCTCTCATTAAATTGAAAACATGTTTTCTTTTCTGCCTTTTGTGTGGGCAGTTAATTTGGTCCTGGTCTCTTTTTGGCCTTCTCCTAAGTTCTTTTCCAGGATCTCCTTCCCATTTTCCATTTCTTCTCTTCCTCCTGTCTTCTTCCTTTCCTTTCCTACATCTGTCTCTGACACTGATCTTTCCCTCACATCTTTATTCTTGATTTCTCTCTTCCTTGTCCACTAATCTCAGACATAACTTTAAACCCTCCTCTTCCCCCTCTAATCCTCCAGTCCTCAATCTCCCTCTTTTCCCTACCTACCAGCTTTCAATCTCCCACCCCTTTCCATTCCCTCCATCTTTCATATTTCTCCAACCTCTTATTCTCTTTCCAGTTTTCACCTATTCCTTAGTCCCCCATTACCACCTTCTGTCCTCACACCCAACCCAACCCTCATCTATGTTCCTCTGTCTTTCTCAGCTCCAGTCCCTTCCTTGCCAAGCTTTTCCTCTTTGGCCCCTTTGTTCTGTCTTTTGCCCCCTACCAAACCTTCTATTGCTACTCTTTCACTGCCTTCTGAGCCCCTTTCCCACCCTCTCTCACCTTTGTAATACCCAACTCCTTTTCCTCTGCCTTTCATACTCTCTCCAGTACTCCAGGTCATTCACACCTTCACTCATATCTTTCCCAGCACATCTAACACACCCCCACTCATATTCACCAATTGCCAAGTTCCTACTGTCTGCATCAAATGACTGTTCAGTCTGTGTCCCTGCTCTCGGCATCTTGTCCTTGTTTTGCTCCCCCCCCCCTCCACTTTATCCCAGATTCCCTGCCCTTCCGAGTCCCCACATCCCCAGTCACTGAGTTCCTGCTCTTACTCCTGGTTACAGAATCCCCATTCTTCTCCTGCTCTTCCTCACTCTCCCACCACCCAGTATCTGATCCATGTTTTTCACCTGCACTCTCTCTTTCTCTCTCTCTCTAGTCCTCAAGTGACAGCCCTGAACTCTCCTGCTCTCTCAGTCCCCAGTCCAGTTCTCCCCCTGCTCCCTCACCCTCCCAGTTCATTCTTCCCCTGATTTCTCCCAAATTTCAGTGTCCCAGTCCCCACCTGATTTGTCCCCCAGACCCCATTCTTTCCCTGCTCTCTGTCTCCCTTCTAACTTATCTCTCACAAATCCCCACATCCTTTGTTTGGCAGGCTCCTTCTACTATAGTTACAACACCTCTTTCTTCTTCCGGCTTGCAGTTGAAATCTCAGGCCCGTTATTCAAACCACAGGGCTGTTTCTATGCAGTCCCATGTGGTTCAAACAACAGCAGTTTGAACTGCAGGAGCCAAACTGGAGATGAGGTCCTGGACTGGAGACAGAGATTGGAACTGGAGTCTGGCAGGAATTGGAAACACGAGCTGGAACAGGAGACAGGAACGGACCTGGAGGCAAGGCTGTAGTGGGAGACAAGGGCTGGAACTAGAGACTGGACAAGACCATAGGAACAGAGCAAGGATCACAAATACTTGTAACAAGGAACTAAAGTACAGCAAGTAACATAAGATGAAGCAAGGTAGCACAGACTAGGAAGCTAAAGCAGGCCACAAAGCAGGATAATGTGATACTAGAAGGAGCGAGGCAGGGCAAGATAACCACAGAAGCTGCAGGACCAGGGAAGAAGGCCAAAGAGGCCACAAGGCAAGAAAGGAAGGCCAAGGAGGCCAAAATGCAAAGTAAAGTGAAAAAGCCACAAGGGCCATGCAGTAGCAAGGAAAGCAAGGTGGGCCATTGCAAGGAGTTAAGGTGACTCCATGAAAAGGCACTGAGTGCAGGGAAAGACTAGGTTAAATAGGGCTGGCTAGAGCATGCAAGAGCACGGCTCCATGAAGACCTCTGTTGGTTGGGAGGCTGCCTGGCAGGCAGGATTGTGACCCTTGGGGATCAGTACACTATAAAATAGGGATATCCTCTTATTTTAAAAATGACATAACATTTGTTATTTGTTTTATGTCATTTTCCATCCAAGATGACAAAAAAAAAAGAATGAAATTTTGTTTTACGTTAATGTCATTTTAGCATGCTTTTGGTAAAGTTTGTACTAAAGTATGCACTAAACAAACCTAATTAATGAAAAGATATATCTGGGAAAATGAGACGACAGAAACATCATAAATCCAAAACGACATAAGGATATGAAACAAAGTGGGGTTTTTTTCCCAAGCACACCCTGCTGAAAAGATGACAGAATACAAATGATTAACCTTTAGTCTATGCCTCCTTTTTTAATCTTGCTGATTTAGAAACCTGGCTAAGTACTGCACTTCCTCATAGCATAAATATATTTCAATGTATGTTCTTAGAATTATATACAATTTTTATGGTAATAAAGCCTTAGACGCTATTTAAAAGACACTTGGCCTTATTTAGAACAGACTTTTCCCCATTCTGTATAGGGGAAAAATATTGAATAAGGTCCAACAAAGTAGATTCATCTACATTTTTGCTCTGGTACAAAACTTGCTGCACATTTATCAATTAAAATATCTCCATATTTTGGATGAGGAAATATGCTAGGGCACACCTGGAGCAAAACATTGTAAGGTCAATACTCAAAGCTAAATATTTAAATGGATAACTTGGATACAATGGATTTACATGGATAACATGAGTTAGATGGATAATTTGGATACAATGGAAATAGATGGAAGACCAAGGAGGCCACAAGGCAAGACTGGAAGTCCAAGGAAGCCAAAATGCAAAGTAAAGTAAAAAAGCCACAAGGGCCATGCAGTAGCAAGGAAAGCAAGTTAGATGGATAATTTGTCATTTAGAAAGATAACGTGAATTGACCTTCTATGAACCTGCTCCAAAGATAAGATGCACTGGATGGCTTTCGGATTGTATAGTCTTTCCTTTCTCCTTGGCACCTCACTATAAAGGTCACCCAACATGTTGCAAGTGATGCTTTTTTATAAATTGCATGTTTCATTAGTTTCCCATCGTCAGGGTGGTTGGTGCCTCCGATCTGGGCCCCCCTGCACTAATGACAGAAAGTCACTGCCACCCAGAAGCTGTTGGACAGTCTGCACTCTGCAATGTTTATTTATTTTCCAAAATTTATAGTCTGCCTTTCTACTAAAAACACCCAAGGCAGGTCCCAACAAGTGAGACAGCCAATTAAAAACCATATAAAATAATATAAATGAATGCAATATTTACAAAAACATTACATCAAAATTACAGCCAATAACAGAGTATGTGACATGAAATGCCTTTTTCTGTTTTCCAACAGACAGACATTCATGATTTAAAACCATTGTTACACACTGACAAAATGACATCTTAGCTGATTAGCTGATGCTTTAAGAAGGAAAGACTGAAGGCCTAATTCACAGGGCTTTACCCACATTCTGTGTCTATGGAATAAAGCTTAGTGAATCAGGCCCTATGATAATTCAGTTTCTAAATATATTCTATCTTCTATCCTTTGAAGTGGTCTCTTTAGAGCAGCTTGATCTATATATGGAACTGTACCTGGTTTGAAGATAAATGGAAAATTCAGGTTTTGGGTGTTGTCATTCTGGTTACTTGTATGAACTCTAAATTTAATTGAAAAAAAAAAGTCTTAAACTTGAATAAAGAATGTTTCATTATCTATGTACACAATAACTCTTAACAATGAGACAGATTCTTTGTTAATAAACGTAATCAGTTGGGAAAAATGGATTTGCTCCATGAAAAAAATTAAACTTCCTGAAAGATAGAAATCTCTCCCTTGTGTAATCCATTCCTTCAAAGCCACAAACTTGTCTGGTTTTTAGGGTAATCAAAATATGCAAATTAACCCACATTTTACACCAAAGCCTGATATCCTAAAGGCTTTTATTCTATTTTGTGCCTATGGGGGAAAAATGCTTGTGCAAATAAATCTGAATATTTGTCATGGATATTCTGGTAGCCAGACTGGTTTGTAACCCTCAAGGACAAGAGTTGCCCACTACATCTAATCCCTTCAACCCTTCCCTCATCCCCTACTCCTGCTTTGGAGGCTTGGATGCTAACTTAGTTGTGGCAGTGGATCGGTAGAGAGATGTTAGTCTGTACAGCTAAGGAACAGGAGAACCGATGAGGAGGAAAAATAAAGCCATTTCCAATGCAACTGAGTAACAGTTCTGACTTCTTTTTATGTCACTGGCTTCCATTTCTTAGATGTAATAATGAGTTTTCCCATTTTGTGTCAATTGGAAAAATGTTTAGTGCATAAGGACACTAAAAATACAGTGTAATGATTTTGGGACTATTTCAGTTATTTTCATTTCAGTACTTTAAAAAAAATATTCTCATGATTTTATCTACTTAAAGCTTTATATGTTGTTGTTTTGGATTAGTGTGGATAGAGGAACTAAAGCTTAAAGTAGAACAAGCCCCCTCTAAGATACAGATCTGGGCTATGGACAAATATTTATGTAGTTCTCTACATCAAATTACCTACAGTTCCCTGCCCTTATAATCTAAAGCAATGAGAGATCACTTCACCAAGGTCACAAGTGTCAGAAGCAGCATTTGAATGCTGCTCTCATGAGGTCAACATTCAAAAGCCATTTAGATGGATAACTAAATGGCTGGGGATATTCAGTGCCATATGCACCTAAATTCTACTCGGAGGTGTTCTGGGGGCGATTGGTAGGTGTTTTGGGGTGGACCAGAGTTAGCCACTTAACCAATGAGGCTAACTATAGTTGGCCTATAGGGCTGTCCTAAAGTTAGCTGATTCATCATAACCAACTAACTTTAAGATAGCTGGAGATATTCAGTGGCGTGGCCATGCCACGCCACTAAATACTTGTAACCTGGACTGGCCACTGTTGGAACCTGGACTGGCCACTGTTGGAAATAGGTTGTTGGGGTTGATGGATCCTTGGTCTGACCCAGTATAGCAACTTCTTATGTTCTTAACTGTGACATGTTTTCCTCATGCATAAAGAAAAAAATACTTATGGGAAGGAAATATAAATATTCAAAAAAATAAACACTTCCAGATATCAAGAACAGTAATGAATCTTCTTCATATATATTTTCATCTATTTATATATCCTATTACTTCTATTTTGTGGACTTTATATACCATAGGGAGAAAACTTTCCCATTTACTGGCTGAATATAATCACCAGCCCCATCCAGTTAATTTTTATATTAATTTTTAAGCTTTTAAACATACTGTATTTTTAAAACTTCCAAAAAGTGCAATATCTGTCTGATAAAGTAAATTACTTTGTATATCCTTGTAACAAGATCATTTCAAACATACAGGATCTTTTATCAAATCGCGTTAGGGCCTTATCCCTAATGCCCACGATAACGCCTTAACGTATGTGATAGATAACGCATGGGAGGAGTTAATGAAAATCAAGGGTGCTTAACATGGCATGCGATAAGGTAATGCATGCTATTGCGGGATTTAACGCAGCAAAACCGAGATTTGCAATAAATATTTCAAATCCTGTTTTTGATAGAGAGAGAAAGAGAGAGAGAGCACACATCTCTGGGGAGACATACCACTGTAAGAGGGGGCATTCTGAACTTGGGGTGAGGTTTTGGTTTTTGGGGGGCAGTTTTACATGCACAGTCAGAGGTACAAACAGCACAGTAGACATCAGTGAAGATTTTATGTGATTTGGAGTGAGGAAAGGTATAAAAAGATGAGATTTGAAAAATGTACTCTCGACTTAGTTTGATGCACTCTCTACCTAACTGCTATCAAGCTAGGTTGAGAGTACAATGTACAAATCTCATCTTTGTGTACCTTTCCTCACGCCAAATCACATAAAATCTTCAATGATGTCTACTGTGCTATTCGTACCTCTGACTCTGCATGTAAAACTGCCCCCCAAACCTAGGCCACCACCAAAACCTCATACTTTTATGAGAGTCATATAAAGAGTCTCTCTTTTTCTCCTCTCTCTCTCTCCCTCTCAATACAATAAAAGCCTGTCTGGGCACTTCTCAGCTTGCAATGTGAAAATACCACAGGCACTGTATTGATAGCAATTTGATGAATCTAGGTCCTAGTGAAGAACTCCAAAAAATTACAAAATTAATTTGCTTTGCATGTCTCTGTCCATCTTAAAATATATATATGGGCCAGCATGAAGGTTGCCTCCTTCACACAGACCTTTTCCTGTGTACTATGTTTTCCACACCTCCTGAATTTTACAGATTGTTTCTACTTGGCTCAAGCCTCAGGTGAATGACCTTAACTAGAGAAGGGGACTGGGAATGGAGATGGTAAGAAATTACCTGAGTTTGGAGTTCAGACATCAAACAAAGCACAAAAAGCAGTAACCGCCCCCCCACCCCTAAAAAGAACAAAAACAAAAAAAACCAAAACAACCCAAAACTCTGAAACATGTTGAGAACATAAAATATTTATTCTTTCAGATCACACAATCCAGTCTGTTTTCTGTTGCTGCTGTTCCCTACAGAAAAGGTAAAACTATCATACAATTTTATCTTCTGATTGAGCAAATGGATAATGTCTCTCAAATGTTTACCTGTTAATCAAAATGGAAAACATTCAATGTAGTTCAACATGTATCTTTTTTTTTCTAGGTTGTGTAGCACTGATATTAAACAATCAACTTTGACAAAGG